>NC_067476.1:99768756-100116256 GCF_947179515.1 Apodemus sylvaticus | reverse complement strand
CCTGCAGGACACTCTTGCTTATTTGGTTGACACTTGGAATCCTCATATCACAAAGTGATGCCATCTCTGTGAATCAGCCCTGTTATCTATATATCCGTATTGTCCACACTGGCCAACAAACCCCAGTAGGATTGAAAATACCCATCCAGCTGGTTTAGCATTATCAATTGGCACAGATATTTCCACTGCCCCTTTCCCGGCCATCTTATGTGAAGTCAAGTTAGAATTATCAGAGGCTACTCTTTACTTTTGAACCCCATCAAACTGTTATTGATACAAGGTACCCCCTTTGCAGCTGCTAGTTAAAAGCATTTCTGGGAGAGGAGCCCCCTTTGTGTGATTAGCTCACCTTGTTTTCATTCTTTGGCAGCAATAATAAATGATTCACTTCAAATAGGAAGATTTTATGAGGGAAGAATGGAAAATGACCATGGAAGTGCATGCCTGCTGGTAGAAACAGCTGTCTCCATAGACTACCCAGAATGCACCATATGTTTTTGCCTGCTGAGAGTAGTCAGGGGACCATGAAATTGTCACCCTTGCCATTCCTAATCTGTGCCTGTCTCCTTAAAGAACACTTGCCAATCATAACCAGTAACTGGTTCCCTGATCAGTATACTGAGAGCTGCTCTTAGTCTGCCACAGATGTAACCTAGGACTTCAGTGTACCTAGTCAGCTTCTTCCCTTCTTGACTCTCCAGAATGCACACATAACTATTTGTTACAAGCCACTGTTACATTAGCACAATGTAGCCTGCTGCATCTGATCTAGTCTAGGTCATGACCCATCAGGGAGCAGCAAGGTCAACTAGAGCAAGAAGGCAGAAGAGGAACATTCTCCGAGACCCATCATACTGCAGTCATCCCATCCCAAAGGGTCCTAGCAGCCCAGGGTTGTAGCAAGTAATATTTTCATTTTATATGTTAGAAAATGAATGATGAAGACATTTAACAAACTGACCAGTATCATTCTCTAGGCCTTGAATCTCTCTGAGCCTGGATCCAAAATCAAATCTTTGGCTCTTCCTACTGCACCTCTCTGCCCCAAATCTGCAGTGCAAACAGAGAGTGCTGGAAAATGCTTACAGGTTAATGTTTTATCTTAAAAGCAAGAACAAGTCATAAGTTTACTTTAAACTTTCTTCTTATACATTGCACCTTGGAAAGAATTTAGGTTAAAGCTGAAGATAAGGAGAAGAGTGAGAATGTTCCAGGGGCGGGTTGATACCATCTGGAAACAGGCGTGTCTCGGCTAGGATTTCTTGGTTTTAAATATCATCTCTTAAAACCTACTTGAGAAAACTATGTTGGAATTTTGGGAGATCTTTCACTGGCAGGGTTTTTCTAGGCTCACTTGAAAAGTGCAGCTTGAAAATGTATCATAAATGAAAGTTCCCCCAAACTAAAGGACAAAGAGAATCTGTGGGGATGCAAGAACTGGCCTCTGTTCTTTAACTTCATGCTCAGTTCCAGAGACCTGGAACATGGAAGCTACACATCACATTTTGTTCACATGCCAGAGATTTAGCTTGATGGTTGGAAAGAAAGGACTGTGCATTCCAGGATCCCGTAAGAGAACACAGGCACCCACAGTTGTTTTCCAAGAGGACACAGAGTGAATTAGAATTACTTAGATAGAAATCAGAGGGCTATCCAGAAGGTGGGAAGGAGATGGAGCAGACCAAAAACTTCAATGTCCACAGTGAGTACTGCCATGAAATTTAATTCTAAGTGCTGTAACCATCAAATATTTAGTGAGAGTCTGTGATGGGCCAGGAAGCAAGTCAGTCTATTAGAGACAAAAGGTGGTATAAAGCAGTGACTCAGATTTTAAGACAGTTACAGAACACAGGACCCAATCATTAGAAAGGTAAATGGCATATCACTAACTTATATATGTCAAATATGAGGAATATGGTACATATGACAAGGCTTTGAGGTTCAGAATGGAAAGATTGCTGAATCTAAAAAGATTAGAAAAGGTACCTCATGGGTAATTAAATTTAAATATCATGTAGAATTTGGGCACTAGACTGGCATAAGAAAATCTTGCTAGGCAGGTAAAATGGTCTGAGTGGAAGCAAGGAGATGAGATATACAAGGTATCTTCAGGAACCAGTACATCAGTGGTCTAGGAAAAGGAATTCACATAAAGTACCATTCCTGAGTGGAGGCTATATTTCAAATGTGCTGAAATGGAGATCTGTTCTTTGTTACCCAACCTCACTCACTCACTCACTCACTCACTCACTCAGTCACTCACTCACTCACTCAGCAGTACTTAAGACTTTAGAGAGGGAAGAAAAGAAAGTACTTTCTCTGCAGGACGGTGGGGTTGGGTTCAAATGTGGCAATGCTAATGTAAGAGAAAGAAAGCAGCTGTGAGACAGACTGGCATCAAACTCCAAGATCCCACTTTCTTCCTAGACCAGGGCCACTTGGTTTGACCTAAGCTCCTTATCAGGCTCCCAGATTCCCTGGCCTCCTAGCTCTGTCTCCTTCCAGGCCCATGTTCAGTCCTAATTCTTGTGAAATCGTGAGCCCAAAGCTACTACAACCATAAAAGTTGTTTCTTTCCTATACTCGGCCACATCCATAAAAATAAATATCTGTTCTGGGTTGTCCTGGTGCTGTTTGTATTCTCATGTTAATTCTGCTTCCCCAAGAGGGGCTGCCTGGACTAAGAGTGGATGGAGGACTCAGGTGATTTCATGTGAACCTTCTGCCCATTTTAACTGGTCAAATAAAGGCCTGTGATTGGGCAGTGTAAGGGAAAGGTGGGGCTGGAGGTTTTAGAAAGTGGGGAAAGGGGAGAGAGAGGAAAAGAGGAAGGAGGAGGAGAAAGGCAGAGGAAGAAGAAGTGAGATGAAGTTAACCAAAACCACATGGCCCAGAGAAGCCACAAGTAACATGGATCTCATAGCTTGGAAATAGAGTAGTGTAGAGGTAAATCTGTCCAATCTAGGCCTGCAGGTTATAAATATTGTAACTGAATTGTATGTTTTTCCAGAGGCATATTGGGGTTAAAGATTTACTACAAGTATCATTGTGCATAGTTATCTCTATTTCACATTAAAATAAAGAACATTGAGTACTCTATTTATAATCTTATATCCACCCAATGATAAACTTCACATTGAACCCCATGTTCTGTCTAGCCAAAAACACATGCTCTTAGCAAAAGACAATCTCCTTGGTTTGACTAAGAATTTTGCTTTTAAGGCCTCTGGAACAGCCTTTGTCCTACTGAACTCTCCCACCCACAGTCCTTTTCTCCAAGGTTTAGACTACGACAATCTTATCTCATCTATGAACATTCCACAGAGCCTTCCTAAGCCAGTACCTACAGGTAAGGAGAAGAATATCTCCATCCCAAAGATGCCCACGTTTTTATTCATAGCCCCAGTGGGAATGGTATCTATGCTGAATGGTAGTGGAAGAGGGAAATTAAAGATACTATATAGAATTAGGATGACTTATCAGATGATTTGGTCATGAAGAGATTAAAGAACCCAATACAATCAAAGAGATTTTTCAAAACTGAGAGAATAAAACAAGAAAATCAGATGATAAAAACCAGAAAACAAATGAGAAGGGTTCCCAAGCCACAGGACATAGGAAGCTTCTAGAAACCAGAAAAAAATAAAAGAAATGTACTCCCACCAGAACACCCAGAAAGAATGCTTGGATTTATTCCAGGGCAACCCACTTGTACCTCTCACCTCTAGAACTTTGAAAAGGGCAATTAAACTTTTTAAAAAGAAAGGACAGGACCTGATTCCTTTCTTCTCTCCTGGCCTCAAACACCCGGTGAGGCCATGTTCCATGGTACACTAAAGTTCTGATTATCCAGGATTTCCTATGGAACTGATATGCCCTTGCTAGCTCCCCAGTGGTGCTGCCCTCTGGTAAAATTAAGAGCTGCCTATGAGGTGCGGGCCTGCTGCTGGGCTCATGCTCCCTCCCAAGCAAAACACATGCACAAATAGGAGGAGGACTTCCAGGGCTATCATTTCCTACCCAGTAAGTGTCTTGGGTTTCACCTCAGTGGTTAAGGATGTGTCACCCAGGCGCCTTAGCAAGGGGGCACTTCCAACCTTTAATTAAAGAACTGTCATTTACTCTATATATTAACATCCAGAACAATAAACACACTGCAACATGGTCATTAGAGACAGCCATAATCCATGGCCTGCTGTGTATTGATGTCAAGCCTGCTGCGTTTGACAACTGAAATAATCCCAAAGAAAGCATGTGCTTTCGAAGCCAGGCCTCCAGCGAGGATATCCATCCCTGGCTCCGTTCCACTGTCCCACCTCTATCTTGATTCAACCACAGAATTTTAAACCCATTGTCTTTTACAGAAAGACAACCACTTCTCATGCTGGGAACTGTACTACAAGTTTTCATTAGTGGGACCTAGTGGGAAATCTTTACTGCAGGCTCATAATAAAATTTCATGTCTTTATGATTCCTAATACAAAGGATGTCATGATAGAATAGACCTTAAGAAAGATTTGCAAATGCAACCAATTAAACAAGCAAAACAACCTCAGGGTCATGAAGTACACGGGAAATGGAGAAAACACTATAGATAGCCAGAAAGGCTAATGGAAAGTCTCTCAGCCTCTGTGTGGAAAGTGAGAAGTTTTCTTTTCACTGAAGAGCCTGTGTTTGTCACACCCTGTCCATATGGCACCAGATGCAAGACCCACTGATCCAGCCACCTGAGTTGGGATGCGGGGGAGGAGGTGCACATTATATACACTGATAGATTGGGTAGGAAGCATGTTTATGCACTGTCATGGTGATACAAAGATCTAAATGTTAGATAGGGAAGCAAAGAAAAGAAGTAAACCTCAGCAGTCCAGAGTACCCTGGGACCCAAAAAACAAAAACAGAACAAACAAAAGTGATGACTGGGTTAAAAAGCAGAGCTTATCTCTTAATGGTGTTGCAGCATCTGTCCACTGGGCCACTGTGGGGCTCTCAATGGGAAATCTCCCTGAGAGGGAATCTGATGTTGGTTGTTATACCCAACAGACAGCATCCTTCCTGGTTATTACTTCTTGGTAGGCATGGGCTACCTTCATGTATCCTCACCCAGACTGTCTCTGGGCTGAGTCACAAGGCCTATTGGCCTGTTGCTTGTCAGCAGAGCCAGCTACCTTGCATGACTCACAGGGAAACTTGATGTTCCTAGCATCCTGCAGAAGCAGTCTTCCTCAGAAAGAAGCTAGAGAACACATAGGCTCTCTGACCTCTAAATATGTGTGTATCTCTAGAGGAGTCCCTAAATGCTACATGCATTTTTATGTGGGACCTGGATATCAAACTCAGTTCCTTGGGCTTGCATAGCAAGTCCTTTTACCAACTGAATCATCCATCCTGACTATGGTACATATAGTCTATATATGCATACACACAGAAAGGCACACACAGACATACAGACACAGATACACACACACACACACACACACAGAGAGAGAGAGAGAGAGAGAGAGAGAGAGAGAGAGAGAGAGAAAGAGAGAGAGACTTGTCCAATCAGGTTTTCAAAAGTAGCTCTGAAAGAATTGTATTCCAATTCTTTTCTCTGAACACAAACTCCAAAGATGTTCTTCAAATGCCTGTTCTGCAAATGTGAATGCCGTGTTGGGAAGGAAGGTTGTAATCACAAACAACTGAACACACTCTCTTGTCTTAATTCCAGTGAGCTCCAATGAGCTCCAATGAGCTCCAATGAGCAGGGGAGATGAACATGGGAGGCAAATTGATGGAGACTTCCAGGTTTTCTGGAGAACTTAATAGATTTTTTAGCATGGGTCTCTAATATCCTCAGGAAATCTCATCCCTTTTCAAACTTTTCTTTCCTCGTGTCCCAATCAGAATTTTCTATGTATTGTCGCCACCTGCTGGAAAACCCTAGGATTAACTTCTGGTGGCATGTAAGGTGGACACCTGGCCAGCACAGGGAGGTGTGAGAGATGAGGTTGTCAAATTCATGCCATGGCTTTCATTCCAGAAGGAGTCACTAACCTGGCCTTGGCACACAGGCATCTGAGTTTTAATAGTCTTCTGGAGACAGAGGTAAAGTCTACGCTCCCGCTGATAAATCATCTGAGTGTTGAATCACCTCTCCGAAATATTTTCCCTCTTTGTGATCTCAGTGATACTTCTGTTTAGGCTAATTTTCTACTGATGTGTTTTAATCAGGAATGACAACGAACTACTTCCAGTACTCTAGGGGAAAGACCTCTCTATGCCTGCAGAGAGGTCCACAAGTGTGCCTAGTTTCTCTGCAAATGTCTTCAGTTTATTTTTTCTTTAAGTTGACTTTGTTTGGCCCATTTAAAAACGTACTCTCCATTTCTATAGTTCATTCCTAAAGACTTCCAACACCCCTGTCTCTTTCCATACCAGGAGAACATGACACCCAGACAAGGAATCTTGCTAAAGACAAGTACAATGGAGCCATGATCACGTGGCCCACTCTCAGATCATCATCCCCTTGGCAATGGCACACAAGCAGGGTCCACAAGGCAGACATGATGACCGTGCCAGAGAGAGGAAGGAATGCATGGGAGACAGGAGCCACCATGGGACTATGAAAAGCCAGGGAAGGGAAAGAATGCTTCCAGCAAGGGCACGCGGAAGGCTTTGTGGAAGCAGTGAGATTTAAGAACGCTTTGAAGAATTCACAGAATTCAGCTGGACTAAAAAGAAGGGGGCTAGGCAGAGACAAGGCCTTCTAAAGAGAGCCAAAAAGTCTGATGAACACACAGGAGTGTGGGTGTGGATAAAAAATGCTGAATGTGGTTGCGCTGAGTGAGTCATGGGCAGACAGGGAAAGGTGGATGGGGTGGATTGTGAAGATGCCTCCTACAATGGGGGCCACTCGAGAAGCCAGGTGCTCTGCTCATTTTATGGAAGTCCTATTTGATTTTATCACCTTGGAAACCAGCTGCTCTCAGTGTCACTTGCTGTCCACCCAGTATTGGGTCTTAGTTTTGAACCACTGCTGTAAGCTGCATCTTAGCTGTCAGTCGGTTGTTCTTTACCTCTGGGCGACCTGTGTGACATGAACCTGACCCCACGCCTTCCTCGTCCAAGCCATCAGAAGACCTGTGCCAGCTGACTAGTCATCCCTGGCTTCTTCTCCTGACACTTTGTCAATAAAGATAGGTCATCAGGCAGTGAGATCCTGGACAAGTTTCCCGACAGCCACTGTGGCTTCAAGATTCTCATCTATGAGGAGATGGGAAGGGGTGGGGGCGGGGGGGGGAGGAGCAGTCACTTCTTAGAGCTTATATCCCTGTCCACAAGCCATCCCGGCCATTTTGTGGACTCGATTTAGATTCGCTGAAAGAATTTGCTTCTGAAACTGGAGTTTGAAACAAACTGGATCTGTTATGTAGTCAACCTGCTTTGAGTTATATGTTTCCAAAAAGGAGAAGGCAAGGGGGAAAGACGAGAAGCAGGCCTGCCTTCCTTCTTGCCAAATGGCCTCTCTTCCAGGAGATGCTTTTAAAGACAAAGAGAAAATGATGGATCAGAAATCACAGAGAAAAACATGCGTTGCAGGTGGGCAACCAGCATGTGCTTTGGCTAACACTCTTCGTCCTCCGTGCTTTTGATCACCACACTGGCCTCACTTGATTGAATCTGTCAGTATGGGCAAGGCTTTCCCTAAAATTAGGTGCTATAAAGCTCACTGTATAGACAGGGAAACTAAGACTTTGGATTTCTTATGCCTTATGGTGAGTGAACTTGACAACCATTCTACTGTGACCTTTCTTGAACTGAAGGAAGGTAACTTATGCTGTCCAGAGGCATAGAGATTTATAGTAAATTACCATTGAGATCTTACAATTATGGCACAAACGCAAGAAAAAAACAATGTCTGCATTTGTAGTCCTGAACCCTCTGAACCTTGGGAGCCTGCAACTAATTAGCAGTCACAGAAACGAGCTTCTCAAGAAGAATCATTTCTGCTCTCAGGGCGGAAGCCCAGCCATTCATGAGACTTAAGAAGATGTGAACTGGGAAGGGACAGTTACCACAGAGTGGGGGTGATGGCAGCTGGGGAAGAGACTCTATGGGGGGTGACAGCTTTCATCTAAGTTGGCCATTTCTGAGTGCTTCCAAAGACATGGAATCAAAAACATATTGATAATTCCAACCTGACTCCAAGAGCAGAAAAGTCTTTAAAATGCCACTGAGAAAAAGAAGGCCTTGGGATTGAGAGACGACCCACAAGAATGTGGAACACGCTCCTCTTTTTTTTTTTTTTTTTTAAATACTGCTCATTCTTTTTTCACATTCTGTGATTTAAATGAGTTTTACAACCAGCTGGAACAGATTCTAAGATCTTTCCAAGTTCCGACTTCCTCCACACTCAACCCATAGGAGGCCAGTGAGTACTTGTTAACAACCAACACAGATGCTTTCGGCTCCAACATCCTTAATGCATAGATAGCACTAATCAGCATTGTGTCCACCCTGGAGGCCTAGCCTAGCCCAGGCCAATAATGTTTTCCCCCAAAGTGTTCCCCAAGTTGGACTGTGCGATAGCACTGCAGTTCTTAAATAATTCACAATTCTGGTCGGAGAGATTGCCTTATTTCTTCTGTAGAGAGAGAGATCTCATTTCCCCACTCTTGGTGATGGCTCCTATCTATTATGTCTTGAATTTGTAAGAACTCTATCGTCTTACCTACCCTACAGAAGGATGCTTGAAAACAGACTGGTTTCTTCAGTTGCAAATAATAGAAGACTGATGTGATGGAGCTTAACTGGAAAGGAGATCTCAGACAGCCAAGGGAAGAGTGGAGGACAGATTTGGAGGGCTCAGAAACGGGTGGATAAGTGACTCACTCTCAGTCTCGCTCTTGCTCTGTCGCCCTCCTTCTTTCCTTTCCTCTCTCCCTGCCTCTCATTTTACTCTCTATCTTTCATCTCTGCTTGCACATGTCTCCCACTGTCCCTCCTGCCTCATTTGACTGACTTGTGAAGTAGAGGGCAGAAATATTACTTTCTTCTATCAAAGTCTAATGATTTCATAAATAATTCTCCCAAGGAAAAGTAAGTTCTGTATCCAAACTAATAGAAAGGGGCTGGAAGCATACAAAAGCCACCTCCCCACCCCCCCAACCCCTCCAACCCCCCAACTCCCTCAACCCCCAACTCCCCCAACCCCTGCTGCAGGGTATAATCAATTACTGTCTTCTGAAAACCACATGGACACTGATGTTCACACATGACTCGGCTCTTCTTTAGTAATCACACCACGGAGCTGCTCTTTAGAAGACCCAAGAAGAGTGACCAAGTTTCCTAGTGTTCTCTCCCCAACAACATAGTGGTTTAATGCCAACCTGTGTCCTGGTTCAACAAAATTCACTCTACAGAAGATTGATTAATCTAATTAATCTAATCTAATAACCTCTAATCTAATGCTTCTTTTTCATTTTGGAATAATTAGGATAGAAAAGAAATATCCTTTTAAAAAGTTATGCTACCATTAAATTATTATGTTATACCTTGGAAATCTATCAAAATAACAACTACAACAACCACAGTATTAGACCACTGAGAGGTGCTGGCCATGTGTTAAGAATGATTTTTAGAGATTTGCGCGTGTTAACTCCCAGTTTCATGGTACTAATCACCATTGAATGCTGGAAGAAACCAAGGCTGAGGAAGGTCAAATCACATGGAAAACAACAGATAGGTAGTAAGAGAAAAATTCAAACTCCTAACTAATCATGGGCAGATCTGGTTTCTAGTCAACTTGCACACTTCTCTAGCTGGACTCCATGAAGAGGATTAAGATACTCCATGGTCGTTGCAAGATCTGGGCATTCAATAAGCACAGGAAATATGCTTTTCTTCTTTTCCTGGTGTGGGTTTGCATACTAACTCTCTGGTTATCTTTGAAAGTGAAGGATTTTGAAAAAAAAAAAAAGATGGAAGAAACTTGATCCTTATGTCACAGATGTGCCCTGTAGCTAAGAATAGATGTCCACAAATAGTTACACATCAAGTCACTTTTGTTCCTCTTCTCAAGCAGGACATTTTGCCACCATCTCGAGTCTTCCCTTGGCTCTTCTGCCTGGCAAACTCCAGTGTACTGTATGATCCCTCACTCATTGGCTTCTAGTTTTCTTTGTTCTACCAGGAACTAAGTCACTGACTCCTCTACATTGTAGCACTTAATGCTATTCCAAATCTGTCTTCTTCATGACTACCCTGGCACGATTAGGAAGACCTCCAGAAGAAAGACTTTACTGACCCCACTGGTATTTGGGTGTCCATTGCCCAATTCAGAAGCAGGACAGGAGATGTTCACTAAGTGTTCACTGAATGAGCAAATAAGTCAATGAAAGTTAGAACATACATAAATGCTATGTAATTCACTTCCGTGGTAGGGAGACCCCCAAAGTAATTCCAAGGTAATATCCAGTTCTCTCCAATGCTGCTTAGAGGTAAGCTGAGACTGAAGTTTTGGAAAGGTAACCAGTGGCCTTGGAGTGGAATCAAAAGAAACAGCCAATGTTCGGTCCCTATCATTGTTATGTCTAGAATGCAAAAGGGAGAAGAAAGAGGAATAAACATAAGCCAAACCATGTAACTACCAGGAGCCTGTAATCAAATTATTTTGGTTACCCCCCTCTCAGTCCTATCCGTAGGAGTCTACTTTTAAGCATTGGACAGAAGGTAATCTGACCTATGTCAAACATAGAATTCTTCTGGGTGTATTTCCTCAGCTATGTGCACAAGTAACTGATCGTTCTCTGGTGGAAGTGGGCCAAACAGCTGCTGTTGTTTTCCAACTGTTCTACTCAAGCAACTAGTACCAGATCTTCCTGTAACTGTACAGTACACTCCTGCATTGCATCTGTTAGAACATGCTCCACAAAGAGTTTATCCTTTGTGCATTTAGATATCACAAGGGTCACCTAAGACCATCTGTATATCAGATATTTACATTGCAATTCATAACACTAGCAAAATTACAGTTATGAAGTAGCAATAAAAGTAATGTTATGGCTTGGGATCACCACAACATGAGGAGCTATATCAAAGGGTCATAGCATTAATAAGGTGGAGGACCACTGCTTAAGATGATTCAAAATGGATGGAACTGGAGAACATCATCCTAAGTGAGGTAACCCAGTCTCAAAAAGACACTCATGGTGTGCACTCACTGATAAATGGATATTAGCCTAGAAGCTTGGAATACCTAAGACACAATTCACATATCAAATGATACCCAAGAAGAAGGAAGGAGTGGTCCCTGGTCCTGGAAAGGCTCAGTGCAGCAGTGTAGGGAAATACCAAGACAGGGAAGTGGGAAGGTGTGGATTGGGGAACAGGGGGAGGGAAGAGGGCTTATAGGACTTTCAGGGAGGGGGAATCCAGGAAAGGGAAAATCACTTGAAATGTAAATAAAGAATATATCGAATTAAAAAAAAAAAAAAGGAAAGGAACGGGAAAAAAAAGACGGTTGCTGTCCAACATGGTGTCATGATTTCAACTCCCATGCTGTGGCCCAAACAAGACCATTAGCTGAAATCAAGTGCCAATGAAGGAAGAATCTAAAGACCTCAACCAGCCTGTACTGTCCTCCAAATAGCAAAACTTAGGATGCAAGTTAAGCTGCACTAGAATTTTCTAAATTGAATGCCTATAATATGGGTAGTAATAACTTAGCTGGTCAGTTGCTATCTGAAGCCACAGGTGAAATTCACCTCCTTATGGACCTACCATGTCCTCTTTGATTCATTACATTACACATTTTATGAAGATTCTAGCTACCCTGGACGATCCCAGAGAATTAGTACTGAGAGACTCACTAGTCTAACCCCTTCCTTTGATTTATTGGCCAGCAAGATGGAGTGATACGGTCACTCCATCAAGATGCTGCAGCTAATGGGAGGAGTCATCCCAGCAGCACTGACTGCTATTTATGACACCAGTCTTTGAAGAAGAATTTGACTAGGGTGAACTTTCTCCTTTCTCTGTGCTTCTCATCATCACAGCCACCATGGACCTCTCATTATGTCTCTGTTTACTTAGACCTTTGCTAAATACCCTCTGTAGGACATGTGTAGGTTATTTTGGTAGCCACATGCACAGAGAAAATGTTTTGTTTAGGCTCCACCTTTGGTTCATATTGCCTGGAGCCTGCTGAAATTACTTGGAGAAAGCAATCAGATGAAGCAGAAAAAGATAGTTATGGCTTTCAATCTACAACTCCTTCCCTGGGTCTATCCATCTCATCATCTCTTCCTCCTTTCCACCTCTCATATTATAATTCTATAGTATCTACCCAAGTCATTCTAGATGCAGAAAAAGAATCTTGTGAGCCTTGGAAATCAAGCCCACACTTCAGGGTAGCCATGATATCGGAACCATCCATTATTTCAGCCTTAAATTGGAACACCAGAAGGAGAGAGCTTTGTGTACCACTAATTATAATATAGCTATAAAATCTTTTCTGTAATAAGCAATTTTACACATAAACATTTCTCAGTCTTCTGGAACATAGCTGACAGATAATGTGTTTTTCATGTCCACTTTTTAAATAGGCAACTTCAAAATCCCTAAGCATCATTCAGTTTCAATCTTGAATCGCTTGATTTTCAGTAGAAATACAATTTTGGGGAAGGGAATTCATTTCTTCATGGACTTCTGTTTAGGTCTTCATGAGTCTGAATAATGGCTGTGAATAGTTCACATGTGTAGAAAGGGTCTTTGAAGAGAAAAAAGTAGTCCACCATTTTCTGCTTTTCTTAAAAACAAGACAGGTTGCTTTTAGTCTATACTGGAACTAAAAAATTGAGAAAAAATATTAAGAAATCTATTCTGGGGCTGAAGAGATAGAACAGTGGGTGGAAATACTTGTCTTAGAAGCCTGACCACTTGATTTTGATCACCAGAACCCAAATTAAAAAGAAAAAATAAACAGTTGTGAGGCTGCTAAGATGGTTCTTCAGGTAAAGGTACTTGCCACCAAGCTTGACCACTTGAATTCAGTTCCTTGATCCTATCAGGTACAAGCAAAGAACTGACAGGTGGAAGGCAAGTTGTTCTCTGACTTCCACACATGTGTCATGCCCCATATACATGCATGCACACACACACACACACACACACACACACACAAATTAAATAAAAATGAAATGTTAAAGCAGAAAAGTCAGGTAGAGTTTAATGTATCAGTAATCACCAGAGGACCAAGGCAAGATGGGAAGGAAAGGCTATAGGAGCAGGTGGAAGTTCTTGGGCAGAATGAAGTTCAGGGGCAAACACAAAAGAGAAATCCTGCCTCAAACAACAAGAAGTCAGGAGAGAACTGATTCCTGAGTAGTACTCTGACCCTTCATTGCCTTGCATATACATACCCACACTTACTCATACACATCCTAAATAAAAAAAAGTAATTAACAAAAAACCTATCCTCACAACAATATATATACTCAAATTCATCTCCTGTGAAGGGGACGGTCCAAAAGATCTTCAGTGTTACATAAAACTCAAAGAAATACCTTGCTTTTGAAATAGTTCTGAGGGAGTCCTGCCCAAAGGAAATGATATTGCATATCCCCTGTTAATCTGAGCACTGATTCTCTATAAAATAAGACTACAAAGTGATAAGATATCACTTAACTCAGAGCAGGAAGGCCAGTTTTTATGTCATCAACAAGAAACACTGCATAAGCTTTTCACACTCGACAGCAAATATCAGAGTCAACACCTCACACTTTGATTCTTTGCAGAGATTTACTTTTTGAGACAGAGAACTTGAAGATGTAGACAAGAAGCCATTGTTGAGAAGATGTTGGCATTGGTTAGATTTTATGGTCAACATGATGTAGCTGAGAGTCATCTGGAGTGAAGGAAACACAGTTAGAGAATTGACTGGATAGAGGAAGCCTGTGACCGTGGCTGAGAGAGTTGTCTTAACTGTGATTGATGTAGGAGGGCACTGCCCACTATCCTTGGGCAAGTAAGCGTGGGTTATATAAAAAAAGATAACTTTATAAGCTGGAGAGAAAACCAGTAAGTGCATTCCTCCATGTTTCCTGTTTTGATTCCTGCTTGAACGCCTGTCCTAACTTTCTTCAATAGTAGTTCATGACCTGGATTAAAAGTCTTTTAATCTCCCAAACTGCTTTTAGTCATGGTGTGTATCATAGCAACAAAGAGCAAACTAAGTCAGAGTCCCAATAACTGCCTATAAAATCAAAAAGCAGCATAATTTAGAATTTAAAGGACTAGAATGGATCAAATGTGGAGAGCTGGTGAGGTTAGAAGTAAGAGAGTCAGAAACAAATACAGATTAGCTATTCAGCCACATTAATACATGGGGACTTTCACTGAAAAACTAGGGAAATGTAATTACTGGCTATTTAACTGAGGAAGTCATACAAAGACACTTTATGTTTAAAATCTCATCTTCATTCGGTGTAGATAATACACTCCAATGTATAGTGTAGAGAATAATTCTCAGGAGTGACAGTGCTGTGGGGAGGCAAGCCATGAGACTGTAGAGGAGGCCAGCTAGGATTGTTGGTATAGAGTCTAATGTGGTGTGGACATAGAACTGGGCAGGTTCAAGAACTATGTTTAGGAAGGAGGATGAAGAAGATGATACAATGAATAGGGTTTGAGAGGAGAAACAGAAATTAAGCTAGCCATGAAATCTATACTTGAGTAATAAACTGGACAACAGTGCTGGCCAGTGCTGAGTCAGGATTTAACTACTGAACAAAATCAACTTCCATGAGAGAGGGTCAAGGTCTCAACTTCAGCCACAAATAAGAAAATAAATGATAGTTGAAGCCACACATTCCCTTTTGTCTAGGATATCTCTAATATATGCATGTTGCCCCTAATAGCATGTCCAATTTGGCATTTGTCTCCTATGAATGATTAAGTAATTATTTTAATTGGTACATTAAGGCATACCAGACCATGGTCTCATTAGCTATGGAAAAGGCAGAATTCTCCCTTAAACGCATGATGAATGTACTGATTCACCTCTTCCCCCACCCCTGATAATTTCTATTCACAACTTAATTAGTGCATCCCTTTCTAGGACAGCATGGAGACATTTCTGGTGATAAAACAAAGTGAATTTTGACACAAGCATTCAGATTCGCTGATTGCTTTTGATATGAGACAAGAGACTTAGGCACAATTAATCAACACTACCCCTGGTGCCCACTTGGGGTACCCCTCAACTCTAACCTGGAAAACAACAAACCCTGAAACATGCTAAGCCACAAGGCCACTGGCCAAGATGGTCAGTGGAAAATATAGAAAATTATAAACTAGAGAGATACGAGGAAATATATGAGCAATAAACGCAGTAAATAGAGGTTGAGCCTGCCCGGCAGACTGTTTAGTCTGAACACTGCTGCTCAAGTGTTTTTGGCTACACAGTGTAAAACCCACTGAATATCTTACTGTCTGAAATACTCTTTCATCTTTTAATAAATGCTTTCAAGGGGAATGGCTAAAAAGTGAAGGTACACACATAAAAAAATTTTAAGTGCTGAAGATCACGTCTCATGGAAGCTGATGATAAATGTATAATTAATATAAACCATCATCATTTTTATCCTGTGCTGTCAAGATTATTAGTGACTATGTAAAACTCAAAAGCTCATATCTACTAAAGACGAGGCTTTCATCTTTAATTTCTGTGTCCAGAAATGGTAATTTAACATTTCAGTAACAGAGGATGCTTTGATAGCTCTCGTTAAAACATTTTTCATTTATAACAAATAACTATTTTTTGAATAATGTCACATTTTCAGTTGCAGATTCCTTTGCATACAAAGCAGAGAATGAATGAAAATGCTAGATATTGATTTCATAGTAAGAAAGCAATTCTTAACACATTATCCTTATCTTAACATTATCCTTAACTCTTAACATTATCCTTATCTTAAGGATAATCTTATACCAATCACCTTACAGAAGATTGATTAATTTCAAAATTGACTTATATTTCATTCAATTCCTTGAAGGTCATTTAGACAAAGATATTATATCTGACATAATTATGATATTTGAGACAAATTCAGTTTAAAGTATGACAAAAAGAAATAATCAGTTATTTGTAAGGTAATAATATGGATTCAAATGCATTGGAATATAGTATAATGAGAAAGGACTTTTCATTGATTAAATTTGCTCTTTAATATATATGTGTGTGTGTTTTCTATATTCCTTTCCCATATTCATGACTCTTTCGTTCAGTTTGCAACGAGGGCTATCTGTGTGACTATGGATTTAGGGATTTAGAACCATCCATTATTCTGGGAGGCTCAGCAATATGTATATAACTGATGATAATGACTACCCTTGGCCCAGAATCTGTCAATTGCAAAGCATTCCACAAGGATAATGAGGGCCCTGTAAGCCCCCCCCTTCTCAATCATGATTGGCTATCGACAGGCACAATTTTGTACAGCCCCAATGCAGACCAATGTAGCTGCTGTAATGTTGTGTTTACTATAGCTGTGTCATATCCTAAATCTAACATCTTATCTCTCTTCCTCCTATATTCCGACTCTTTGTTCTTTCTTCTCTTTTGTCTACAATATTTCTTGAGCATTGGAAAGGGTAGCATGCATGTGCCTTTTGGGACTAAATTGTCACTTATTTTAAGATCTCAAACAGCCATGAGTTTCTACATTCACCACCACTCACTACAAAGAAAACTCCCACGACAAAGGCTGAGAGTAGTGCTTGCTAATAAGTGTAAAGAAAAGATTTAGATTGCAGACTGGTACCAAGTCAACTTAGTAAAACAACAGTAGCGAGTCCTCCCTAGGGCCTATGTGTGAGTCCTCTCTAGGGCCTATGAATTCCCCAGCCATAGTTTTTTGATAAGGTTTATAGAATCATGAATATGGGGAAAGGACCTAGTGTATTCCCTCTGTGCAACAGGCCTCAGATACAATCCAGAAGTGGTTTCTTACCCCCATAGCAGCCATGCCACTACTGCCCAAGTGGGCACATCTTGCAAACAGGTTGGCACTGAAGTCTACCACGGACACACGTGCCAACAACAGCAGCAGCATTCTTCATAGTGCCATCCATCTCTATGTAAGCTAGCCAGCACGGTTCTACCTTGCCTTTCCCAGCAAGAAGGGTATGTGACGTGTTCAGCAATGTCTTATCACCTAGTCTGGTGGGTTTCATCTGAAACCTCCTTGGCCAACAAGTCCTAAAGAGGCACCCCACATAAAGCTCTAGGACCTTTGTTTGAAAGAAAAATAATTTTATTTATTAAAATAAAAGGATTTAAGCATAGAAATGCACTTGAGATCTGTGGAAGAAATACACTTCATAGGTATAGCACAGGAAACTGCACTATTAAACATATGAATGATTTACATCATAAGATATTTTCTTAACAAATGATGAATATAAAAATGACCTTAGAAAAAATGTACACAATTTAGAGTCCCTAAGAATAACCATGCTTTTGAAATGCTTGAGGCTTTGAATAACTACTTTCTAAGTTAACCTCAGTGCCCTGAAATAATATTAAGGGTTTTGTAGCTGATACTTCTAAATTTATATTCAACTTTGGTCAAACTTGCCTTGGAAAATCTTTAGCAAAAATATCCAGCAAGGAGAGCCAAGATGTTCTTTTTAAAGGTTTATTGAAAGTAAAGCTCGCCAGCACGTATCCATCATTCCTCCAAAGGAGTACAGCTTAACACAGTCAGTATTGTGACCTCAAACAATGAGCAAATTCCACCTTTAAAAACCCTCTGATGGCCTCCCACACTATCTCAACCCATTAAAGTTATTTGGATGAAGCACTTCTTTTAAGTGAATAAATTTATATTCAGTTCTAGAATGAAATTATATTTAAAAAGCCTACATCAAATTTGATTAACTACTCACTAGCATCTTAATTAGGAACCATTCATGTGATTTTTTTTCATTTAAAAATATTTGTAA
The DNA here is from genome assembly GCF_947179515.1 of Apodemus sylvaticus. Taxonomy (NCBI): domain Eukaryota; kingdom Metazoa; phylum Chordata; class Mammalia; order Rodentia; family Muridae; genus Apodemus; species Apodemus sylvaticus. Next base: position 100,098,268 of record NC_067476.1, on the reverse strand, counting down.
ATGTATTTTGATGGAGCTTTTGGGTTCAAATACTAACTTTCAATGTGAAAATAGTAAGTTAAATTTCAGCTTACCTTGTATCTCAGCATAAATATAAAGACTGTGTGTATGTGTGTATTCTATATACTTCATTAGATACAATGTACAAGCTTTTAAAAAACGTTAAAATCTTTATAGCTTAAATGAGCTATATTTAATTATACTTAAGTATATCTAAAAGAGTAAATGAAGAAATATATTTGGTTAATGTGTATCTGTTCTATATTTCCCTGTGCTTTACTATATTTTAAGTATGACTTAAATTAAAAGTTTACAACTAGAATTTACTGTTAGTCTGTTTTTTAGTCACCTGAGAAGGTCTGCTTTCTGCTCACTGCCCAAGGCTAACTTGTATTTAGGAGTACTCTGAGATTGCCTGAATTTATAGTAGCTAACTTTCAATAAATTCTCATCTTACCATGCTGATGCCTTACTATTTGACTAATAGCAATGATTCTAGATTTATTTTTTATTTTTATACCTGTGATGTTTTCTTCTGAATGTATATGCACACCATGTGTGTACTGTGGCCATAGAGGCCAGAAGAGAGTGCTTGATACCCTGGAACTGGAGTTTGGGACAGTTTTTAGCAATCATGCAAGTTCTGGGAACCAAACTTGACCTGTCTACAAGAACAGCTAGTGCTCTTACCTGCTGAGCCATCTCCTCAGCCCCCAACAGTGATGATTCCATAGCTATATTTTTTTATTTATACTTAATTATTTTAATCATCAGAGATTTAACTTTTGTATCAGTCATTTACAAATGAAACATTTAAGCAGGATAATGTGTTTACTTCTCAAGTCGCTTGGTTAGTGGGGATTAGGCTTATCATTGGATACAGCATTTGACTGCAGAGAAATGAGAAAAGACATGAGATGGCTGGAAGTCACACGTGATGGATTGAAACCCACCACAAAGCCAGCTGACTTCACAGCACAAGGCAAGTTTGCTGGCAGATAAAGGGGAGTAGAGAAGTGAGGAAACTGAGTCAACACCCAGCTCATACTAATAAGTGCAGGTGTGCCTCATTCTCTAAGTCCAAATGTAATTTGATATTCAAATCAATGGTGTAAATATTTATAAATGTGAAGACTCGATCCTGGTTTTATATCTGCACATAGATATTTTAAAAAAAACATTATCCCTAACCATCTATGTCAATATTAGGGATTCAGGAAAATGTTTTGGTGATTAAACACAGAATGACACCAATGACCTAAAGCCATCTATTCCTCCACAGAATCATTTTGATAAACAGAACATCTTTTTGCTTTGAAAATCTGAGTTCACGAGGCCAAGAGGAGAAACTTCAGTTCAGCACAGGGAGGCAGAGGCAAAACCCTCTGGGTGTGTTTTGGTGGATGAGCCATTTGTAAGACATTCTTCGAAGGCTAGAGCTCTTCTGAAAAACACGAAGTGGTGGTCTCAGCAGCTGGGCCATCTCTTCCTCCTTATCCACAGTTACTTTTGATTTTTAATTTTCAAAATTTGTATGTATTTTAATTCACATTTGTTATGTTTTGTTATCAGATCTATAAACATAATTTATTTAGTTTGCACCCTTCTTTACCTTGTTCCCTGGCCCTGGCCCTGGCCCCACATAGGCCCTCCAACCCCAGCCCCTGCCCCCACACAGGCCCTCCAACCCCAGCCCCTGGCCCCACACAGGCCCTCCAACCCCAGCCCCTGCCCCCACATAGGCTCTCTAACCCCAGCCCCTGGCCCCACACAGGCCCTCCAACCCCAGCCCCTGGCCCCACACAGGCCCTCCAACCCCAGCCCCTGCCCCCACATAGGCTCTCTAACCCCAGCCCCTGGCCCCACACAGGCCCTCCAACCCCAGCAGCCTCCTTTCTGCTTCTATGTCACAGGTGTCTATCATCTTCTTCCACACTTCTCTCATGGTGTCCATTCTAGTTTCATGACCTGTACCCACATCCATAGTTACATTTATACATGCATACATATAAACACCAAAGCCTAGGCTCTGTACATGTGATAAAGCACATATTATATGTCTTTCTAGTCAGGATGAGCCCATTTAATGTAATTGTCTCCATACCCTTCCATTTTCCTGCAAGTTTAGTAATTTCACTTTTATTACAGCTTAATAAAATTCTATTGTGTATATAGAATACAGTTTTTTCAATGTCCATTCATCTGTTGATGGACATCTAGGCTAATTACATGTCCTTGATATTATGAATAGAGCAGCAATTATCATGGATGTGTAGATATTTCTGTGGCAGAATAGAGTGCACTCTAGGCGAATGAAAATAATGGCTATCTCATATGATAGGCATATTTTTAATTTTTGGAAAAACTCTATACTGATTTCCATATTGAGAGTACTAGTATACTTTCCCACCATCAATTGTGGGACAGTAAATCATTCTAGGAAGCTTGGTAAGGTGGAGGGTCTGAGACCCTGGAAACTTGGTAGGTACACACCTGAGACAGTAGATGTCTCCCTGCTCCCTGCCAGATTCCTGGCCTGGAACACATGCCACACTTCCCACATAAGGAAATGTGACCTGTGGTCATGCAGGCCCAGAGCAGAGTTTTCCATGCTCACGAGGTACATAGAGGCTCTGAGGCTTAGCCAATAAGCTTCCCTTCCCAGACATTCCTCCCTGCGAATGACATTTAATCTTGGATCCACCTCGAGAAGTTAGTATGCATCCATTTTCTATGATGAATAGTCAATAAACAGTTTAGAACCATGAACTGTCTCCTTCATAAAGAATCTCTGTGGGGAACATAGCGAGTGCCTTTGAGATACCTGGAATGCTCAGTTCTTTTGTTCTGAAGCATCCTTTTTACTCATTAAAACAGAAGAAATAAAGGTAAGTTCTTTGATAGCTGCCACATTGAATGTATCCTACACTGTCTCTGGCAGTGTAATCCACAGGGAAACAGACTGGAGATGCAGGACCTTTGACAGCAATTCAGAGGATAGATGGATGGTTATCTAAGTGAGAAAACATTGCTTTTACAGCTGTATAAGGAAGTCACTTTCTCCATTAGCACCTCTCCTACCCCAAAGGGAGAAGACACACACACACACACACACACACACACACACACACACACACACACACACGCACACACACACAGTGTAAAGACTAGGGACAAGGAATCTATTACTCCAGTAGTTGGGTTCATATGTCTTTCACTGATTTTTTTCTGACTTGTCAAGGCATATAGTCGGTTTGGCCACAATTCTAGTATATTCTGGCCCACTCTATGGGCTTCAGCTCAGCTCATGCTGACACATATGACTGAACTCAACACCAGAGTAGACAATTTATGAGCACTTATAATAACATGCCACCCACATACACTTAAACCTGAAAGTATGGATCCTCCATTGCAATGTGCAAATCTCCATCCTCCCCACACCTCACTTTTTCCAGATTACCTTTTCTAGGGCCTGAATGCTCAGTCTCAAGTTAAGGAATAAGAAGCCCTTTTTCACAGCATGAAGGATTCCTTTGAATTTTAGCCCTGCTGTGAGCAAGATCCCCCCTCCCCTACCCTTGAGCCTTTCTAGTCCATGTCAGAATGTTTAAAGCCAAACTACAAAGAGCCAAAAGACCCTGACCACGCACCCTACAATGAGAAGACATCACCAGGGGAGAGTGTTACTGTGCACATTTTTAAATTTTGACCTTGTACTGAAACTGTTTTCAAAAGAGGAAATACCATAGCGAAGACCTACCAGGCATGGGCTGCTTCTGGAAAAAGCAGCTTGGGTTTCCATCATCTGCTCTGTTGATTTAGGCTTCTTCCAATTTCCATTTCACAAAACGAATGAGTCTGTTGACACACTACCCGTCTGTCAACAAGATTCCCTCAGGCTGGTGGGCTTGGGGTTGAACTATGGCCATGGCACCAATAATCTAGGAAGTAGAGAGAGAAAGTTCAGATTAGGAAAGAAAAATACATGGGCCACAAGAAAAGATGAAGGGAATCTTTGAAGAGAGACTTGAAGGAGAGGAACCCTGTTGAATCAGAGCTGAAGTTAGCTAGGGGATCTCTGAGATGGACCAGGCACATTAATAGACTGTCCAACAGAGCAAGGAAGAGAGGGAGGGAGACAGTTTTCAAACAGCCCTGGGGTTAATTCTGGAGCTGGGCCATTACACTGATTTTTCTGGTGGGTTAAATATTTGACATACAACAAATACAATAAAATTTGACTGAATGTTCACCGCTTTGTGCTGGATGATTTGGGAAGGGATGACCAATGGTTCATACACATTGAGACAGCTACATGCTGTCTGTCATTTGCCTATATTATGTAGGTCTTATCATCTTCGTCTTATTTGTGTAATAATTGTTCTTTGAGCTACTATAATAACACTCATAAGATTATAGTAAAGAGAGCAAACTCGACTTCTTTTTGCCAGAACTTGTTTCATAAGATTGTGGCTCATATTCACACAGGCTTTATCTTTTTCAGTTTCACATTTTCAGATCATAGAAGAGTGGCCAACACACAATAAGCGGATGGTAAGGGTTTCCTGGGTGAGCAAGTGAACGAGGCTCAGCCCAGCAATAGACCATTGTCTTTAGAACCACCAGAAGACTAAGTAGGCTTTGTTTGCTACAGTGCCAGTAGAGAGGTCAGTGGGCCTGACTGGCACATGGACAAGATAAATGATGACATTTGCAACCTAAGAGAAAAAGAAATGTCAATTGGCTTTTATAATAATTGTTATGGAACTGACCAGAGCCCCAAGAAAAGAAGCTACCTGGGTGTCTACCTTTCATCAGATGCATGCAGAATGTTAGGTAAGTTTCCTTACTTCTCTCTACTTAGATATCTATTTTTATTTATGTTTGGGAGTCTTTTCCCTCTGTGGATGGCTTGCACTATGTGCATGGCCCGTAACCAAAGAGGCAAGGAAATAGGGTCAGATCCCTCGGGTTGGTGTTACATATGGTCTTAAGCCACAATGTGGTTGTTGGGTATCAAATCCAGGTTTGACTATCTAAAAAGATAGAGGGGGCTCTTAACCAGTGAGAGATCCCTTCATCCCAAGAATATGCTAGTTGTCTTAGTGGCAGGGTGTGTGTGGGGGGGAGGGCATATGTTTTCTTTTGTTTCAATCTTTCACTCTATAGCCCTGGCTGGTCTGGAACTCACTAAGTAGGTCAAAAGAGCTCTCCAAATTCACTGAGATCTGTCTGCCTCAGCCTACTGAGTGCTGGGATTAATGGTGTATAACACACATATACATGCTGAAAGAAAACATATTTGTCTGTCTGTGTTTGGTTTGTTTCATTTAATATGATATCTACTTTACCCATTTTACTACAAATGACATCATTTTCATCTTCTTTGTATGTGAATAAAACTCTCTATATGTACTTTTTATATTTTATATTATTTTATATACTATTTGTTTATATACAATACACACACACACACACACACACACACATTTTCCCTACTCGTCTGTTGATTGACACCTAGGCTAGTTGTATAACTTGACTATTATGAGTATTGCTTCACTACACAGACATGCAAGTAGTGGCTCAGACCCATACTATTCCCAGAAATGGTACAGCTGGATCATATGGTAGTTCTGGTTTTTGTTGATTTAGTATTTTGAGTCGGTTCCTTCCCGACTAGTTTTATGTTGCTGTTCTCCAACACCCTCACCACTATTTGCTGTTGTTTGTTGTTCTTTTTGCTGTTACAGTTTGTGTGTGTGTCTCTGAGTGCTTGCAAATGTTCATAGATGTCTTCATATGTATGTATGGGTACACATGTGACTGTAGAGGTCACTCTCAACCTTATTTTTACTTAACCATAGATTCAATAACTTGGCTTACTGGCTGGCTAGAAAGCCCGAGGGATAATCCCGTGACTACCTCCCAGCACTGGGATTACAAGTATGTATCATAACCCCCAGCTCTCTGTATAGGTGCTGGGATATGAACTCTGGTCCTCATGAGTACTTTATTTCCTGAGTCATCACACTGGTTCAGTTTTTCTTTCAGAATTTAATGGTTTTAATTAGCATATAAGGTATTAGATGTCGGTGCATAACTTTCAGACTCTTTTAGTACCCCATACCCCACATCTCTGGACTGCTCTCCTCTTTATCCCAGGCACCCATTGTCCAAGTCTCTTTTGATATTTCATGTCCCATGTCCTTGGCCCATCCTTTGTCCTTTCTCAATACTTTTTTTTTAATCCTCTCTTGGCTTTCTTTCTAGTTCTTTAAGCTTTACTCACATTAGCATCCACTTATAAATGCACATGCATACATTACAGGCTGGGTTCCATATGAGCACATGTATATATTACAGGCTGGGTTCCATATGAGCACATGCATACATTACAGGCTGGGTTTCATATGAGCACATGCATACATTACAGGCTGGGTCTCATATGAGCACATGCATACATTACAGACTGGGTTCCATATGAGTATATATATATATATATATATATATATATATATATATATATATATTACAGGCTGGGTTCCATATGAGCACATGCATACATTACAGGCTGGGTTCCATATGAGCACATGCATACATTACAGGCTGGGTTTCATATGAGCACATGCATACATTACAGGCTGGGTCTCATATGAGCACATGCATACATTACAAACTGGGTTCCATATGAGCACATGTATATATTACAGACTGGGTTCCATATGAGCACACGCATACATTACAGGCTGGGTTCCATATGAGCACATGAATACATTACAGGCTGGGTTCCATATGAGCACATGCATACATTACAGGCTGGGTTCCATATGAGCACATGTATATATTACAGGCTGGGTTCCATATGAGCACATGCATACATTACAGGCTGGGTTCCATATGAGCACATGTATATATTACAGGCTGGGTTCCATATGAGCACATGCATACATTACAGGCTGGGTTCCATATGAGCACATGCATACATTACAGGCTGGGTTCCATATGAGCACATGCATATATTACAGGCTGGGTTCCATATGAGCACAGGCATACATTACAGGCTGGGTTCCATATGAGCACATGAATACATTACAGGCTGGGTTCCATATGAGTATATATATATATATATATATATATATATATATATATATATATTACAGGCTGGGTTCCATATGAGCACATGCATACATTACAGGCTGGGTTCCATATGAGCACATGTATATATTACAGGCTGGGTTCCATATGAGCACATGCATACATTACAGGCTGGGTTCCATATGAGCACATGCATACATTACAGGCTGGGTTCCATATGAGCACATGCATATATTACAGGCTGGGTTCCATATGAGCACAGGCATACATTACAGGCTGGGTTCCATATGAGCACATGAATACATTACAGGCTGGGTTTCATATGAGCACATGCATACATTACAGACTGGGTTCCATATGAGCACATGTATATATTACAGACTGGGTTCCATATGAGCACATGCATACATTATAGGCTGGGTTCCATATGAGCACATGAATACATTACAGGCTGGGTTCCATATGAGCACATGCATACATTACAGGCTGGGTTCCATATGAGCACATGTATATATTACAGGCTGGGTTCCATATGAGCACATGCATACATTACAGGCTGGGTTCCATATGAGCACATGCATACATTACAGGCTGGGTTCCATATGAGCACATGCATATATTACAGGCTGGGTTCCATATGAGCACATGCATACATTACAGGCTGGGTTCCATATGAGCACATGAATACATTACAGGCTGGGTTCCATATGAGCACATGCATACATTACAGGCTGGGTTCCATATGAGCACATGCATACATTACAGGCTGGGTTCCATATGAGCACATGTATATATTACAGGCTGGGTTCCATATGAGCACATGCATACATTACAGGCTGGGTTCCATATGAGCACATGCATACATTACAGGCTGGGTTCCATATGAGCACAGGCATACATTACAGGCTGGGTTCCATATGAGCACATGCATATATTACAGGCTGGGATTCCATATGAGCACATGCATATATTACAGGCTGGGCTTCATATATGAGCACATGTATATATTACAGGCTGGGGTTCCATATAAGCACATGCATGCATTACAGGCTGGGTTCCATATGAGCACATGCATACATTACAGGCTGGGTTCCATATGAGCACATGTATATATTACAGACTGGGTTCCATATGAGCACATGCATACATTACAGGCTGGGTTCCATATGAGCACATGCATATATTACAGGCTGGGTTCCATATGAGCACATGCATACATTACAGGCTGGGTTCCATATGAGCACATGAATACATTACAGGCTGGGTTCCATATGAGCACATGCATACATTACAGGCTGGGTTCCATATGAGCACATGCATATATTACAGGCTGGGATTCCATATGAGCACATGCATATATTACAGGCTGGGCTTCATATATGAGCACATGTATATATTACAGGCTGGGGTTCCATATAAGCACATGCATGCATTACAGGCTGGGTTCCATATGAGCACATGCATACATTACAGGCTGGGTTCCATATGAGCACATGTATATATTACAGACTGGGTTCCATATGAGCACATGCATACATTACAGGCTGGGTTCCATATGAGCACATGCATACATTACAGGCTGGGTTCCATATGAGCACATGCATATATTACAGGCTGGGTTCCATATGAGCACATGCATACATTACAGGCTGGGTTCCATATGAGCACATGAATACATTACAGGCTGGGTTCCATATGAGCACATGCATACATTACAGGCTGGGTTCCATATGAGCACATGCATACATTACAGGCTGGGTTCCATATGAGCACATGTATATATTACAGGCTGGGTTCCATATGAGCACATGCATACATTACAGGCTGGGTTCCATATGAGCACATGCATACATTACAGGCTGGGTTCCATATGAGCACAGGCATACATTACAGGCTGGGTTCCATATGAGCACATGCATATATTACAGGCTGGGATTCCATATGAGCACATGCATATATTACAGGCTGGGCTTCATATATGAGCACATGTATATATTACAGGCTGGGGTTCCATATAAGCACATGCATGCATTACAGGCTGGGTTCCATATGAGCACATGCATACATTACAGGCTGGGTTCCATATGAGTACATGCATACATTACAGGCCGGGGTCCCATATGAGTTATAACATGTGGCTTTATTCTTTCTGCACCCAACTCACTTCACTTAATATTATACTTTCCAGACACATCCATTTTCTTGAAAATTCCATAATTTCATTTTTCTTTATAGCTAAATAAAATTCCAAAATGCTTATAGAAACCGCATTTTTCATTACCCATTCATCTATTGATGAAGATATAGGCTAATTTTATTTCTTGGCTATCATGAACACAGCAGCAAGGAACAAGGACATGCAAGAGTATTTGTGTTAGAACCTGCGCTTCCTTGAGTGTGCTCCCACATGTGATAGCTGGGTCATAGGGTAGTTATGGTTTTAGTATTTTGTGAAGCCTCCATACTCACCCCCATAAAGTCTACGCTAGTTCATACTCCTACCAGCAGGGAATAAGAATTCTGTTTTCCCGAACAACCCTATTAAAAAATGGGGTACAGAGTTAAACAAAGAATTCTCACCTGAAGAACTTCGGATGGCGGAGAAGCATCTTAAAAAATGCTCAACTTCATTAGTCATTAGGGAAATGCAAATCAAAACAACCCTAAGATTTCATCTTACCCCAGTCAGAATGGCTAAGATTAAAAATTCAGGAGACAGCAGGTGTTGGAGAGGGTGCGGAGAAAGAGGAACACTCCTCCACTGCTGGTGGGGTTGCAAATTGGTACAACCACTCTGGAAAGCAGTCTGGCGGTTCCTCCGAAAACTGGGCACCTCACTTCCAGAAGATCCTGCTATACCACTCCTGGGCATATACCCAGAGGATTCCCCACCATGTAATAAGGATACATGCTCTACTATGTTCATAGCAGCCCTATTTATAATTGCCAGATGCTGGAAAGAACCCAGGTATCCCTCAACAGAAGAGTGGATGCAAAAAATGTGGTATATCTACACAATGGAGTACTATTCAGCCATTAGAAACAATGAATTCATGAAATTCTTAGGCAAATGGATGGAGCTAGAGAACATCATACTAAGTGAGGTAACCCAGACTCAAAAGGTGAATCATGGTATGCACTCACTAATAAGTGGTTATTAACCTAGAAAACTGGAATACCCAAAACATAATCCACACATCAAATGAGATACAAGAAGAAAGCAGGAGTGGTCCCTGGTTCTGGAAAGACTCAGTGAAACAGTATTTGGCAAAACCAGAACGGGGAACAGGGAAGGGGTGGGAGGGAGGACAGGGGAAGAGAAGGGGGCTTACGGAACTTTCGGGGAGGGGGGGCTAGAAAAGGGGAAATCATTTGAAATGTAAATAAATTATATCGAATAAAAAAATAACAATAAAAAAAAAGAATTCTGTTTTCCCCACACCCTCACTAGAATTTGTTGTCAGGTTTCTTACTGATGCCGTTTTGACTGGGATGAGGTGACAGGTATCTCAGAATAGCTTAATTTGCATTACTCTGCTGACAAGAAAGTCAAACACTTTTTAAAATGCTTGCTTGTGTGTTCCTTCACTTGAAAACTGTTCGCTCTCTTTGTTGGTCAGCAGCTGTGTTGCACGGTGCTCAATTGGTACAACTCTTTGTATATTTTGGATATTAACCCCCTCCCTGGTACAACTGGTAGCAGTAAAGATTTCCTCCTGTCTTGGGGCTGTTTTCTCTGCTGATTGTTTCCTTTGCTGAACGGAAACTGTAGTCTCACGCAGTCCCATTTATTGATTCATGGAGATGTCTCCTGCATGGTTGAACTTCTTTTTACAAGTTCTTGCCTTAACCTCTAGCTTGGAATGCATTCCTCTTGTTTCCTCCATCAAGTTCCAGGGTTTGGGGTTTTAAATTAAGGCCTTGGATCCACTTTTCTTCCAGGTGAAAATACAGGTCTTATTGCAGGGTTTTTTTGTGGATCCTGCTTGAAGTTTATTTAAAACACAGAGACTTTTTTTATATAGCTGTTTTAAAGCTGTTGTCCTTTTGTGGGGCAGTCTCCCAGCCAGACACTAACTCATCCGACTTCTCCACCATCCCATCTTTTTCCGTGCTTCTCACTGCCTGCTTCCAGCTCCGTGCTCTTCCTTCTGCCCCCCTTACTCTCTGCCTGCCCAGAAGTCCTGCTCCCAGTTCTGATGTCAGCTCCTTATTCTACAAAAAGCCATATTCCAGTCTAAACCAATCAGCAAGAAGACAACTTTGAGCCATCTCTTAACGTTGCCCTTTGGCATTGAGAGTTGTTTGTCCTTCACCTTGGCAGCTTGTTTTTTAATATGTAAATCTCAAAGAATCATCTTCGGGCAGATGAGGAAGGACAGTGTTTACATATAGATAACTGGTGATGAGACACAGAAATGACAATACCAAAATCCATCCAGCACTTAGCCTTTGCCAGCACAGCAATTGATGATTGGAAATAATACAGGGTCACACCTTCATACAATGTGAGGGAAGGTCATCTCATTTCTGTGAGTGTTGCAGCTCTGAAGGGAAAGGCTTCCCCTACAGAAGTGTTATAGCCCTGTTCTGGCTGCTGCAGGGGAAGGTTCCCCAAAGCAAGTGTAACAGTTCTGCTGCAGCAGGGGATAGTTTCCCCAACAAAAGTGTTACCACTCTGCTCCAAGAGATATCCTGGCAATCAGTAAGTAGCTAGGGAGGACCACAAAGTCACACTGCCCAACAGCCTCACTCCAGAGATTTATGGGGAGAGAAAACCCAGGAGAATGGCTGCCTCCACTTGGGTGAGAAGCAGCAGGGAACTGAGTAGAAGACAGGGCTTAATGGGTGTCTATTAAAATAGCCTGTGGAGATCAGTTTCTCCTTGAAGAACTGCTCAAGGGCAGAAAACAGATCTAAAGGTAGAAAGTAAATACCTAGTGCCTGGTAGCCACCCTTGGCTACATTCAAAAGGTTTACTGGGTCACCTGGAAGGAAAGCTAGGGATAGGAACAGGGTGACAGGAGAAACATGGAGTCAAGATAAGATTTCCTGCTTAATGGAGGTCTCCAAATATGTATAGGCTATAGGCGGGGCTAGACCCTTCCCCCAAATTCCAGGATGTGTTTGGGAGAACTGGTCTGATTGTTCACTGGGCATTGGCTCCACTGCTCAGGCAGCTGGGCGGTTCACCTGCTTAATTCAGGAATTCATAGACCTAGGGGAACAATGAACTTCACCTTGGTTAATGTCAATTCATGCCAGGTGGCATAGCACCCCAATACAGCTCTCTATAAGTGCCATAGCATTTGGCCCCTTTCCATGCACATTTTCTTCTTGGTTGAATAGCAATTGACTTCAACCATCCTTTGTTCCCTTCATCCTCTGCAAGTTCATCGGCCAGATAAAGTCTTTACCAAAAATGTGAATACATATAACCCAGGCATATGGTTATCATCTATGTACTGAATGCTACAGTTTCTCATAAATTAGTGTGTTGCACAGTCACTAAGAACAGTGCCAGTAAATTCAGTCCAGTCCTTGCAGCCTCAGTAGTGACAGAAATCTACAGTTACCTTTTGAAGCAAGTTTGGAAGAAAGTTCAGTAATCCCAGTCATTATAGTACCCCTGTTGAACTGGTCTGTCCCAAGTTCTGATTCGATGGCTCTCCAATGTGCTGGTTAGGTTTTTGCTAGTTTTGACACAAGTTAAAGTCATCAGGAAGAGGGAAATTCAATTGAGAGAATGCCTCCATCAGATTGTCCCTGGGCCAGTCTGTAAAGGATTTTATGATTAATGATTGATGTAGGCAGATCCAGCCCAATGTGGGTGGTATCACCCCTGAGCAGGTGGTCCTGAGCTGTATGCAAAAGCAAACTGAGTAAGCAATAGGAGTCTAACTAGTAAACAGCACTATTCCAGCAATAGAAGGCTAGCCAGTAAGCAGCATAACTCTCATAGCTGAAGCAAGGTCTCTGCTTCAGTATAGGACTCCTGCCCTGCTTTCGTTCCTCCCCTGACTTCCCTTAGTCAGGCTGGCTTCCCTCCTGGCTGGTTTTGTGTGTCACCTTCACACAGGCTGGAATTATCACAGAGAAAAGAGTTTCACTTGAGGAAATGTCTTCATGAGATCCAGCTGTAAGGCATTTTCTCAGTTAGTGATCAAAGAGGGAGGGCCCATTATGGGTGGCACCATCTCTGGGCTGATAGTCTTAGGTTCTATAAGAAAGCAAGCTGAGCAATCCAGGGGAACCAAGCCAGTAACATCCCTTCAGGGCTTCTGCATCAGCTCCTGCTTCCTGACCTGCTTGAGTTCCAGTTCTGACTTCCTTTGGTGATGAACAGCAATTTGGGAGTGTAAGCTGAATAAACCCTTTCTTCCCCAACTTGCTTCTTGGTCATGATGTTTGTGCAGGAATAGAAACCCTGACTAAGACAGTGATGAACTGAGGTCAGGATGTATAAGCTGAGTAAACCCTCTCTTCCCATGTGCCTTCTGGTCCTTATCACACCCGTATAAAACAAACTAGAGCACACAGCTTTCCCTCTTTTGGGGAATTCTTCCATTGGGCCTAGAACAGAGTAGAGACGGAACTCTAAAATTATTGAAGTGAGTTGTTAGCAATACTGGTGAGAGTGATTTACTCTACCCACATATCTCAATTCCCTGAGCCACACGTTCTGGCATCCCAGGAGATGCCACCTTCATTTTGCCTCTGACCTGAAACACAGCTCTCAGCCTCCCTGGTTCTTACATCCCTGTAATTGAAACTGGACCAGTAGTAGTTGCTCATTCTGCAATCACTCGAATGTTGAGACAGTGAGATTGGTAGGTATGAACCAACCCATAACTACAGTTTATTTGCCATTTAGTAAATTAAATGTGATGGCAGAGGGGAAATAATACATTCAAAGGAGAGGACCTGTTTGGAATACATAGCCAATAATTTGAGGTGGAAAATGGCCACTGCTTCCTTATTGGAAGGGGTCCAATGACACAGCAGCTGTCCACCTCTAGAACAGATCTGACCTGTAGTCATGTTTGACCCATAACTAGAGAAGAAATTAAAGCCACCTTTGGGATGGATTTCTCCTGAAGCTATCAAATGTAAGAGATTCTTCACGTATGCCACTGGAGGCCGTTCAACTTCCCACCTATGTCCTAGGTTGGGCATTCAAGGATAATTTGTTCTTTTCTTCCCCATGTGTCCTCTCTAGGACTTCATAAGTTGTGGCCCACAGCAGGAGCCTTGTAACCTGTCACCTAGAAATACAACTAAAAAATGTGATCTCCCGGTGCCTTCCTGCCTTCCACACTCCAACCCTTGCCGCAGCTGCTGATGATTTGAGTGATGTCATTGCACGTCACACCCCATTATCCACTTCACCCTGGCAAGCAGAGCATCTGCACCCTCATCAAATACGTGAGCAATGTAGTCCCAGAATCTCAGTCTGAGGATCTGCTTTCAGGAACAAAACCTGGTTTCACTTACTAGATCAATCATGTCCCCAGGAGCAAACAGGTGCCACATTCAGAAGGGGTAATTAAAGGCAGCTATGAAAGGGCATTTATGAGAGCAGAGGCAAGGTTGGGCTAAACCAACAAGCGATGATAGTGCACCTGGGCTAATAAGAATAGAACACTGTTGCTGCCCTAGGGCCCGAGCAGGCGGGAGAAAACATGGGGAGGGCTGAGGATGTGGAAGAAAGGCAGCTAGCGGGAGCAGGGGTTTGGGTAGAGAACTCTGACCTCGTGAAAATAGCTGCAACAGGAGGGAAACTGGGGGCAAAGTGCCCTGACCTTCTCTCAAGGCAGTGGACAAACACAACTAGAAGCCAGAAGAAAGAGAACCTGCTAGTCAGTTCCACAAGGAACACAGCACCAGGAAAGGGTAAAACAGTGGATTGAGTGGGGGAGATCAGAACTTCCAGCAAGGCATTTATACTGACCAGTAAGGAGAACAAAATGACCCCTATAGGCCTACAGAGCTGTTGTGGTATAAATCTTTATTATTATTATTATTTTTATTCGATATATTCTTTATTTACATTTCAAATGATTTCCCCTTTCCTGGATCCCCACTACCCAAAAGTCCCAAAAGCCCTGTTCCCCCATCCACCCCTTCCCACTTCCCTGTTCTGGTATTGCCCTACACTGCTGCACTGAGCCTTTCCAGAACCAGAGGCCACTCCTTCCTTCTTCTTGGACATCATTTGATATGTGGATTGTGTCTTGGGTATTCCAAGTTTCTAAGCTAATATCTGCTTATCAGTGAGTGTGTACCATGAGTGATCTTTTGAGACTAGGTTACCTCATTTAGGATGATGTTCTCCAGCTCCATCCATTCATCTAAGAATTTATGAATTCATTGTTTCTAATGGCTGAATAGTACTCCATTGTGTATATATACCACATTTTTTGTATCCATTCCTCCACTGAGGAACATCTGGGTTCTTTCCAGCTTCTGGCTATTATAAATAGGGCTGCTATGAGCATAGTGGAGCATGTATCCTTATTACGTGCTAGGGATTCCTCTGGTTATATGCCCAGGAGTGGTATAACAGGGTCCTCCGGAAGTGTCATGCCCAGTTTTCTGAGGAACCGCCAGACTGATTTCCAAAGTGGTTGCACCAGCTTGCAACCCCACCAGCAGTGGAGGAGTATTCCTCTTTCTCCACATCCTCGCCAACACCTGCTGTCTCCTGAGTTTTTAATCTTAGCCATTCTGACTGGTATGAGGTGAAATCTCAGGGTTGTTTTGATTTGCATTTCCCTAATGACTAATGATGTTGAACATTTTTTTAAGATGCTTTTCAGCCATCCGAAGTTCTTTAGGTGAAAATTCTTTGTTTAGCTCTGTACCCCATTTTTTAATAGGGTTATTTGGTTTTCTGGGATCTACCTTCTTGAGTTCTTTGTATATATTGGATATTAGCCCTCTGTCAGATGTAGGGTTGGTGAAGATCTTTTCCCAATTTGTTGGTTGCCGATTTGTCCTTTTGATAATTGTCCTTTGCCTTACAGAAACTTTGTAATTTTATGGGGTCCCATTTGTTAATTCTTGATCTTAGAGCATAAGCTATTGGTGTTCTGTTCAGTAACTTTCCCCCTGTACCAATGTCTTCAAGGGTCTTCCCCAGAACTTCAAGACTTTGAAGAAGGAAATGGAAGAAGACCTCAGAAAATGGAAAAATTGTCCATGCTCGTGTATTGGCAGGATTAATATAGTTAAAATGGCCATCTTGCCAAAAGCAATATACAGATTCAACGCAATCCCCATCAAAATCCCAACTCAGTTCTTCATAGAGTTAGAAAGAGCAATTCTTAAATTCATCTGGAATAACAAAAAAAACAGGATAGCTAAAACTATTCTCAAGAGTAAAAGAACTTCCAGGGGAATCAGTATCCCGGACCTCAAGCAATACTACAGAGCAATGCTGTTAAATAGGTTCGCCCTTCCTTGTTCTTTCTGAACTCTATCTGGATGATTCGACTCCGCTGCTCTGGCTCAAACGCCTCTCCAGGCTGACCAGTTCAATCTGGCCTCTCTCAGTTTCTCCTGAGTTGCTCTGCTTGGCTTCAAACTGACTCTGGACATCTGTTTCTAACTTCTGCATCCTCGTTCTCTGGCTCCTTCTCTCTGCGACCTGCCTCTGTAAAACTCTCCCAGGAAAACTTCCTCCTGCCTCCGCACTGCCTCTCCTAAATAACGCTCCTCTCCTCTCTCTCCTCCTGAGAGTTGGGCATGTCCTGTTGCGTCATATCTTTCACTGATTTGTCATTTTTTTCTGCCACTCAATTAGAGATCACTTTTTAACTTGGGTGCTTACTAATGCATTCTCTATTCCAGCCAGAAGGAATAAAAGTGCCCACCAAGGGTGGAGCCACATCACAACAAGAAACAGGGTTTATCACTAAATAACACAATCTTGGGGCTCGCAGTGTGATCAAATATCATGTAACACCTTCCCACTATAATGAACTGAAACCATGAGCCAACCTAAACCTTTACCCCCTTAAGTTGCCTCTGTGTGTGTTCATCACAGCAGCAAAACTAAGAAAAGGAGCCACAGTCTATAAACTAGTCTTGCCTGAACATAGATAGCTATTTACTGGGGTCAGAAGGAGGTGGAGCAGAACCAGAGTGTCCTTCCAGCCCTTTGGATTCTGGTTTTCTGAGTAATTGCCCGACAGGGAGTGAGGGCAGATGCCCCCCAGGGCACCTCTGAAGCTGACTAATTGTCTCAATGGGTCATTTTCCCTTATTAAACAAACATCCAGGGATTTGGACTCTGCAATGTTGGAGGAATCACCACACCTGGGCCTGACTCTCAGCTCTGACATTTACAACCTGTAAGATACTGGGCAAGAGACTCAGTGGCTTAGCTCATGAGCTGCTCACTTGGTGGCTTTGAATAGTAACCACCCTAACAAATGCTGCCAGGAGTAGATGAATTAACAAGTTCTAACAGCTCTTTTTTTTAACCACATGTGATAAATGCCCTTTAGATATACCCTTCCCATTACTGACCTTTCTCCTCTGAGGCTGTATGTAACTACCGCCTGGAGCACATTTCTAACTGGCTTTATAACACTCATTTGAAGAGGTTAGGAAAAACTCAAAGGCTGACTCCTAAAGGTAGGTTGGTTCCCAGTCCTGAGACATGTGCCAAAAATCTCAGCCCTTGGGAATGGAAGGAGAGGGATAGGGACACCATAATCACCCTGGCTGCACAGAGACTTCAAGGGTAGCCTACATGACATCCTGCCTCAAACAAAACAATCAAAATAATTAGTGATGGCATTTTCAGCAATGGAAGGGTTGTTTTGATGTGGATAAAATGAGTTCTTCTTACAAGAAATAAGCATGTATTTTTATGAGCTACTCCATCACAGAAAGACATGATGCACACATCTATGGCTATAATATAAGGAAAATAAACAGAAAGCATTTAAATATGGTCACCTCTGAAGACCAGAGTGGGACTAGAAAACTAAGAACAAGGGAAACAGACTCTGACTTATTTCTCACATATTGCCCAAATGTTTAAAAACAAATACATAGTCATTTGTTAGCATTATAGGAGGAGGGCAGTGACCGGAGTCTTTCTATGTAGCCCTGATTAGACAGGTACCTCACCTTGTGGGCCAAACAAGCCTTGAACTTGTAGTCATCCTCCTTCTGCCTCCATTTCTCACCTGCTGGGATGGTAAGCATGAGCCATCTTGTCAGAGTCTCTGCCTGCTAGAAATATTTATATTTCTTACGTAGTTCAAATGAAAGCAAACTGTCAGTGTTATAGATGATGCAAAGAATGTTTGTTATAAGTAAGAATAATGAGCTATAGCTACCTATTGTTAAAAAATTTAGCCTTAAGACTCATTTACTTACCAAAGAGGAAAAGCACAGTAATGTTTTCTCATATATTATGTAAAGAAAACCTTGGCCATTATATTATGCTGCAAGCTCCATCTCTGTTTATTTCTCATCATTTAAATCAAAGTTAGTAAATTACTGCACAACTCAATTGGCTTGAGACATCATCGCGGACTCAGATCATTCCTGTACCTTTTCAGTATCAATCATGGTATTCAGACCTTGTAAGTAAGACAGGAGGAAGGAAGCAGTCACTTGATATGCACTGGAAAAAGAGAATGAACACGCCTGCCTGCAAACAGTAGCCTATGCGAGGAGGGAATGGCAAGTTCCCTGCTCACTTGTTAATGTGTCTTATGTGTGGTCATCATCGTTAAAAGTTAGTGAGACCTGGATCTGTTGAATCACTATACAACCTGAGTGCCCTCAGTCCAGCAGTCTAGGCAGCCACTGTATCATGTGTGGAATTCATTCACCATAGCTAGACTTATGGATCACTAACATTCCTCCTAGTTTCAGTCACTAGTTTCCTTGACAAATTGACCACCAAGAGGAAGAGAAACAATATCATAGAAATAAGCATGTCTATATCAATGCTGGATCACAGACCCTGTTTACGGAGTGTTACCCTCCCTGTGTCCTACCTGTTTTCCTTGCTATGAGGAACTGCAGCAGTTCTCCCTCAACTTCTGCTGCATTGCCTAGTAAACTCTTCATACCTTTCTTGAATTCTCTGTAGTCCCAAATTTCTACTCACAACCAATCAGACAAATTCATAGATTTTATTGGTTAAGGAACCTTGGTGCTAAGGATTTCATTGCTAACCTTACAGATGATTCAAGGGCACCACTCTGACATTCTCATTTTGTAGTGTAAAGAATCTGTTTTGGGGAGGCTATAAGCTTTGGCCAATGTGCCAGTAAAAGACTTAGCTAAGGGGCCATCGAGATAGCTCAGTGGATGAAGACTCTTTCTGTCAGAACTGATAACATGAGTTTGATCCATGGAAACTAAATCATAAAAGGGGAGATCTGACCCTACAAGTTGTCCTCTGACATCCACACACAGCCTCTACACAATAAGAAATAAATGATAATAAGTAATGAGAGAGAGAGAGAGAGAGAGAGAGAGAGAGAGAGAGAGAGTGAGTTAGTTCTTGGCCAAAATCACATGATAGAATCATGACTAGACAGAAGTTAGCTGCACCCTGGCTTCAATTGTGGAACTCAATATTACATACTAACTGCTCAACTACACAAGGGACAAAAGATGCTTATCAAGGTCAGGCTAGACTCTTGCTATTATAAATTTATTTCAAAATATATGATCCATTTATATATTAAACTTTACATGCATATAGATATATATTATACACATGCATGCATGTACTTAATTATATCCTTCATCTAACTCCTGAAGGAGCAATGTACTATAAAGAAAAGAAGTTAGGCAGGGAAAGAGTATAGTTGTAAACAAATAAAATACACACACACATACACACAAACAATGCATCTGTAGAAGGTGAGGGAAAAAGAATTTCATACACAGAAGAAACCTGAACTACAGGCTGGCAGCAATCCCTGGTCAACCATTGTGACTATATGTAAGAATCTCCTGGCCAGAAGGAAATATAATCACAACACTGAGAGTCGCTAAGGTCCGTCTCAAAACTGCACATGCATGGGATTTACCCGAAGACTTAGGCATACATGGGGGTCAGACACCAGCCACTTTTACCAGGGTCACGGGTCGTTTCCTGCGTTCTCAGCAGTGGGCTCTACTCACAGAAGCAAGGAATCCAAGGTAGATTCTCTTTAGCCCTACACTGTCCAGCCTCCCAGGCCAAGGGCAAAACGTCCAGCCTAGAACTTTTCCAGACATTTGTTCACGGCTCACACTTTCACAACCTCGCCCTGAGCAGGGAGCCGGTGCCAACAATCCTCTGCTTCCTCCAGGGCTTCCAGTCGCCCCAGGCTGCCCTGTTGGCTTGTGTTCCCCTTAGGACTTTCTGTCAATCCAAAAAACACCAAGAAGCTAAAGCGAACTGCTTCTGTTTGTTTATGTGGCAACAAGCTTAGAGTCTCTGCCGAAAAAATGTCCTTGGCTTTTGACAAAGCCGCCTCGGAGATGCCTCGGTGTGTTTTTAATAGGCCACAGAGTAGCCCGGAAACTAGTGCCCTCCACTAGCCGCCAATCTGCTGAATAAACCGGGATTACAAAACAGAGCTGGGTGGTTCAGAAACAAGGGCGTTTTTCAAGTGTTTTCGTATCATTTGGCTTTGGAGGAATGTAAAATATAAGGCAGGGGCTTGCACCTGATTATAGAAAATAGGTCAGATGGACCTTGGCTTGTGAGATTGTTTTGAATTTGGAAGAATTCTTGACAGTGATACAAGGAATATGTAAAGGATCAAGAATTCATTTGGAAAATAAAGGCATGATTATTGGGAAGCCCTGCATTAACCACTTTAGAAGCCTTGGGTGAGAGACAGTGTGGCTAACTCTTTGAAACCTTATAAAGTAATCCAGAAGACAATGGCTGTGAAAACATGCCATTTTTACATCCTAAAAGGAAGAGAAAAAAATATATATATATAATTCTAAAGACCAAAGTTCAAAGGTTAAAGGTTCATTTTTCAAGCCTATGATGAGGAGATGTACCCCTGATAAAATTAGACATTAGCTATGTGGTGAGTATAGTCTGAGAAGAAATAGGTGCTGCTGTGACAACCAACGGCAAGTGAGTGTAAGCATCTCTTAACTATGGGCTCCCATCCCTCCCAGTGGAGATGCTAGGTGCACTCAGGGAGGAGTTGAAAATACAAGCTCCCAGCCATTGTAAACTGCATCACCGAAATGAAGAGACAAGAGCACACTATTAAAATGCCAGACAGATAGTGAATCCCAAAGCAGGATGGAAATTTGGAAGATATTTCACAGCAAGGGGAAGGTTCAACGAGATTTGAGAGACACAGGGGCTGTGTGGGTGGACAGGTGAGAGAAAAGGGCGTGGTGTGCTGTAGTCTGAAGCCTCCCATCTCTTCCTGTGGCCCTCAGCTTTAGAGATATGAAGTAAAGTCCCCATTTTCCTGTTCTAAGTAGAATGCCAGTGATACTGTGAAAGCTGCCCTTGACTTTGACTTTCTAGCACTGGATCAGAACGTGCAGGCGATTTTAACAAATTGGGATGACAAAGTCGAGGAAGACAATATTCATGTCTGTTGACATAGGAGCCTACCTGATGCCAGAAGCTTTGAAAGTATACAGATTTACTTCTTAAAATGAAATAACTCTATAGATGTTGCCACCCCTGCCAATGAATGGTAAAGAAATGCAGATGTAGAGAGGTCTGTTTGCCTAAGATCACACAGGAAATAAGTGGGAATGCTAGGTAGGCACAAAGATGTGGGTGGAATCAAGGGTAAATGGAAGGGAGATGATAGAGATCTATACTACTGCCTTCTTTCATCTGCAAGCCTCCCCTTTCTCTCATCTCACTGCTTTTGTCCCAGCAAAGAACTTGAGAACTGAAAGTGTCCTTAGGAAAAACATGCCAACCCTCTCCTTTGACTTGAGAAGACCCTGGACATATCAGGGTTCACAGAGTAATGAGACGCAGAGCTCAGAGCCATACTCCTGTTTGTGCTCCCGGCAGGTACCAGCTCGATATGCAGACCAGGTAAATAGGTGCAGCAGAGCACTAAGTACAGTCGTCTCAGTGCATGCCTGGGGTCTAAAGTATGATCTGTGAACTCAGAAGGCAGAGTGTAGAAAGTTCAAGACCATCCTCAGGCTACACAAGACCCTGTCCCAAAACAAGTGAAAAAAAGCATAAAGAATAAAGTGAATCTATAATGAAGTTGACTCTGAGCCTTTGTAGGGGCTTAGCTTCCTGCCAGGTGTCAACAGCACTGATGGGTAAGAGATGAGAATGCCTGCCAACCCCAGAGGCTAGCAAATTCCAGCTGTAGTTGGCTTTGGAGAAGGCATGATACAGACAAGCACAGCACCCCATTTCCCATGTGGATCTTCTGCTTTACCCTAATCCACCTCGAAAAATAACGCACTGAGGAAGATGAGAGCACCTCAGACCCCAGAGAGAAGACCCTGGCCATTGTAGACATATACCTAAAGACAATAAACAAAACTCCAAGATGCAGGACATAAGGACATCATGTAACTGTGTTAATAGCGGATAATGGACACTTGATTTCTCTAGTTTCCAGTTTCACAATACAGATGCAAAGAAGCAGGCCACAGACCACCTTTAATGGCACAGTGCAGATCTTATATTTTCTCACTGATATCTCTAGTCACTGGAAGGAAAGTTAATATATTAACTTCTACTGTGGCACAAGGAGAACCCCGCTTCTGTCGCTTTGGAGGGAAGCTAAACACACTAGATAATACTACACCGGCTACTATTTTTCAGCCCATAGATTAGTTGTCACCAAATCTTATGCCCAGGATAACAATGCTGTCACAGTTGGTATAAACTACTCCAAACAGCCCGTTAGTTTACATGCATATGGAGAGGGACACACACACACACACACACACACACACGCACACGCACACGCGCACACGCACACACACACACACACAGAGAGAGAGAGAGAGAGAGAGAGAGAGAGAGAGAGAGAGAGAGAGAGAGAGAGAGTTTTAGATAATAATGATCAATTTGGCATGATGCCGAAGCTCAAATTTTAAAACTGATTCAGTGTGGATCATTCTTTATCTGGGGCTTAGTCAATCAGTCTCTAGGAAATTTATAAAGCTCCTATCAGCTGATTGAAGATGGTTTGATGAACTTGCCAGATACTCCACTAGCAAGAACTGCAGAAATAGAATTCTGTTAAATTCAGGAACAACTATATATTTTTTTGCTAAATAGAAAACCAAGACCATGCCAGACAAAAATAAATAAATAAATAAATATACAAGTCAAATATCCTACTCTCAAGCCCAGAGTACTCTTGCATCATGTAGCAATTATTCAATAAATAGTCCAGACCAGGGCTGTCATCGAATGAAAACATCTACCTAGTTACTATCCTCAGGATGAGACATCTTCAGGGTGACTCAATGGCGGCAATGCTCCTGATGAACATTGCTATGTCATTTGCTAAGTAACTGATGAGGACAAAAAGCCTGAGCAGGGCACATGCCGCCATCCACAAGCCCAGAGTCACACCTTCCATCTCTCAATAGTGCATCTCCTGGTTTTGCCTCTGAAGGATCTGGGGTCATTATCTGGTGACTCCAAGGCAGTTAGGTCCAAATTCTATAGTGGATAACAATAGTGGGCCCAGGGTAGGGCTTGACATAAACCTTCATAATCTCTCAGAGACCCCAGCTCAGTAATGGTTTCTCTTATTTTGTAGTTCAAGATGCTGCATCAGAAGGGGGAGAAAAACACAAAAGGAAAGATGCCCATGCAGCTGACATCTTGAAACTAAAAGTGAACTGTCATACCTTAGTCAATTTACATTTGTCCCCATGTTTACCATTAAAGTAAAAGGATGAGATACAACTCTCTACACCATCACCAACTTTTTTAAAATATGAATTTATTTTTATTTTATGTATATGAATTTTTGCCTGAATATATGTATGTGCACTGGATGTCTGTATGGTGCTCTTAGAGACTAGAAGAGAGTGCTGGATCCCTGGGACTGGGGTGAAAGGTAGTCTTAGGTCACCTCACAGGTGCTGAGAACAGAAGCCAGGTCTTCAACATGAGCGGCTAATACTCTTACCTGCTGAGTCGACTCTCCAGCCTCCTGTCAGATTTTAGTGCAGGTATCATGAGCTCTCTTGGACTGCTTCAAAGCTGCTTTGATGTTTCACTAAGAAAGAAAACTAGCTGCAGCGTGTCAAGACTCTACAGATAAATAGGAGAAAGCCCTCACACAGCTAATTAATTATAACAGTAGAGTATATGTATGATTATAAAGCCAAGGAGAAAAAGACGTCCTCAGCTGAACAGCCACTGGTGTGTAGACCACGGAAACTGTGCATTGAAAACAAACAGTCAGCAAAATACATAGGGAACTTGGAGAAGAACTTTTGATGCTAGAATGTTCCTTTGGGTCAAAGCTTCTAGAGGTGAGTCTGGAATTGACCCCCAAATATAAATATGGGCAGGGCATAAAGTTCTACTCATAGAATAGTGTCAATTAGCCTAATGCCTTTCCCACTGTGTACCACGGACACACTCGCCAAAGCCCAGCTAACCAGCACGTCAGCTGATCAAATTGAGCTGCTCACACTTCAGCACGAAGGCAAGGAATGCCAGCAGACAGACCAGCAAGCCCAGCCTGGACCAGAAGGTTTTCTTTAAATATGATCTGTGATGACTTCTATTAAGAAATATCCAAAAGGTAGATTATTGATTCTCACTGGGGATTTGGTGAATATCAAAAAGGCTAACAGATAGAAAGCTCTGGAATGAACTTTCCTTATAAACTGCCAGAAGTGGATGAACTCTGTTTCCAGGGACCAGTGAGCAAAATTCTCAGAATAGCTAAATTAAATGGTTTTGAATACTGTCTCTAAAGTAAGAGAAGGATGCAGCTTGGTGAATAGATGGATTGCCTAGCAGGCATGAAGACTTGGGTTCCATTCCTAGTACTGCAATGAACTGGGCATGGTAGTCAGTCTTAACTCCAGAAGTTGAGGCAGGAGGATAAGAAGTTTAAAGTTGTCCTTGCCTACATAATGGGTTAAAAGGAAGCCTGGACTATTGGAAGACCTAATCTCAATTTAAAAACAAAATCTTGAAGTAAAGAAATCCCCTGCTTGCTTGCCCCTGCACGTCTTCCCGTTCTCACCTGCAATTGTAATATCTGTTTGGTGTCTCATCAAAGAAATCTTTGAAGAAAATACCTATAGGAGGAACTTCTGGATGCACCTGTGATAAAAATGATACAGAGGCTTATTAATGTTTATTATAGCTTAGGTCTTTAGCTGGGCAGAGTCTCAGCTAGTTCAATCTAAATTTAACCTGACCTGCCATGTGACTGGTCAATCTAAATCTAGCTCATGACCTGCCATGTGGCTGGCTCTTTATCTCTCTGTACCTGTTCGTGTCTGACCACCTTTGTGTCCCACTGGAGAATCTCTCACACTTAATATGTCTTCCCTCCTCCCCCTCCCCCTGCCTCCAGAGACACTTTCTCTTCCCAGAAATTCCACCCTCTACATTCTTCACACAGTGCACCCCAACAAACCAACATGGTTTGTCAACATGTTGGATTGTCCCATGGATGTGACTGTTTGTGGTGGCACTACTATAGCTAGGCACATCCAAGGGAAGAATAATGTGACATACAAGGCCATAGGACACCATGATGTCATCATCCTAGGAGTATCCAAAAGAAGAAAGACTCTATAATAGCCAAAATCATACTGTGCCCAGCATCTATATATACCACCCGGCAGCTACTGTGACAAAAGCTGGGATGTGTGGAGCCCTTGCAAGACAGAGCCACATGGGAAATCCAACTTCCAGGTGAAGTTTCAGTTTATAAACAGCATGTGTGCTACAGCATGCAAAACTCTAGGCTGATGGAGGATGAAGAGCAAGGACTTACCTATGTCATATTAAATATGCTCATATTCAGATGCAGACTTCTCAGACACTTTCTCCTTGCCCCTTCACACCCATCTCCACCTCAAAGATGAGAAAGCTAGCCTGGCCCCACAGGTTTTTAACACAAACAGAAAAATACATGTTCAAATACTGCCAGCATCCCCACCTACCAGATCTGTGGGCTTAGCCATGGTTTCTTCCCTCAGCTTCCATGTCTATATCCATAATAAGAGGTCCTGGGCAGAAGTGGTGAATATGAAGTAAAAATATAAATGTAATATAACAATCACCCATCACTTAGTAATGGTCTAATGGTTATGGTAGCCGGCCAGAACTTATTCAGGATAACATGATTCACAGCTCAGAAATTAACTCTGGTCTGAGAAATGCCATTCTCCTTCTACAGCACAAGAGAATGGGACTTCAAAAGTTCAAAGAGAGCCAGGCAGTGGTGGCGCACGCCTGTAATCCCAGCACTCTGGGAGGCAGAGGCAGGCAGATTTCTGAGTTCGAGGCCAGCCTTGTCTACAGAGTGAGTTTCAGGACAGCCAGGACTATACAGAGAAACCCTGTCTCAAAAAAACAAATAAAAAACAAAAAACAAAAAAAAAGTTCAAAGAGAAAAAAATGAGGTAGCAAAGGAAAAAAATGTATGTACAAAAACTTATTGGTCCATGTGATGTACATGCTTGTAATCCCAGAACTAGAAGGCTGAAGCAGGAGGACCATGAGTTTGAGGCCATCATGAGTTAGTGAATGGAGGGGGAAGAGGAGACAGAAGAGGAGGAGGAGGAGGAAGAGGAAGAAGAAGAGGAGCAGGTGGAGATGGGAGAGGCATTGGTACCACAACCAGGAAAAGAAAGAGGAGAAAGAAGAAGAGGAGAAGAAAGAAGAAGAAGAGAAGAAAGAAGAAGAAGAAGAAGAAGAAGAAGAAGAAGAAGAAGAAGAAGAAGAAGAAGAAGAAGAAGAAGAAGAAGAAGAAGAAGAAGAAGAAGAAGAAGAAGAGAAAGAAGAGGAGAAGGAAGAAGAAGAGAAAGAGGAGGAGGAGGAGAGCTCCAAAGAAAACCTTTATGTCACCTTTAGGTTGGGCTAAATCCAGAGCCTTCCGTTTAGGCATTCAACCTCAGATGTTATATCCATCATTATTAATGGCTCATCGATACATGGCTACAGACCATACCATGACATTCAGCAGCTATGGGAAAGAGCTGCAAACAAAAATTAGGAGAGAGCCCTGAGGAATCCCAACTCTAACCCTTCTGCTAGAACTATTAACACGTCAGCCAATTGTTCTCCAAACTCTGTTCCCTCTGAGCCAGGCCTCACAAAGGGCAAGGTGTGGTGGCAGAAAGGCTGGGCCTGTGGAAACTCTTGACATCTGTGAATCTTTTCATGAAAGGGCACGTCCCAGAGTGGAGTGTGCCTGCTCTCTAAGCTCCTTCCAGGGCACCCAGCACTGCCCTTAATGGGCTCCACCTGTGACCACAGCTATTTATAGCAGTTGCCTCTGTGTGTTTTGTTAAAAGCTCTCCATCATATTTCTTCATTTTGAAAGCCTATTTCCTACAGTTGGCCCATTAAATTTTGCTTTCCTTTCTTCCTGATCTGCATTCTTGGAAATCCATGGCTGACTACACAAACAAATGTACAGGATGATAAAAATAGTTTGAAACCATAATTTGCCCTCTCTATTTTTCTTGTGTTTGTCTAAGTGTGATTTTCTATAACTTTGGCTTCCTGGAAACTGAGATCTGACGGAAGGTGAATTAAGATGAAGGGTCAAAATGTAAGAGGCCTGGGAGCGCGGCAGGACCAGCATCTCAGCTTGTCCCTCGTTGGGGCAGCAAGAAAGCAAGCCGGGCTCCAGGCAAAGATACAGAGAGGGCAGAAAGACAAAAGGCGCTGACGTGGGTAATTAAAAGACTAAACAAATGGTGACAGAAAACAGTGGCACTAAAAGTGCTGTGAAAACAGAGAGCTTGGTTGGTGATGAACTGAAGTAGCCAAGTGTGAGGGAGGAGCATCATGTGCTCACACTTCCAGAAAGCTAGCATCTAGTGTTACTCTCTGTTCCTGCTTCTGTCTCTCTGTCCCTCTCTGTATCTCTGTATCTCTCTCTCTCTCAATCTATATCTCTCATTCTCGTGTGTGTGTGTGTGTGTGTGTGTGTGTGTGTGTGTGTGTGTAATACTGTACATGAACTTCCAGGTGAGTGCTTATAAACAGAGAGAGGGAGAGGGAGAGGGAGAGGAGAGGGAGAGAGAGAGGGAGAGAATCCAGAGGATTACGTTTATGTCTTCTTCTATGCACTCCACCTTTTTCCCTTACATAGGATCTGACAATTCACCCCAGGAGATTTCCCAGGACCACCTTGTTGCCACCCCCACACTGCCGGGTTACATGCACATAAGGCCACAGAGCGGTGTCCAGCTTTGTATGTAAGTGGGTGGAAATTCTGCTCAGAGCTTCACACTACTGCAGGGGCATCCCTACCCAGTGAGCATCTCCCCAGCCTGGGAGGCAGGCTGTTCTGTTGTTGTTTTACTTTGCTCTGTTTTTACATTTTTCTCTTCATGTAGCCTTCTCTCATACAATACATCCCTCTTAAGTTGCCCCTCCCTCCACTCCTCCCAGATTCCCCTGACTCCCTTCTGCCCTGATCCACAGGTCCTCTGTTTTTTATCAAAAGCTTTGAAAATGTCATTAATAGCTCTAGAGCATTTCCTAAAAACAAGGATAAAGTCTTCTGCCATTTTATGACCATGTTTATATCAACAAAATTACATATTTAAAAGATGTATATACTTATATGAGCAAAATAAATAAATACAAAAAAAATTTTTAAAAAATGTGAAATCTCCCTGACTGTGAAAACCTGAGGTGCTATTAGCAACTGGGGGAGGGAGCATCTGTTTTCTTCAGATACAGATCCAGGTAGTATGCCACACACCAGAAGATGGCTCTACACTCTTGCACACATAAACAGTACTTGTTTGACTCAGTGGGATTAAAAGAGAGAGTATGAAGAGCTCATGACAAGTGGTTGGGGCTTTAGGAGGTACAGGAAAGGAAGGAGAATTTTAATCAAACAGTCTGATATGTGGAATTTTTATACTATAAATTTAAAAGATTTAATTTTTATACTATAAATTTAAAAGATTTAAATTTATACTATAATTTTAAAAAAAAGATACAAAGTCTTGGGTTGGCTGTTTAACATCTGTGTGTAATCAAACAACAGTGGGACACTGGATTGTGCGGACCTTGGGCTGATCGTTTGACATACCAACCATCCACAAGTTGAGGAGGGTGGCTTTTAAAAGCTAGAATTCAAAGCTCACTAAACTGGAACCTCAGGTCACAAGCACATGTTTTATGCCACAATCATTTTAAATTGCTTTCTCGTTGTTTCTGTTGTTGCTTTTTGAGGCAGAATCTCACAATGTAACCCTGGCTAGCTTGCAGCCCACTACATTGCCCAGACAATCCTTTCTCTAAGCCTCCCCAGTGTCAGGATTGCAGAGCTGTACCAGTGTCTGGTCAAGTTACTTCTTTTCTCATTTCATTGTGAATAGAGTTGCTTCCAGAAGAAAGCTGCTCCCCAGATTTGTTCGAAATACTATCCCGAAATACTTCCACCCTGGCAGTCCACAGTCCTCAGAAACTTGTCCTGCTATCTAAAGCTAAATTTCCAAGCAGGCATGGCCTCAGGGTATGTATGTTAATTGTGAAGCAGTGGAACTAATACTACATGCAAGCAGTTCATATCTGTATGCTCATTCTCAAACAAAGTCAAACGTAGAATTTTGAAGTATATGATAGTTTCACTCTTCTCTATTTCCTTGTGTTAGCGGGATGTGAAAATTACTTTTCTCAGAAGAGAGACACTTAGCTAAAAATATTTTCTTTGTGTAAAATTAATGGAATCCATTAAGTTCTAGGTACTTTGTGCATTTGATCCATATTGAGATCCTGAGTTTGATAATGATCCATTTTATAAGCAATAAGATGTGGCCTAGAGAAAATGAGTACCTTAGCCAGGGTCACACAGACATCAGACAGCTGGCCAGGAGCTATGTTCAGGCAAGTCTCTCCCAACAGTTTGAGTGTGTGAGTATTCACAAGTGTGCACACCAATGCAGAAGGTTCATGTTGTTCAATGCTTTAAGGACATAATTGTAGATACCTGGACAGCTCTTAACGCTAGGACTGTAGAGCTAACCCAGTCCTGTTCCCAGAAGTCCCAGTGCTGTACTTGGTTCGCTCCTTCCTTCCTGTGTCAGTAATGCCCTGGAATCTGGTGTCATCCATTTACACCCCCACCATGTAGGCATCTACACAGTCACATCTCAATAGCTCTGTTATGTAGGACTCCACAGAGCCTTCCTCCGCCTTCTCCTCCCACCCCGCTACAGGTTTCCTTAGTCTCTAAAGATCACCGCAGTTGGATGGATGCAGGACAGGAGAGCTTCAAAGCAGAAGGCTGCTACAAGCTTTGAAAGAAGTGGAATTAAGAAAGTGGATATTCAAGCTGGATATAGCTGTCACCTGGGAGGCTCTGCTAGTGCATGACAAATACTGAGGGGGACACTCTCAGCCAGCCATTGAACTGAGCACGGGGTCTCCAATGGGGAAGCTAGAGAAAGGACCCAAGGGACTGAAGGGGTTTGTAGCGCCATAGAAGAAACAATGATATGAACCACCCAGTACTCCCAGAGCTCCTAGGGACAAAGACATTAACCAGAGAGTACACATGGTGTTACCCATGGCTCCAGGTGCATAGGCAGCAGAGGATGGCCTTGTTGGACATCAAAGGAAGGAGAGGGCCTGGTCCTGGAAAGGCTCCATGCAGCAGTGTAGGAGAATACCAGGACAGGGAAGCAGGAAGGGGTTGATTTGGGGAACAGGAGGAGGGGAGATGGCTTATGGGACTTTGGGGGGGGGGGACTAGGAAAGGGAAAATCATGTGAAATGTAAATAAAAAATATACCTAATAAAAAAGAGAGAAAAAAAGAAAAGAAAGTGGATGTCCACCCTGCATCCCTGTCCCTTTCCCCTGCTTCTTAACCTTCATCCCCTCTGTGCATTGACATGACCCATGTCAGGAGACATGATGTCGCAGGGTCGTCAGTCTATGGCTTCTGCAACTGTAAGATATACCATACCATGAATTTCAGGATGGATGTGTTTTGGAAAGGGGGCAGGGGGTGAGGACTGATTGCGTCTAGATCAGTAACTGTCAATCTCTCTGACACTGTGACCCTTTAATATATAACATAACTCATGTTATGGTGACCCCAACCATAAAATTATTTCATTGCTACTTTATAACTGTAACTTTGCTACTGTTAGGAATCACAATGTAAATATCTGATATGCAGGGTATCTGCTATGGGACCCCAAAGGGACAGTGGTCCACTCTGGAGAACTGCTGCTCTAGATCAACTAAATGTAACTAAGCAGCAGGGTCAGGTAAGGACATGGATGCACATTCCCAGAATAGAAATCATGTCTTTCCAATCACCGTGGGTTTGCTCTTAATGTTCTTGCCCTGCAAAGCCCTGTCATGATGTCTCCTAACAACCTCATCCGAAGCTATCTTGAGTACTCAGTCTGGAAGCTGTGTTCCATCACCACCAAAGAGGTCTCTCTCCTTAGAATCCCCTCCATCACAGAAGACATTGACTCTTGGGATACTTTTCATTGTTGACTTTCCACTAAGGACAGTATTTACAACCAAATGCCCTGAAAAGTGGGCTCAGATCTGAATCACATGAATGTTACTCCTAATCCCAAGCACAATCTGCACTACAACAGGTCCCCAATAACTGGTTCCTGAAATGGTTGAGTTCAGGATTTGATTGAGAGAGGAAAGTGTTGGGCACTGTACTGGGTGTTCGCTTCCTTCTGAGACTCTATGTTTGTCACATCAGTGCTGGAACAATGTCCTTGACTGGAGGATAATGCACCAGGGTCCCCAATGGGGGAGCTAGAGAAATGGGGCTTTTCCTATTGAGGGATCATGTCCTGCCTCCTATGGCCCCCCAGAATCAGGTTCTTAGATTCCCATTCTCCTGCTGCCTGGTGTCCTAGGTCCTCTCTTAGTGGTCGCATTGATGGAAGACCAGTGGGTTCCTGTATGCTAACACAGTAAGGATGGAGCAGGGTCAGGCCATATGGGTGTCAGAAGGCGGTGCAGTGACTCCATTCCTGCCTGGAGCTAGCAGCTCAAACTTATGTTTGTTGGGTAATAACGCATCAAGGGAGAGTGAGCCTCTCTAGTACCTGTGCTAGTGGGTAACAGCATGGGGTCACATGACTTTCTCACACTAGGGAATGGGAAATGCCTGGTTCAACAGATACTCCAACAGGAAATTGTAACATCAGTGCAAACAGACAGAAACACACACACACACACATACACGGGGGGGGGGGAGGGAGAGAGGGAGAGAGGGAGAAAAGGAGAGAGGAAGAGAGGGAAAGATGGAGGAGGCTTTCTAGGTTGTACCTTTCCCTGTATTGTTCCTTCTTTTTGAACAAGGAGGATGATATTTTTACTTTATCCTGAGCCCTGTGATTTCTTTAGTAAATCTTGGAAGGCGTGTGTCACTGTGCCAAGCATCTACAAAGTACTTGGTGACAGAAATTTAGGAAATGATTGCTAATAAATGTTCACATCCTAGAAAAGATTTCTAAGATGACTGTCCATCTCTAATCTCATCTGAGACCCTGAGGTCAACAGAGTATCAATGCTGCATCCTTCCTGACAGTGAGGAAGCTGAGGTTTTGAGAAATCTGGAGACCCAACCCTCTCAGAAATTCATGGTAAAATAGGGCATTCTCCACCACAGTCTGCTTTTATCTGGGCCTCTGTCATTAGTGGTCTATGGGGAAGTTGGGTGGACCTTTTCCACTAGCAGCATGGGACTGTAGACACTACGGGGAGCACCCTGTGGTCTTCATTGCTCCCACAGCTACATGGAAGAGTCCTGCCCTTGCCCTGCATTTAATTTCTTTTCCAAACTTTACAAAACCATAAAACCAAGGATGACTCCTAAGATGCCCTGAGAACCCAGCCTGAGGTGTGGACCGCAGGAACGCAGACGTGTCTTTGCAAGGGTTGACTCAGGTCTGTTTACCCCATCCTTATGTCCAATTTCCTTGAGGGGCAACTCGTGCAGCCCTCAGACCTCTGCTCTCAGTGGACTGTGGATTAACAGCTCACTTGCTGCCCATCTTACACCCAAGGCACCTCCCCTGCAGCTGTCAAAACCACCCACTCATCCCCCGCTCCCAGCACTGAACCATTCAGTGAGGGAAACTCCTTGGAAATATCACCCAGTTTTGCCCAAGAGCTTTTTGCCCAGTTGCCCAAGTCCTGTGGATAAAAATGCCAAGTATAACGTGGAGCGAAAAACAGAGGTCAGACTAGTCCATAGGGTGGGGCAGGAACTGTAGTCTGAGATGAGGGGTCAGAGCATGCTGGCAGGCCACAGCCTTCTGGACTTGCCCTGCTGAGCCCTGGCCCTTAAGCACTAGTGGGGTCCATCACCTGCCGTGCAAGTCATGCAGTAAAACAGGGGTGTTGTTGGGACTGAACTAATTCCAGAATCTGGTGGTCTTAAGTTTCAAAACAAAACGTTTCTGCTTTCTTAGTGACCTTTGCTCTATTTGTGTGTATATTATAAAAGATCAGTGTGGAGTCAGGGTCTAGAATATCACCTAGGCAGCCATTGGCATCGGGTTCCATAAATTACACTGGCAATAGCTGGAAAGCAGGGGTGATATATCTCAATTAAGCAAGTTCGACTGTGTCACACCATGATAAACATTAACAGTGCTTCTCACTCCTGATGGTATAGGAATTCTCTCTACTTGCTTTGTAGGCTATTGCCTATCTTCTTAATTACCCAGTGGCTCTAGACCTGTGGTTCTCAACCTGTAGATTGAGACCCTTTTAGGGGCCAAATGACCCTGTCACAAGGGTCACCTAAGATGATCTGAAATGTCAAATGTTGACACTATGATTCATAACAATAGCAAAATTGCAATTATGGAGTAGCAACAAGAATAATTGAATAGTTGAGGGTTACCACAACATGAAGAACTGTATTAAAGCATCGCAGTATTAGGAAGGGTAAGAACTGCTTCTCTAGACACAGCCATTCAGAGCCTCATGTAGAGTCAGGCTTTCCACTGCTGTGAGAGGGCAGAGGGGCATGTTGTCAGTTTTCTATTAGCTAAGATGTTGTCTTTTATTTCTCCTTCCCTTCTAGCCAATTTCTTTGCTCATGCTAGCATGTCTTCCATTGACGTACAAACATTGATTGAGGCCAGAGAGGTGCTCAAGATCATGACCAGCTACTCCTACAGAGAACTGGAGTTTAATTCTCATCGCTTACATATGATAGGACACAAGGACCTACAACTGTAGGTCCAGGAGATCTGACACCTGCCTCTGGCTGCTGTAGAACCCACATGCATGTGCACATGATTGAACACAGACACACATAAATACACATAAATAAGTAGTAAAATAGCTCATTTTGACAAATGAAAATTAAATAGAAAAGTTGAAACATTTTGATTTCATAACTGTGTCTTATAAGACCTTGCCAAATGTCAATTTTAATACAGAAACTGCCAAATTGTCCCAGAAAGAAGTTTGTGTTTACTGAAAATATTAAGTTTCCTGAATTTTGCTGATTTATGTTCTTTTTCCCTTATCACCACAGACAAGCGAAGGTTTTGGGTAAGCATAGACATGGCCAGTAAAGTGGATCCCTTGTAGTAGAGTTCTCTTGAAAATAATTAACGCCCATAATTGCATGAAACAAATTTTGTGGTACCTACTAACTCTCTGAATAATCAACTTTTTTCATCCATAAAAGAAGGATCTATTCAATATGTAGTTATTAAGATATTATCATGCAGAGACTCAGGAGGGCGCAGCAGCAGCAGCAGCAGCAGCAGCAACAACAGCAGCTCATCCAGCAGAAGGGCCATCAGCAGTGAAACCAAGGTGACAGGGTCCTGGCAGACCCTGTGCCTGCTACCACTGACCTTCACTGGCCAGCCGGGCTGCAAGCAGCGGCGGATTTACAGCACCTTTCACAGCACCGAAGCCACATCAGAACTCTGCCTCCCACCAGTCAGTTATGAGAGGCTCTCCGCCATCTTGGCTCTCAGATACCAGAGAGAACCGACAGCCCTAGGTATGCAGACTTAGCCCAAGGCCAACATCGCAGGGGTCTAAGCCCAATAGGTGTTGGCCTGCACCCAGGCCCTGGGCTGTTTGGGGGGCCATCGTTGTACCAACCCAGCCAGGAGGTCCCTGCACATGCTTGCCGCCATTTTGGCTACTGGATGCCAGAGAGTTCAAGCAGGCAAGCCAGCTAACAGTCATAGCCGGAGGCTAACATAGCTGGAGGGGGGCGGGGAGGTCTAAGCCCGACAGGCATTGAACTGCACCCTAGCCCTGGGCTGTCTGGTGGGCCATCTGTGTGCCAACCCACCCAGGAGGTTGTTAGCACGGCAGACTCTCCCTGCACTTTCAGGGACCATGCTCATGCTGCCATCTTGGCTACCCAACAGAACCAGTTAACAGTCATAGCCCGAGGCGAGCATTGCTCAGGCCTAAGCCTGCGAGGCTTTTGCCTAGACTCAGGGCCTAAGCAACTAGGTTCTGTTGGCCAACTTGGTTGGGGGGGGCGGCTGCCCGGCAGAGTGATCAGCACTCAGAAAAAGGTCCAGCAGCATACACTATCAGCACTCCCTGAAGGAGCAAACGGGTACCACCTAGTTCACAGAGACAATCTAGGGCAAGGCACACTAGGGCTCCAAGGGCACCCAAGAGGAGGGCAGAACATCAGCAATCTGTAACAGGGGAAACCCAGCCATCCAGTGTTGCAGAAATAGCCCTACAGCCTCACAGGAGGCTCTAACATCAGCCAGAGACAAGACCAACTAACGCCAGAGATAATAAGATGGCAAAGGGCAAACTTAAGAACGCTACTAACAGAAATCTAAGCAATATGGCAGCGTCTGAACCAAACTCTCCAACATCAGCAAGTCCTGGATACGCCAATACACCAGAAAAACAAGATTTGGATTTAAAATCACTGGTCATGATGCTGCTAGAAGAACACAAAAAGGACATAAATGAATCTCTTAAAGAAATACAGGGAAACATGAATAAGCTAGAAACCCTTATAATGGAAACAAAAAAAAAAATCACTTAAAGAAATTCAGGAGGCTGGTGGTGCAAACCGCCAGGGGTCTGCCTGCACTCAGGAACTGAGCACATAGGCGGGTTTTGGCTGCCAGCCCGCCAGGATTGGGGCCCATGTC
Organism: Apodemus sylvaticus; assembly: GCF_947179515.1. Taxonomy (NCBI): domain Eukaryota; kingdom Metazoa; phylum Chordata; class Mammalia; order Rodentia; family Muridae; genus Apodemus; species Apodemus sylvaticus. Next base: position 100,061,847 of record NC_067476.1, on the reverse strand, counting down.
CTGCCCAGGGAGCTGGAAGGAGAGAAGCCCGCGGCCATATTTGCTGCCTGCGGGGATGGAAAAGGATCACAAGGTACAGTACCATCCTGAGCTTTAGATTTCTGGTGGTGCAAACCGCCAGGGGTCTGCCTGCACTCAGGAACTGAGCACATAGGCAGGTTTGTCTACCAGCCCGCCCGGCTGAGGGCCCGTGTCCTGCCCAGGGAGCAGCAGAAGGGGAGAAGCCCAGGGGCCATATTTGCTGCCTGCCTGGAACAGAAAAGGATCACTAGGTACTGTACCACCCTGAGCTTTAGAATTCTGGTGGTGCAAACCACCAGGGGTCTGCCTGCACTCAGGAACTGAGGACATAGGCGGTTCATCTGCAAGCCAGTCCATCGCAGGACCTGTGTCCTATGTGAGAATCAACAGAGGGAGTGACCCCCACCAAACATCTTCGCTCCATAATAGAGCAGACAGAGAACACCTGGTTAACCTTGACAACCTAAGTATAACATTGCTTGAGGCAAGAAAGAGAAGGGCTCCAAAGGCACAAAAGAGGAAGCCAGCATATCAGTAATCTGTGCCAAAAGAAACCCAGTCATCCAGTGTTGCAGAGATAACCTTAAAGATCCATAGTAGGTTAAAGCACCAGCCAGTGACAGTAAGACCATCTAACCCCTGGGAGAACCAGATGGCTAAAGGCAAACGTAGGAACATTACTAACAGAAACCAAGGCATTATGGCAGCATCTGAACCCAATTCTCCAACATTAGAAAGTCCTGGATACCCCAACACACCAGAAAAACAAGATTTGGATTTAAAATCACTGGTCATGATGCTGGTACAGGAACACATGAAAGACATACTTAAAGAAATTCAGGAGAAAATGGATCAAAAATTAGAAGCCCTTACAAGGGAAACACAAAAATCATTGAAAGAAATTCAAGAGAATACAAAAGCCAATAAGGAGGAAATGCAAAAATCACTTAAAGAAATACAGAAGAAGCTTGATCAACAGGCAGAAATCATGAAAGAGGAAACACAAAAATCGCTTAAAGAATTAGAGGAAAACACAAACAAGCAAATGACAGAACTGAGCAAAAACTTCCAGGATCTAAAAACAGAAGTAGAAACAACTAAGAAAGCACAAAGGGAGACAACTTTGGAGATAGAAATCCTTGGGAAGAAATCAGGGACCATAGATGCAAATATCAACAACAGAATACAAGAGATAGAAGAAAGAATCTCAGATGCCGAAGATACCATAGAAACCATGGACTCAACAGTTAAAGAAAATGCAAAATGCAAAAAGCTTGTACCCAAAATATCCAGGAAATCCAGGACACAATGAGAAAGCCAAATCTAAGGATTACAGGCATTGATGAGAGTGAAGATTTACAACTTAAAGGGCCAGCAAATATCTTCAACAAAATTATGGAAGAAAATTTTCCTAACCTAAAGAGAAAGATACCCATGAATATACAAGAAGCCTACAGAACTCCAAACAGACTAGACCAGAACAGAAATACCTCCCGTCACATAATAATCAAAACCTCAAATGTACTAAACAAAGAAAGAATATTTAGGGCAGTAAGAGAAAAAAGGCAAGTAACATATAAAGGAAGACCTATCAGAATTACACCAGATTTCTCACCAGAGACCATGAAAGCTAGAAGATCCTGAGCAGAGCCCATGCAGACTCTAAGAGAACACAAATGCCAGCCGAGACTACTATACCCAGCGAAACTCTCAATTACTATAGATGGAGAAACCAAGATATTCCATGACAAAACCAAGTTTACACAATATCTTTCTACAAACCCAGCCCTACAAAGGATAATAGGGGGAAAACACCATTACAACGAGGGAAACTATACCCTGGAAAGAGCAGGATATTAAGCTTCTTTCATCAAACCCAAGGAAGATAACCACACACGTATAAAATTAAAATCAAAAATGATAGGAAGCAATAACCATTACGCCTTGATATCTCTTAACATCAATGGACTCAATTCCCCAATAAAGAGACATAGACTAACAGACTGGTTACGTAACAGGACCCTACATTTTGCTGCATATAGGAAACATACCTCAGTGTCAAAGACAAAATCTACCGTAGAGTAAAAGGCTGGAAGACAATTCTACAAGCAAATGGTCCCAGGAAACAAGCCGGAGTTGCCATTCTAATTTCAGATAAAATTGACTTCCAACCTAATGTCATCAAAAGAGACATGGAAGGTCACTACTTGCTGGTCAAAGGAAAAATCCAACAAGAAGAACTCTCAATCCTGAACATATATGCCCCAAACACAAGGGCGCCCTCATTCATAAAAGAAACTTTATTAAAGCTCAAAGTACACACTGCAACTAACACAATAATTGTGGGTGACTTCAACACTCCACTCTCAAAAATGGACCGATCAGGAAAACAGAAACTAAACAGGGATACAATGAAACTAATTGAAGCTTTGAACCAATTGGAGTTAACATATATATATATATATATATATATATATATATAGAGAGAGAGAGAGAGAGAGAGAGAGAGAGAGAGAGAGAGAACTTTTCATCCCAAAGCAAAAGAATATACCTTTTTCTCGGCACCTCATGGTACCTTCTCCAAAATAGATCATATAGTTGGTCACAAGACAGACCTCAACAAATATAAGAAGATTGAAATAATCCCATGCCTCCTGTCAGATCACTATGGAGTAAAAGTGGTCTTTAGTAACAGTAAAAACAACAGAAAGCCCACATACACATGGAAACTGAACAATACTCTACTCAATGATACGTTGGTCAAGGAAGAAATAAAGAAAGAAATCAAAGATTTCTTAGAATTTAATGAAAATGAAGGCACAACATACACAAATCTATGGGACACAATGAAAGCAGTGCTAAGAGGAAAACTCATAGCTTTGAAGGCCTCCAAAAAGAAATTCCAGAGAGCATACACTAGAAGATTAATGGAAGAAAACTGAAAACCCTGGAACAAGAAGAAGCTAATTTACCCAGGAGGAGGAGAAGACAGGAAATCATCAAACTCAGGACCGAAATCAATCAAGTAGAAACCAAGACAACCATACAAAGAATCAGCAAGACCAAAAGCTGGTTCTTTGAAAAAATCAACAAGATAGATAAACCCTTAGCCAGACTGACCAAAGGGCACAGAGAAAGTATCCAAATTAACAAAATTAGAAATGGAAACGGAGATATTACAACAGAAACCGAGGAAATTCAAAAAATCATCAGATCCTACTAGAAAAACCTGTACTCAACACAACTGGAGAATCTGGAGGAAATGGACATTTTCTTAGACAGATACCAATTACCAAAATTAAACCAGGATCAAATAGACCATCTAAACAGACCTATAACCCCTAAAGAAATAGAAGTATTCATAGATAGGCTTCCAACCAAAAAAGGCACAGGACCAGATGGTTTCAGTGCAGAATTCTATCAGACCTTCAAAGAAGACTTAATACCAATACTCCTCAAACTTTTCCACCAAATAGAAACAGAAGGAACACTACCCAACTCCTTCTTCGAAGCCACTATTACGCTGATACCAAAACCACACAAAGATCCAACTAAGAAACAGAATTTCAGGTCAGTTTCCCTTATGAATATCGATGCAAAAATAGTAAATAAAATTCTTGCCCACCGAATCCAAGAACACATCAAAATGATCATCCACCATGATCAAGTAGGCTTCATCCCAGGGATACAGGGATGGTTCAATATAAGGAAATCTATAAATGCTATCCACTACATAAACAAACTCAAAGAAAAAAACCACATGATCATTTCATTAGATGCTGAAAAAGCATTTGACAAAATTCAGCATCCTTTCATGCTAAAAGTCTTGGAAAGGACAGGAATTCAAGGCCCATATCTAAACATAGTAAAAGCAATATACAGCAAACCGGTAGCCAACATCAAACTAAATGGAGAGAAACTTGAAGCAATCCCACTAAAATCGGGGACTAGAAAAGGCTGCCCCCTCTTTCCATATATTTTCAATATAGTTCTTGAAGTCCTAACTAGAGCAATTAGACAACAGAAGGAAGTCAAAGGGATACAAATTGGAAAGGAAGAAGTAAAACTATCACTATTTGCAGATGATATGATCGTATACTTAAGTGACCCTAAAAACTCTACTAGAGAACTCCTACAGCTGATAAACAACTTCAGCAAAGTGGCTGACTACAAAATCAACGCAAGCAAATCAGTTGCCTTTATATATTCAAAGGATAAGCAGACTGAGAAAGAAATTAGGGAAATGACCCCCCTTTACAACAGCTACAAACAGCATAAAGTATCTTGGGGTGACTCTAACCAAACAAGTGAAAGACCTATATGACAAGAACTTCAGATCTCTGAAGAAGGAAATCGAAGAAGATCTCAGAAAATGGAAAAACCTTCCATGCTCGTGGATTGGCAGGACTAATGTAGTTAAAATGTCCATCTTTCCAAAGGCAATCTACAGATTCAATGCTATTCCCATAAAAATCCCAACCCAGTTCTTCATAGAGCTAGAAAGAGCAATTCTCAAAATCATCTGGAATAACAAAAAACCCAGGATAGCTAAAACTATTCCCAAGAGTAAAAGAACTTCAGGGGGATTCAATATCCCAGACTTTAAATTCTACTTCAGAGCAATAGTGATAAAAACTGCGTGGTATTGGTACAATATCAGGCAAGCAGATCAATGGAATAGGATTGAAGACCCAGAAATGATCCAACACACCTATGGTCACTTGGTCTTTGACAAAGGAGCTGAAAGCATCCAGTGGAAAAAGATAGTCTTTTCAACAAATGGTGCTGGTTCAATTGGAGGTCAGCATGCAGAAGAATGTGCATCAATCCATTCTTATCTCCTTGTACCAAGCTCAACTCCAAATGGATCAAGGACCTCCACATAAAACCTGACACACTGAAACTAATTGAAAAGAAACTGGGGAAGACCCTGGAGGACATGGGCACAGGGGAAAAGTTCCTGAATAGAACACCAATAGCTTATGCTCTAAGATCAAGAATTGACAAATGGGACCTCATAAAACTACAAAGTTTCTGTAAGGCAAAGGACACTGTCAAAAGGACAAAACATCAACCAACAGACTGGGAAAGGATCTTCACCAACCCTAAATCTGACAGAGGGCTAATATCTAATATATACAAAGAACTCAAGAAAGTAGAACCCAGAGAACCAAATAACCCCATTAAAAAGTGGGGTACGGAGCTAAACAAAGAATTTTCGCATGAAGAACTTCAGAGAGCTGAGTAACATCTTAAGAAATGCTCAACACCATTAATCATTAGGGAAATGCAAATCAAAACAACCCTGAGATTTCACCTCACACCAGTCAGAATGGCTAAGGTCAAAAACTCATGAGACAGCAGGTGTTGGCGAGGATGTGGAGAAAGAGGAACACTCCTCCACTGCTGGTGGGATTGCAAGATGGTGCAACCACTTTGGAAATCAGTCTGGCGGTTCCTCAGAAAACTGGGCATGTCACTTCCTGAGGACCCTGTTATACCACTCCTGGGCATATATCCAGAGGATTCTTCACCATGCAATAAGGACACATGCTCAACTATGTTCATAGCAGCCCTATTTGTAGTAGCCAGAAGCTGGAAAGAACCTAGGTGTCCTTCAACAGAGGAATGGATACAAAAAATGTGGTATATTTACACAATGGAGTACTATTCAGCCATTAGAAACAATGAATTCATGAAATTCTTAGACAAATGGATGGAGCTGGAGAACATCATACTAAGTGAGGTAACCCAGTCTCAAAAGATCAATCATGGTATGCACTCACTGAAAAGTGGATATTAGCCTAGAAACTTTGAATACCCAGGACATAATCCACAAATTAAATGATGTCCAAAAAGAATGGAGGAGTGGCCCCTGGTTCTGGAAAGACTCGGTGCAAGAGTATAGGGGAATTCCATAACAGGGAAGTGGGAAGGGGTGGATGGAAGAATAGGGGGACAGAAGAGGGCTTATGGGACTTGTGGGGAGTGGGGACCCAGAAAAGGGGAAATCATTTGAAATATATATAAAAATATACCAAAAAAATAAAAGAAAACAAAAAAACAAAAACAAAAAAACAAAAAAAAAAGGAGGGAGGTGATTGGAGAAGGGATGGAGAGAAGAAGGTTTATGGGACATATGGGGAGGGGGGATCCGGGAAAGGGGAAATCATTTGGAATATAAACAAAGAATATAGAAAATAAAAATATTTTAAAAAAGAAAATAAAAATATTAAAAAAAAAGAAACTCAGGAGAATAAGGCTCAAGAGATAGAAGCCAATAAAGAAACACACACACACACACACACACACACACACACAAAAAAAAAAACTTAAAGAAATGCTGGAAAAAGTAAGTCAAATGGCAGAAGTCATGAAAGAGGAAACACAAAAATCCCTTAAAGAATTAAAGGAAAACACAAACTTCTATAGCTTAAAGAGAGAGATGCCCATGAATATAAAAGAAGCCTTCAGAACTCCACCAAACATGTGAAAAACCTCTATGACAAGAACTTCAAGACTATGAAGAAGGAAATGGAAGAAGACCTCAAAAAATTGAAAAATCTCCCATGCTCATGGATAAGCAGGATTAATATAGTTAAAATGGCTATTTTGCCAAAAGCAATATACAGATTCAACGCAATACCCATCAAAATCCCAACTCAGTTCATAGAGTTAGAAAGAGCAATTCTCAAATTCATCTGGAATAACAAAAAAACCCAGGTTAGCTAAAACTATTCTCAACAACAAAAGAAAGTCTGGGGGAATCAGTATCCCTGACCTCAAGCAATACTACAGAGCAATGGTGTTAAAAACTGCATGGTATTGGTACAGTGACAGGCAGGCAGATCAATGGAACAGGATTGAAGATCCAGAAATGAACCCACACACCTATGGCCACTTGATCCTCGACAAAGGAGCTGAAAACATCCAATGGAAAAAAGATAGCCTTTTCAACAAATGGTGCTGGTTCAACTGGAGGTCAGCATGCAGAAGAATGTGAATTGATCCATCCTTATCTCCTTATACTAAGCTCAACTCCAAATGGATCAAGGACCTCCACATAAAGCCAGACACACTAAAGCTAATAGAAAAGAAACTGGGGAAGACCCTTGAGTACATCGGTACAGGGGGAAAGTTCCTGAACAGATCACCAATAGCTTATGTTCTAAGATCAAGAATTGACAAATGGGACCTCATAAAATTACAAAGTTTCTGTAAGGCAAAGGACACCATCAAAAGGACAAATCGGCAACCAACATATTGGGAAAAGATCTTCACCATCCCTATATCAGATAGAGGGCTAATAACCAATATACACAAAGAACTCAAGAAGTTAGACCCCAGAAAATCAAATAACCCTATTAAAAATGGGGTACAGTGCTAAACAAAAAATTTTCACCTGAAGAACTTCGGATGGCTGAGAAGCATCTTAAAAAAAAGCTCAACTTCATTAGTCATCAGGGAAATGCAAATCAAAACAACCCTGAGATTTCACCTTACACCAGTCAGAATGGCTAAGATTAAAAATTCAGGAGACAGAGGTGTTGGCGAGGATGTGGAGAAAGAACACTCCTCCACTGCTGGTGGGGTTGCAAATTGGTACAACCACTCTGGAAATCAGTGTGGCGGTTCCTCAGAAAACTGGGCACGTCACTTCCGGAGGATCCTGCTATGCCACTCCTGGGCATATACCCAGAGGATTTCCCAGCATGTAATAAGGATACGTGCTCCACTATGTTCATAGCAGCCCTATATATAATAGCCAGAAGCTGGAAAAAACCCAGGTATCCCTCAACGGAAGAATGGATGCAAAAAATGTGGTATATATACACAATGGAGTACTATGCAGTCATTAGAAACAATGAATTCATGAAATTCTTAAACAAATGGATGGAGTTGGAGAACATCATACTAAGTGAGGTAACCCAGTCTCAAAAGATCAATCATGGTATGCACTCACTAATAAGTGGATATTAGCCTAGAAAATTGGAATACCCAAAACATAATCCACACATCAAATGAGGTACAAGAAGAACGGAGGAGTGACCCCTGGTTCTGGAAAGACTCAGTGTAGCAGTATAAGGCAAAAACAGAACATGGAAGTAGGAAGGGGTGGATGGAAGAACAGGGGGAGGGAAGGGGGCTTATGTGACTTTCGGGGAGTGGGGGTCCAGAAAAGGGGAAATTATTTGAAATGTAAATAAAAATATATCAAACAAAAAAGATATTATCATGCAAAAGGACACAATAATTAAACACTGTGGGGAGATATAGCATACATGTTTATTATTCATGAAATATAAAACCTAGTCCAGGATATGAATGACCAACGATCAATGCTGATACCCACATCAATAGTTACATAGTGTTGGTGATAACCAGGAAGTGGAAACCATAGCAGGTTGTGGATCAACCAAGGACTGGCAGGATGTGTTTTCTCTGGTCACAGGTACAGTAGGACAGATCTTTGATCTGTATGAAAGTGCTGCATACAGGACTAGAAAACGAAGGGATTTTACAACATTGTTCTTGTCACCAAGCACTGCGGCTGGTGTAGTCAACCTGCTTGAGCTCATCTCCTTGCTCCCCACTTATATAATTTCCTGCAAGATGCTTAAACTCACTAGGAATCAGTTTTCTCTCCTATCAACAGGAAATAGTTACAGGATCACTTCTCACCTGGATAGTGTGAGAATCAAATGAGTGTATAAACACAAAAGGTTTTGTATGTATCCTCAAAATGTTATTACTCCCATTACTGTTGTTAGCCTATATTAACCTGTAAAGCTTGTCAAATGGTCTCTTGTAAAATGTTCTATTTAAAAAAAAAATGAGCATCTCTTCCATTTAGGGGCTACTTCCATAGTCATGTGAGATGATGAGCTTTGAACTAGACTTGCTCTGTCTGTTTGCTTGGAACATGCAGCCTAAAATACACATAGGTTAGTCCTTTATAAATAGAGTGAGAAAAATGCTCCCAAGGAGAACATGAATTGAGACTGCATAATTTTTTGCAACCAATCCAGTAAATAGAGAAAAAACAGACAATTCGGAACAAAATGAATTCTTTGTATAAATTAGCAGCTTGCTCTACATTTTTCAGAATCTTTTAAACACCGTGGTGTACTCAATATTTGAATCATTTGACTATGGTTCTTTATTGTTCAACTCTCCTCTCAAATCAGGAGAGCACATCAAGAGCCCTCTGTGCTGCCTCGGTGCAGGAAAGCTTTGTCCCATAGCTGAGGGCCTCACAGTTATCATTGTCCACAGACAGGCACATCTGCTAAGCAGCAGCTTGAACAGGGGCCACAGCAGCAGATCTGACCTTACGGTGAAGCTCTCGCTGGTGGCAAGCACACATATCACATCTCAAAAGCATTCTCTGTAATGAGGAGAAAAAAATTAGGGGGAAAAAAAGCTTTGATTAAAGAAAAAAACAGTTTGAGGAGATCTGGGTAAGATGCTGGGACAAGAACTTGAAGTCAGGAAGTTGATGGGAGGCGGATCTAACAGATCTGGATTGGCACATTTATTTGATAAGGTTTGGCTTTGAGAGATGACTGGTGTTGGAGGATTCAGATTCTACAAGGAGAACTGGAAAAGAAACAGAAGAAAAATCATAAATCTTGTTGCGGGGGTTGAAATGCCTTTGAAAGGTGTAAATACATTTCAAATGCACAAAGAAATGCAAACTTTCCTGATGGTACTACTGACATGATACCATTATATATGGTATTTGGAATAGATATTGTTCAGCATGGCCAAGGCCTGGTTCCCAACAGCCACACCAAAAGGAATAGACAGAGAGAAAGTAGTCTCAAGAAAGAGCCTGAGAGGAGCTATAGAGATAGCTCAGTGAGTAAAGAGTTTACACAGAATGGGTTTAATCTCTAACACAATTAAAAAATAAAAACAGCCTGCTAAGTGAAGATGGAAATGGAATAGTACTGAAGCCATGGAAGAAGAGGGAAAGGAAACTGTCTCTAGATAGGTTCTTTCTAGATAAAACCAATTGCTTCAAGATCTTCTCTATAAAATGTCTGTTTCAATGTCATTCTGCAATCTGGAACAGATGACACACTAGCCCTGTTTACCATATGAGCTTGGGTGTATTCATCTGTATATGCTAGATGTAACTGCATAGTGCTGAACCAACTATAGCCAGACCATGCACCACCAGACAATGCATTCCACTTGAGGAAAGCAACTGGGAACAGAGTTAAGCCTGGGTACAACCAGGGAAGGGGAGGCCCAGCTTGTAAAAAGCTAATTCAAGATCAGCATCAGGCAAACACCCAGTGCAGAAGATTCCTACGTGTTTTATACTGGTACTTTGCATAGCCTCCCATAGCTAAATATAGTCTGTGCTTGATTTCCTTCTAAACATTCAGTATGAAAAGAAGTTAAGATGAGTGGTTTTGTAGTAGAAAAAACTGACAAGCACTACCTGAGTTAAGTGACCACACTGAAAAGCACAGAAATAAGTCATACTGAAAATATGAGCCCTTCATATGACATGACAAAAGAGGCACTGGGCATCTATGCACTGTCTCAAAAAATCCATAGGACCAGCCTATGAACCCAATTGCAATGAAAGCATCAGACAAATTTCTCACTTCACAGCACCCTAAAATAAATCTGATCAGTACAGCTCAAGATTAAGAGTTCACCAAGCAAAAGAAAGGAAGGAAGGAAAGAAGGAAGGAAGAAAGAAAGAGAGAGAGAGGGAGGGAGGGAGGGAGGGAGGGAGGGAGGGAGGGAGGGAGAGAGAGAGAGAGAGAGAGAGAGAGAGAGAGAGAGAGAGAGAGAGAGAGAAAGAAAGAAAGAAAGAAAGAAAGAAAGAAAGAAAGAAAGAAAGAAAGAAAGAAAGAAAGAAAGAAAGAAAGTAAGTCTGAGAAACTATCATGCCAAGAGGCACAGAAAGATATATGTGAAGTGTAGCATGGTATCCTGGATATGATACCAGGAAAAGGAGAGGGGTCTTAGGTAGAAACTAGGGGTACCTCAATAGTATGGGCTTTCAGTAATAACCTATCAACACTGCTGTGGTGGTTTGAGTATGCTTGGTCCAGGAAGTGTCACCATTAGGAAGTGTGGCCTTGTTGAAGTAGGGTATGGCTTTGTTGGAGGAAGTGTGTCACTGTGGGGGTAGGCTTTGAGGACTCTATGTGGAAAGATAGTCTCCTTCTGGCTGCCTATGGAAGGCAGTACACTTCTGCTGTCTTCAGATCAAGATGTACAATTCTAGTCTCCTGCAGTCCCAAGTCGCCTGCATGATGCCATGATGATAATGGACTGAACCTCAGAACTAGCAAACCAGTTCCAATTAAATGTTGTCCTTTATAAGAGTTGCCTTGGTAATGGTGTCTCCACAGTAATGGAAACCCTACCTAAGTCAACAGGTTTATTAGAATTTTGACAAATACCTCATATTGATGCAGGATCTTAACAGTTGAGAAGACTGGACCTGAAATGTATGAAACCTTTCAAAAGCACCTGCATAACATTTTTAAAAATCTAAAATTACCTTGAAATGAAAAAGTCCTTTAAATCATATCATGTGGTTGTGCTCATATCAGAATTAGCAAAGAGTCGCAGGGAAGTCAGTCAAGTTAACCTTTACCCACATCACAGTCCCCCCCCCCCCCAAGGAAGCAACATTGCCAGGAAAATTTTCACAAGGGGAAAAATACAAAATTAGGTGGCCACTGTTCACCTCTATTCTGGAAAAATAAAAGCCATATTCTTCAACTTGATGAACAGCCAAGGTCAAGTCTAGTATTAAATTAAGAATGTCTTACAACCCAGAATGATCTGTAACACAGAGAATGACTAAAGAGGTTGCCTCTGACATATGAGCAAACCCACCATCTACAAACTTTCACAGAGGCTGACAGCAACTAAAATGTAGGCAATCCCTGAGTGAACCCTTCAGACTGTTGCTCAGAAGCCAATGAGACTACTCTTTCATGAGTTGCAAAAACTGACCAACCACTTAATGCCCATCTTTCCTTGGTTAAACCTAGAATGAGATTAAAACATGATTTTGACTACATTGTTAAATCAGAATAATTGCTTCTGTAATTTCATCCATCTTGGTGTCCATGGAAAGACGATGGGACACCTGAGAAATGTCCTCAGGAACGATTCTGCTTGGAGATGTTGATCCAGCCTTGATCATGTTTAGCTCTAGATTATCTATGCCATTGGCAAATAAAAGATGCATATAACTTTGTATTTCTAAATAGGACTGTAAGTCTTTTCAAAGTTTATAGCCTGCTAAATCTAAAAGAATCTAATAAACTCTCTGTATTGTCTTTTCATAGTCTAGAAAAAATTAATGATGGCAAGACTGAGACTGTACAAGGAGCCCTGCCATCAACCATCAACCCTCAACCCATTTCAGAAGTTATAGGTGGTGTTGGCATGAAGTAATCACTCATTTCCTTAAGGGAGTCACACCCCCACCCAACTATGGCTGATCTATCTCTGAGTGTCAAAACAAGTAACTGTATCCAAGACTTAAAAACAAAGCAAAAAAAGATCTTATACTAAACTTTATGGTGAATGAATGTCCATAAATCTCAGCACTCAGGAGCTGAGGTTGGAGTATCTTAAATTCAAGTCCAGCATAGACGACATAGTAGGGAAATATTAAGAAACCCAACACTAAAATCTCGGGCTGCAATGCTGCCTTTCCAGCTCCTTTATAAAGTATTTCTAAACACATTTATAAAGGACCAACTTTGTTTTTCTGTCATACTTTCTGTTTCTATAAATACTCAAGTATGGCCCCTAATTAAGTTTTTGTGTGGACTGTGTTAAGTCTGTTGGGTTTGGAGGACTCCGAAGTGCCCTGTGGTTTGGTCCTTTCATTTCAGGAAATACTTTTCTAAGTTCTCCTCTCTGTGGCTTGTACTCCTTTGTTCAGGAAACTTGCTTTGTTGCCAATAGCAATTGTTAATCTTCCCCCTTGACTGAGGAAGAGGAGCTGAATGTTCAGTTGGAAGATATGAAAGAAACCATCTACCCACTACAAAAACAAGTATGGCTGGGCATGGTAGTCAAAGACTTTATTCCCAGCACTCCAGAGGCAAAAGCAGGCAGAGCTCAGTGAGTTGGAGGCCAGCTTGGAATACAGACCAGCTAGGGTAGCATAGTTAGACCCTGTCACACACACAAAAGAAAGAAAGAGAGAGGGGGTGGAGAGAGAGAGAGAGAGAGAGAGAGAGAGAGAGAGAGAGAGAGAGAGAGAGAGAGAGAGAGAGGAGAGAGAGAGAGAGAGAAAGAAAGAAAGAAAGAGAAAGAAAGAAAGAAAGAAAGAAAGAAAGAAAGAAAGAAAGAAAGAAAGAAAGAAAGAAAGAAAGAAAGAAAGAAAGAAAGAAAGAAAGAAAAGAGAGGAAGGAAGGGAACAAGGGAGAGAGGGAGGAGGGGAAAGGGAAAGAGAAAGGGAGGAATGAGAAAGGAAGAGAGATAGGGAAGGAGGGAAAATGGAAGAGAGAATGAAAAGAAAAGAAAAGAAAAGAAAAGAAAAGAAAAACAGTTGGAAGCTATCGGCTGTCTCACTGGGAACACATTATTATCACAGCTTAAGACTTTATCTAGGCAGTTTTTAGTGGCTTCTAAATCTCAATCTATTTTTCTTACTACTCAATTTGGAAGTTAACATTTATAGATTATCACCTTGAAGTCTATAACCCATCACTGTAAGGCTAAACCTGTATTTCCACACACCATTCTCGTACCTTGCCAAGTTCCCCCAATGAGGAAAAGTGTCAATAAAGAGGGTGATGAAATGGCTAATTACAGAAAATTAACCACTCAGCAACATCTAGGTCTCCCAGGCTCATTTCTGCTTCTCCCTGGAACAGCAAACTTCTCTAAATGTTTAATCAAGTCCCAAGGACTGTGGGACACCCATTTTCGTTAAGTCTAAGCTTTGGAAGCATCTACTTATCCAGGAATCTATTTGCTCAACAACTGCTTAAAATTATATTTTTGGGCAATTTAATTATTATGCCCCCTGTCACTTTTGCTCCCTTTCTATCTCTCTGTTTGATGGACAGGAGATATTATAAATTACAAACTGACTGACACCTGTGTAAAGCTTTCAGGCCATTAAGTCAGAGTAGTGACAGAGAAGGTAAGACACACTGAAAGAGAGTACAAATCAACATTAATTCAATTACAGAAACAAAGGGCGCTTCATTCTATTCAAGTCTCCAAGTCACCAGATTCAAAGCTCCTTACCACTCCCCACTAATCTATGAACATCTGCACTGAGAAGTAAGATTTCCAAGAGCTTAGGGAATGAACAATCAAAGTTTTAATTTGCATCTCCAACCTTCCTTTTTTTAAAATAGGTATTCCAATTTCTTTAATTTAATTTAATTTTTTTTACTTATTCCCTTATTCACTTTACTGCCCCCCTCCATGTCAGCCCTTTCTACAAAACTTCCCCCATCCTCCCTCCCTTTCTCCTCTGAGTGGGTAGGGTCCCTCTGGGTATCCCCTCAACCCTGGCACTTCAAGTCTCTGTGAGGCTTGGCACTTCCCCTCCCACTGCGGCCAGACAAGGCAGCCCAGCTAGAAGAATACATCCCACACACAGGAAACAGCTTTTTGGATCGCCTTCACCCCAGTTGTTCAGAACCCACATGAAGACCAAGCTGTGCATCTGCTGTATATAAGCAGGGAGGCCTAGGTCCAGTCCATGTATATTCTTTGGTTGGTGGTTCAGACGCTGAGAGCCACAAGAGTTCGGATTAGTTGACTCTGTTGGTCATCCTGTGGAGTTCCTGTCCCCTTCGGGGCCTGCAACCCTTCCTCCTATTCTTCCACAATAATCCCCAAGCTCCATCCACTGTTTGGCTGTGGGTGTCTGTACCTGTCTGAGTCAGGTGCCAGGTGGAACCTCTCAGAGGACAACATGCTCCTGTCTGCAAGGAAAGCAGAGTAACATTAACAGTGTTAGGGATGGGCGCTTGTCCATAGGTTGGGTCTCAGGTTGGGCCAGTCCCTTGGTCTCTGCTCTATCCACTTTGCCTGCATTTCTTGTAGACAGGATAAATTTTGGGTTGAGAGTTTTGTAGGTAGGTTGGTGTCTCTCTTGCTCCACTGGGGTTCCTGTCTGGCTACAGGAAGTGGCCTCCTCAGGTTCCATACCTCCAATGTAGTGAGTCACAGCTAAGGTCACCCCCACCCCATTGACTTGGGCTCCTCCCTTATCCCAGGTCTCTGTCTCATCCTGGAGAGTCTCCCTACCTCCTCACCCCTGTCAATTGCAGATTTCCATTCATTTTCATGGCCCTCTAGCCATCTCTCCTGTCCTTCCCAACACCTGACTGTGAACTCCCCCATTCCCCTCCCCCATTCCCCTCCCCATTCTCCAAATTCCTCCATCCATCTGTTTATGACTATTTTATTCTCTTTTCTAAGTGAGATTTGAGCTTTCTTATTTGGTCCTTCCTTCTTGTTTAGCTTCTTTGGGTCTGTAGAGTGTAGCATGGTACCTGAATTTTATGGCTAATATCCACTTATAAGTGAGAACATACCATGCATGTACTTTTGGGACTGGGTTACCTCACTCAGGATGATATTCTTAAGTTCCATTTATCTGCCTGCAAAATTTATGATGTCTTCCTTTGTAATAGTTGAATAGTATTCCACAGTGTAAATGAACCACATTTTCTTTATCCATTCTTCAATTGAGAGACATCTAGGTTGTTTCTAGTTTCTGGCTATTATGAATAAAGCTGCTATGAAGATAACTGAGCAAGTGTCTTTGTGAGATGTTAGACCATCTTTTGGGTATATTCCCAGGAGTGGTATAGCTGGGTCTTGAGGTAGAACTATTCCCAGCTTTTTTGAGAAAATGCCAAATTGATTTGCAAAGTGTTTATAGAAGTTTGCACTCCAGTCAGTGGTCCCTTGCTCCACATCCTCACCAGCATGTGTCCCTTGTAATTTTGATCTTAGCCATTCTGATGGGTGTAAGATGCAACCTCAGAGTTGTTTTTAATTTGCATTTCCCTGATGACCAAGGACTTTGAACATTTCTTTAAGTGCTTCTCAGCTCAAGATTCCTCTGAATTCTCTTTTTAGTTCTGTATCCCATTTTTAATTGGGCTATTTGGGTTGTTGGTATATAACTTCTTGAGTTCTTTATACATTTTGGATATTAGCCTTCTGTCAGACATAGGGTTAGTGAAGATCTTTTCCTAATCTATAGGCTGCCTATTTGTCCTATTGGCACAGTGTCCTTTGCCTTACAGAAGCTTTGTAGTTTTACAACATCCTATTTATTAATTGTTGATCTTAGAGCCTGAGCCATTGGTGTTCTGTTCAGGGAGATGTCTCCTGTACCAATGCCTTTAAGGGTATTTTCCACTTTCTCTTCTATGAGATTTAGTGTATACGGTTTTATGTTGAAGTCCTTGATCCACTTGGATTTGAGCTTTATGCAGGGTGATACCTATGCAATCTCCCTTCTTTCATCTCCGAAACACAGCCCATGGGATGGGTAGAGCAAACAGCTCCCAGGTTGATTTCTCTTTTGAGTTTCATTTAGGTTGTCCAACCTTCCCAGTTTCCCAAGGCTTAATCCTGGAAGTTCTATTTCCCCCTCCCCCCATACCTTCATCCTGTGGTAGTCAAGATGGTTGGTCAAAGGAGTGTTAAAACTTTTTGTAATTTCATCTTTACCAGCAAAGAAAGCCAGAGGCTTTGCTATTGGTTTCACCACATCCTCATGCTCATGATTAGTTCTTTCTCATACCATCCAGGAGGCCCCAAAGGCCATGAACACTGGGCCCCGGGTAATCAACAAGAGGACAAGGATATAGTCCTTAGCAAACACTCCAGGAACTGTTCCATTCTCTTCTTTAGGCTTTTGGTAGGTTAAAGACAAGGGAGGAGCCAGAGACAAAAACACGACAGCAACTTGTTGATATTTTGCAGACTAATGCCAAGGCCGTCCAAATTCAGCTTAATGCTCTGCTTTGAATGAATGTAGAAATAGAAAAGAAAAGTCCATGACTGGCCAAGTGAGCTTCTGCTGTTTTCTTCTCAGTATGAAATACATAAGAACATACTCGGGACAAACAGTCAGGCAGAGCACACAGGCTTTGTCTATCACAGGACCTGTGCTTGCCAAGTATGGAGATCATAAGGGAAGTCACCCGATCGTATCCTACTAAGAAATAGAGATGAGCTTTAAAATGTAATTAAATGAGTCAATCTGGAGAACTGAGTGAGCTTCCAACTCACATAATAAAGCCACAAAATAACTGAAGAATGGCAGATGGGACAGTCAGTTCTGGTCCCACAAAACCCTGGCACAGTCTCCCCATCTCTTGATAGTGCACTCCACACACATCACAGCTCATAGCTGCTCGAGGCAATGGCCAAATCCATTTATGGAAAGAGAAACAAAACAACATTTTTGCCAAAGCCTTTGGGTTTCCAGGCCTTGTGGCTTCTATTTGACTTTTTCACAAAAGACTTCAATGCCTCCATTGCCTTCACTCTTTTACTCTGTTGTAAATCCAGCAAGAGAAACCTCCAACTCCAGCCAGCTGAAGCTGGGGAAGGCCTACCTGGGCCTAGTCCAGAGGCAGGAGGCATAGGCCCTCTGAGCGAAGCCCCAGCTTCAGCGCAGCCTGGGTGGCCTGAGGCAAGCCTGTCTCTCTCCCTCTGTTGGCCTGGAAAAAGGAAGTGAGGTTCACCAGGCAGGCTCTCTCCAACAGAAGCAGAGTGCTTCCATGAGCCTTTGGAAAGACGCTCACTCTTCACACCTGTGAGTGGCCCTGTAGTATTTTCCTGGTGCCTCAGGATTCTCTATATTTCTTCTAGTTAAAAAAAAAAAAAAAGATTCCCACCTTGCACCAAAGCCTTGCTTCTGAAGGTTGAGTGTCTTCTGGTGGTACATTTGGGTTTTTTGGTTTGTTTGCTAGTTTTTTGTTTTTTTAAGATTTATTTATTTATTATATGTAAGTACACTGTAGCTGTCTTCAGACACGCCAGAAAAGGGCATCAGATCTCATTACAGATGGTTGTGAGCCACCGTGTGTTTGCTAGGATTTGAACTCAGGACCTCCAGAAGAGCAGTCAGTGCTCTTAACCACTGAGCCATCTCTCCAGCCCAAAATTTATATATTTAGTATATGTAAGTACACTGTAGCTGTTTTCAGACATATGAGAAGAGGTCATCAGATCTCATTATGGATGGTTGTGAGCCACCATGTGGTTGCTGGAATTTGAACTTAGGACCTTTGGAAGAGCAGTCAGTGCTCTTAACCACTGAGCCATCTCTCTAGCCCCGCATTAGTTTGTTTATTCGTCTTTGATAGATAATTTCGCTAAAGGTTCTCTGTCTCTGTGTGTCTGTGTCTTTCTCTGCCTCTGCCTTTCTGTCTGTCTGTCTGTCTGTCCCTGTGTGTGTCTATCTGTCCGTCTGACTGTCTGTATGTATGTCTGTCTCTCCTCTCCCCCCTCCCATCTCTTCTTAAGCTAGAACATTTATTTTTTTTTGTCCCCAGCTTTCAGAGTTTGGGGCTGGGGATATGACTCAGTGAAATAAGTGCTTCTGCACAAACACTGACACTAGAATCTATGTAAAAAGCTAGGTATAGAAGCAGGTGCCCATAATCCTAGTGCCGGGAAAGCAGAGACCTGGAGCTTGGTAGTCAACCAGTCTAGCAGAATAACTGGGCTCAGACTCAGGGAGAGCCTCTGTCTCTAAAAGTAATATGAAAAGTAATTGAAGAAGACAGCCAGTGCCAACTGGTCTTTCAATATGATTGCCCACCTCAATCTGTAGACAAATATGTTTCTTCAAAAGTAGGGTTAACAAATGTCAACCATAGGTAAATTTTGCCAGCTCTATAACATAAGAAAGATGAAGCAGCTCACCTCTCCTCCTGGTCTTTGCTTCCCAAACCTTCTAGGTTCACATAGATATGTTTGGCTTCTTAGATGTCTTTATTTCCCCTTTGCCAGAGGGTCTCAAGTTCACAATTGTGCTTTAAGAGTCATAAATTCTGAAAAATGAATGTGTGTTTGATCCAGTTAAGTAAATGATAGGAAATCTATGCAATGGTATTTTTTCAAGAGTTGATAATGACACAGATAAATATTTATGCTTCTATTAAAAGAAATAAGAATATTATATATATTTATACAGCAAGTGTTCTTAACCGCTGATCCATCTCTCTGTCCCCAAGACTCCTACTTTAGACACCAGACCCCAACATTTAGGACTTCTATTCATATAGACTTTACAGATAACTAGATTTTTTCCCTTTGATAAGTGGAGAGTAAATAATGCCCAGCTAAGGTAAGAGCAGGATTTGAGGTCTTAAGTCAAATCACAAGAAAAAGACAACTACATAAATTGCATCTCAAAATGGGTGGAGGGGCTGAGCTGTGCACATCTCTAACCATGCCTTCTCGTTTGTTTCTGGATTTACTAACTTGGCATAATGCACTTAATGTGACTAGAGAGGCTGGATAATGCTTTGCCAGAATTTTTCCATTTGTTCTTATAAGTTGTGGGCATGTCTTTCAGCCTCCCCAAAAGACTGAATTTTTTATACAGAATTTCAGAGAGCCCTGGGTTCCCTGGAGACAGTGCAGGAGCCGTCGTAGGGTGAGGCTGAGGCTGGGTAGGTGTTGGCTTCCTCTAGTCCATGACATTAACATTATCTCTTTATTTACTTTCCACCTTGGGTTATGTGCAACAATTTTAAAAGGCAAAAGGGAGAAATATGCTAGTTTAAAAAGAAGGTGAGAATCACTGCTGTTTTTTCCCATGACCCATTTAGTCTACTAAGAGTTTCTGTTTTGGCAAATATTATTTCAGCAGTTTCTACCCCACTCAGATCATATAGTTCCCAAATAAAAAACACAAAACCTTTATGTTTATAATATAATTATAATACTATAATTATTATAATAAGCCTTAAATCACTAGAGCTGGTTTGTCAATATGTTAACTTGCCATGTTCTGCCTGGGTCACTCCTACTCCAACAGGCTGACCCTCATGACCATAATTCACCTACCTCATGGGGACTTCTTCCTTCTCCCTTCTCTTTCCTGCCTCTCGGTCCCTGCCTGAGACCTCAAGCCCCACGTACCTCTCTTCTGCCCAGCTACAGGCTATAGGCATCTTTATTAACCAACCACAGTTAACTTAGGGGGCAAGGGTTGTACAACAAAAGCTGATGTACATGAGGACTGCTCTTCTAGGAGCAACCAGATCTTGTGATACAGAATTTAGCATTTGAATACAAGCAATATCAGTCCAACCTCCTAGAGGTCCTTGGAATTAGGAGTGATGTTCAAATCTCCAACCCTCAGCACTGAGAAGCAGCCGCAGTATTGCTCATTGCAAAGGTGAGGTACCTCTACCAGCCATTCTTGTGGTCTTGTATGTTTGTCACACTATTCCTGAGATGGGAGCAATTGTTCTCTGAGGGAACACCTGCAGGGTCAGCAGACTGTATCTCAAGAAAGCAGCCAAAGCCTCTAATTAGCCAAAGTGGCTGCAAATTTGACCTCCGTAAAATGTAAGTCATCTTTTCCAAACATGCATAAGTCTGTGGCCATGATTCCAAATAAGATATTAATGAACAAATCTTTTCTCCAAGCTAAAATTTTCCGTTTAAGCCTTTGAGTGCATCTACATGAGTCATTGCTTATATTTCTTTTAAAAAAGTAAAGCTAAAACTGGAATAATTTAGGATGTGGCATGACCAAGAGAAGTAGTATTAACCTAGATACCACACTAATATTAGAAAAGACAAATTTTATTTTATTATTTTTAGCACCCCAGTGCATAGAGAGAGCCCATTCACAGTTGTGGCAAATACACACTGAAGTCTGCTGAACCAGCCCTGAGGTATCCATAAAGGCATGAATAGGAACGTGCTGTTCCCAGGCCCTAGGCAGGACAGCAACAGGACAAACACCATAGAATGCTGCTTTGATCCTTTCCAATCTAGAGACCAGAAAGCAGAGGAAAACCAACAACTGTTGGAGCCAGCCTTTGGTGGCAGTGAAGGCTGGGGAACTTTTGCCTCCAGAAAGAAAAGAATGTTTGTATCAGGTCAATATTCCTATCAATCAAACTGAGAATATTTTGATCAGCTAAAATAAAAGGTCAAGTATCATAAAGCATCTCTAACGGCTAATTCTGTGTGTCAGTTTGACTGGATTAAAGGAAATCTGGACAGCTGTGAAAATGTCATGAGTGTGAGCATGAGGGGGTTCGGGTGGGGATAGGAGGGACAGATTAGCATTTGATTATTGGGATGGATGAGAATGAGATCACCTTCACAGATGTGAATGGGCTCCTACCAAATCAACTGAATGCCTGGATAGCACAGAAAAATGTAGTGAATCTCATTCTCTCTCTCTCTCTCTCTCTCTCTCTCTCTCTCTCTCTCTCTCTCTCTCTCACTGAGCTGGGACAGCTATCAGTTGTCCTCAGCATTGGGCTGACAGCTGAAACATCTATTAGCTGAGGATATGGCTCAGTTAAGTAAGTGCTTTCTGCACAGACACGAAGATCTCAGAATCTATGTAAAAAAGGTAGAGAAGCACATGCCTGTAGCTAGTGCTGGGGAAGCAGAGATGGGGAAATACCTGAAACTTGGTGGTCAACCAGTTTAGCATAATAACTGAGCTCAGATTCAGAGAGAGACTGACTTCCAGTGTCAATCCCAGTTAATCTCTGGCCTACACACACACACACACACACACACACATACACACAAAACCTAAACAAACACATTCACACTATAAACCCATAAAGTCACATATATACACAAATATACAAAGCACACACACACATACAACACACACAACATACCAAACACACAAAACATACACACAACCATATACTCACACACACAAATACACACACACTCACAACATACACAAATACACACCACAAACACACACACTTACACACACTACAATATAACACAAATGCATACAACATACACAAACACACAAAACACACATGAACATACACATACACACACACACACACACACACACATACATACAAACCCACAAAGAATTTAGAACTTTTAATTCTCAGACCCGCAGACCCTCAGACCCTCAGACCCAGGACTTTTACCATAATCCACCATACCATCTCCACCCAGTTCTCTAGCCTGCAAGTATGAAGTAAGAGTCACACTGTGAATTCCTCCATTGTCTGCTTCTTGGAATTTATACTTGGGTGAGGCAATTCTCATAAAGAACCTCCTCTTACATAGCTAACGTCTCCTATTGGTTGTTTATGTGCAGAACTCTCCTGCAACATCACCCCGCAAAGCAGGGAAGACCACGGGGAATAAAGAAAAGGAAAAGAAGAAACTCTCTAGTTCTGGTGTGGGATGGTTTGACACTGTTATAGACGCCAGGAGACATGGCACATGCTTATGATCCCAGCACTTGGGAGGTAGAAACAAGAGGACCAGAAATTCAAAGTCATCCACACTTACAAGGAACATGAGGCAAGCCTGGCATATGAGTCATCATGCCCAGTAAAGGAGAGACAAAGACATCAGCGGAGAAGATTAAAAACCCACCTTCCATTTTTATAGTGGCTATATGCTAAAGGTGAGAGAAAGACAACAACGTAACATAGATAGAGATATGGTTAACGCAACTTAAGTGAGAAATTAATGTCTGTGAGATGATGAAAGAAAGCAACAGTCTTTCACAAGGTGACCAGCTAACACCCAGCTAATGCCCAGCTAAATGTGCTTTTATTTAAGCTGCTGGAGAAAATGATGATGTCACTTGAGTGTCCCTTTAAACCTGCATCCTAGACTTAGATGAAGGAAAGACTAGAAAACCAGATTAGCTTTTATTTAAGCTGCTGGAGAAAATGATGATGTCACTTGAGTGTCCCTTTAAACCTGCATCCTAGACTTAGATGAAGGAAAGACTAGAAAACCAGATTAGCTTACACACAAGTAAACTTTTCCACTCTAGGTTTGGTCCTGGTGCACACGGAGCACAAACTTCCATTTTCAGAAACCTAGTCTCAGCACAATTTTGTCTCCAACTACTCCAGTTTGGACTTTCTTAAACCAGACATTTGAGATGGGAATTTGTCTGCTTCTAAAGCCAGATCCAGTGCTGTAGGCCATCTTCTTCTGAAGGCAATTAGATGGTGGTTGTATACTGGTGGGAGTTTCTACGGTGTCTTCTTGACATTGTTTTAATTCCTGTTGTTCTCTTTCATCATCTCACAGACATTAATTTCTCACTTAAGTTGCGTTAACCATATCTCTATCTATGTTACGTTGTTGTCTTTCTCTCACCTTTAGCATATAGCCACTATAAAGATGGAAGGTGGGTTTTTATCTTCTCTGCTGATGTCTTTGTCTCTCCTTTACTGGGCATGATGACTCATATGCCAGGCTTGCCTCATGTTCCTTGTAAGTGTGGATGACTTTGAATTTCTGGTCCTCTTGTTTCTACCTCCCAAGTGCTGGGATCATAAGCATGTGCCATGTCTCCTGGCGTCTATAACAGTGTCAAACCATCCCACACCAGAACTAGAGAGTTTCTTCTTTTCTTTTTCTTTATTCCCCGTGGTCTTCCCAATCTCCTGCGGGTTGATGTTGCAGGAGAGTTCTGCACAGAAACAGAAGCCAAACAAATGTGGAAACATGATGGCTGTGCTCTTACAAAACTACAGAGTTTTATTTTTAAGTCTGTCTTGCCAAGTTAATATATCCCATGGCCAAGCTATTTGCTATTTGGTCAAGGACACAACACATATAAACATAACAGCAGTTTGAAGCAGGGAAGGGAGTGGGGGTAGGGTAAGAGAAGGTAAGAGAACTATTCACATGGTTAGTGAAAGGCAGACAGCGTCATGGGACCTGGAGCATCACAGAGGTGAGATGAAGCTGAAGGTGGGTGTTCATCAGAGGGAAATCGCACAAACAGGTGGGGAGAAAGAAGTATTTATGGCATGTTGGAGGAGGCGGTGGCCCACCTGGAGTCCCAAGTTTTGCTTTGGTGGAAACCCGGATACTCTGTCTAGGGACCCCACCCAAAAGACTCCATGGCTCACAGAGAACTTTCCTTGTGGAGAAAATAACTCACATGGCCCTCTGCCCACAACTGCTACAATCGTAAAGCAATCGACAGCAGAAATTAGGAGAAAACAGCTCATTTCCTCAACCTTCCCATTAAGGGCTGATTTTCCAGGAGCAATTTCACACATTACAATTTTTCCTGTTCTCGGAGATCAGTGAGTTTCTTTGATAAACATCAGGTCTCTAACCTGAAGGGCATATTCACATACTCACACACTTTTAGAGGTCAGACTCCATTTCCCCAATGATTTCTGGCATCTTTCATGGATCGAGATGGAAAAGCAGAGTTCTAATGGCTGTGGGCACTTGGTACCTGTCTCCAATGAAAAAAATTCTATACTGCCAAGAACCAAAGCCAAGAAAGACCTTAAAGGGTGTGTTTCTCTTTAAGGCTGGAGCAGAGGGCACAAAGCCGTTCTGTTTGAGATTTGTGAAGCTGCTTGTCACAAGTTGGATTGTGACATTGACTGGCAGCCAATAATCCAGCACCAGTGCTGAAAACCCACTCTGCATATCCACAACATGTGTGCCTGGCATCGTGCTAGACAAAGCCCGCGAGGAAGAGGATCCTGTGGCAGCACAGTTGCATCACAGAGTAAACACTGCACTCAAATACCACCACAGCCCAGGGCTTTTCCAAAGAAAGCTTCTGTCATCTGTCATCATCAGCTTCAGACAGCGCTGTGCTTGTGCTGCCTGAGGTCTCCTCTTACCCAAAGATGCAGGGTCTTCTGACAAAATGCATTTGATTCCAAGGCTGTGCGGGTCTTGGGTTTATTCCCCTTCCATGCAAGGGAAGAACGGAGCAAACTGAAGAGACAAATCTCTAACTGCTCTTCCATCATCATGTCATCATGAAGACAGGAATGCAAAATGGGGCAGCTGCTTTAGAACGTCCGCGGGTCTTCTGAGAGTTAGTGCTACTCCCGGGAGCCAGCGATTCCTTCCTGGATACATATGCAAGAGAATTTAAAACGTGCATCTCTTCATACGCTTTTACTTGAATGCGCACAGCACGAGGGCTGTGACAGCCAAGAACTGACAGTCTCAAATGCCCATCAATTGCTGAGCGGGTAAACAAAATGTGGCTGTATCCGCACAATGCAAAAATATTTATCCACAAAAACAAATGTCACGAGTGCTAAGCAAAGAACGCTGGCTGCAAACGCTGTGTATTATGTGTGTCTGCCTAAATAGAGCAGGCACACAAAGACAGAGAGTAGATGAGTGTTTTACAGAAATTGGGCATGGGAAGACAATAGCCTGGCTGCTAACATGTATGGAACTTTTACTTGAGGGGGTACAATGATAATATTTTAAAATTAATATCTATGAAATGATTTAAAAGTACTAAAATCCCCTGACGTGTACATTTGAGAATGATGGATTTGTGGTGTATAAAGTATTTTTCAATGCAACAGTGTACTGTGAGCTTCTGTTCAGGAACCCTGGATGATACGAAAACGAACAGCCAGAGTCCTCCATCTGGAGGAGCAGAAGAAACATGGAAAGGATTTAGATCCAGGCTGCTTGGTAGCCTTCTCTCTTTCATGCCCTAACCCAGGAATTCTCTCCAAACCTTAGTGAGTCAAGATTCCAACTGTGCATGCTCCAGGTCCATATCTTGACTGTTGACTTCCACAGCAGCTTGTGATGCTTCTAGGTCTCTCTTCCCTTTAAAAAAAATGTCTTCTCTTGTGCTCTGCTGTCAGCCTCCACCATCGCAGAGAACAATGAATCTGGGTGGGCTTCAAGGAGTCAGTGCTACATAGCCCTGGATGGCTGGAACTCTCTCTGTTGGTCAAGTTGGCCTCAAATTTGTATGTCAATCCTTCTGCTTCTGCCTGTTAAGTACTAGGAGGACAGACATGAACCACCATGTCCCTCTTAATGTGATTTCTTATCAGAAGCTATAGTTGGGGAATGGGTTCAATTAGATTATAGTTGTAAAGGGTAAGTATCTGAAACTACCTAAGTTGATGTGACTGAGGTAACCATGAAAAGCAGGGAGCTGAAGGTTGGAGTGGGAAGACTGAGAGGCACAGAGGTGCAGGGGGCTTGATGCTCTGGTGGAGCTGAGTAGCTTAGGTTTGGTTAGAGCAGCTTGACAATGACAATTATTATTGGAAGTAGTGCAATGGAGATCTAAAAGGGGATACAAGTAAAACAAAATGAGGTACTTGTGGTGTGTGTGTGTGTGTGTGTGTGTGTGTGTGTGTCTGTTGTCTCATGTGTCCATGCATTTGAAGCCAGCGGAGAGTTTGCAGAGTTTCTCCTCTCCTTTCACCTTGGGTTCTGGGACTCAAACTAAGGTTGCCAGGCTCATACAACTGCCTCTACCTGCAGAGCATCTCACTGTTGCAAAACTTTTGAGAGCCAGCCAGAGAGAGAGAGAGAGAGAGAGAGAGAGAGAGAGAGAGAGAGAGAGAGAGAGAGAGAAGCCTGGAACTAGATTGAAAGAGCAGTTAGAGATTTGTCTCTTCAGTTTCTTCTGTTCTCCTCACACATTGAGGGAAAATAAACCTAAGACCCACACAGCCTTGGAATCAAATGCATTTTGCCAGAAGACTCCCTGCATCTCTGGGTAAGAGGAGACCTCAGACAGCACAAGCACAGTGCTGTCTGAGGCTGATGATGACAGATGACAGAAGCTTTCTTTGGAAAAGCCCTGGGCTGTGGTGGTATTTGAGTGCAGTGTTTACTCTGTGATGCAACTGTGCTGCCACAGGATTCTCTTCCTCTCGGGCTTTATCTAGCACGATGCCAGGCACACATGTTGGCGTGGATACACATAGTGGGGTTTCAGCACTGGTGCTATATTATTGTTTGCCAGTCAATGTCACAATCCAACTTGTGACAAGCAGCTTTGCAAATTATCAAGGGTCACTGTTTCACCACATAGGCACCAAGTTTAGTGTCTTCCATACTGTAAACATCCCCAAAGCTGGGGAATTATCCCCTTGTAATTTTTTACTGTGCTTTCCTAATGAAATTGAGTTTCTCATGTGTTTCATTGGCTATTTGCATATCTTCTCTGAACACACATCTATTCACATTTTCTCCATGTTTAGTGGGTTCTTTTTCTCTGCATTATTAATTCAGCAAACTCTATGCCAGTTCTCACACTTCTCTTTTAACAGAATGTTTATCCGCTAACGACCACACAGCCTCTTCTTGCCATGTATCTGTAGCAGTTTGGCCTCCTGTGCAGCTTTTCACTTAAGAATGGCTTTTGTCACATTGCAGAAAGACTAAGAGTCAGAGATTGGGAGGGCCTGGGGGGAAGTATCTTCTGGACATGTCAGGACGGCAACACTCATTAAGTCACAGCAGCTATGCCTGCCTGTACGTGGCCTATTCAAGACCAAGCCAGTAAATATTCCTGCACAAATGGGGAAGGGGCTCTCCAGTCCCCATCAGTAACTGAAAAGTTATTGACAGTTGATGACTGCTGTTCAGGCTTTCGCTTCCCTGCCAGAAAAGGCAAGATCAGTTCCCTGGATTCTGAGGAGAGAGGCAAGGTAGGGTGGCCTGAGAGAACAGACCTCAGGAGGCAGCTTCAGCAAGATGGCGCCTTTAATAGGGGAACGAAGGCTATTTAAGCCTCTGGGGGTGGGTAGGAGTTTTGCCGGTGAGTGTGCATCATTAGCCGGGCCAAGGTACTAGAGATGCCTCATTAGCATAAGGAGATATTCTAGATGCTACAGGACATGACCTTAAAAGGGAAGTTTAGCCGGGTGGTGGTGGCGCATGCCTTTAATCCCAGCACTTGGAGGCAGAGGCAAGTGGATTTCTGAGTTCAAGGCCAGCCTGGTCTACAGAGTGAGTTCTAGGACAGCCAGGACTACACAGAGACACCCTGTCTCGAAAAAACAAAACAAAACAGAATATATCAAAAGGGAAGTTTAACCTGGCTATCAGGTTAAGTGACCTCCTCTAGAAGAAGAAAGGTTGGGGTGCAGGGCTACATGTGCCTGGACACACAGGACTGGGACAGTGCACGAGCAATCCTATTCCTGCTGATCTCGGCAGATTTCTGGACTTTGGACTCACCTCCACTCCATTCTTGCTCCCTGCTGGCTCCCCACAGTTCCCTGGCCACACAGACGACTCCTTGGGGGCGGGGTGTTCTTCAAGGCCATGTCCCCTGTAAGGACCTGTATGTCCATGGTCCATTGGATGACCCTATCCCTATATGTATATAAGCAACACAAACTGGACTCCATAGGTTATTAAATAAAAGAGAAAATCAAGTAGAAAAGTGGGATGGAGAGTGGAGAAGAGGACTAACATGAATTAGAGAGAGAAATTATGGGTGAGTTAAATTACATATAAAGAAATTCTCAAATTAACTTAAAATGTTATATTTAAAATATAGCTTGTGTCTCGTTTGACTTCACTGTTTTTTAAAACTCTTCTCTAATATCTGCATGTTCCCTTGATGTACTCTCTACAGTTGTGTAGTAGCAATGATTTCAAGCTGCCTTCACAGGTGAAAGGGACATCTCTTACATGATATGTATTTTTCTGGTACATAACAAATTAATACAATATATTACCCCCATTTGTTACCTCCCCAGTTCCGGGGATGACAGCTTGAGCATGGCTGAGAAGATATGTCTTCTTCAGGCCTCCAAAGCCACAAGCACCTGTTCCCTGTTCGCCAGAGCCCTGTTCACAACAGAGCGCCCTCTAGAGGACAATCCCGGGTATACACTCTTAGTTTAGAATTCAAGATCTTGGAATTTGTCCCACACAACTGTAGAATTCTGAGATGTTTGCTATCTTGGGACTAGGAAGAAAAGTCTCCCATCTCATAAGAGTGCTTACCTCCATCATTTGTGCTTTTTTGAATGGCTCCCAAATGATTAAATCAGGCCCAGTCCAGATAATCTCATTTTAAGTTAACTGTAGTTAATTTGTTTGGGGGCCTTAATTATATTACAGCATTCTCTCACCGTTCCCATAGTCTATTGGCTACAAGCAAATCGTTGTTCACAGCTAAAAAATAAAATAAACATGACAGAATTATATAAACTCATGAATCATCATGGGCTACCTTAGGAGTGTCTGTCACAGGATGCCAACTCAAAGAGTTTTTTTTTTCCCCATGATGCAAAAGTAAACACTATGATCTGTCAATTAGGCAACTTCAGTAGATTAGTAGCAGCTCCAGAGTAACACAACAGGGACAAGAAATTATGAAAACTGTGATGGGGAATGCTTATTGTCAACTCTCTGGGATCCGAGGGGAAGAGATCTGTGCAAGCCTGGCTGGTGTTTTGTAAGAGAGGTTACTTGTGGTTAGGAAGCACACCATAACGAAGTGTAGGTGGGACAAATCCATACGCTAGGCTCCTAGACAAAACAAAATGGAAAATGCTTACTCAGAATGATCTCCCTCTCCCTCTTCCTCTCCCTCTTCCTCTCCCCTCCCTCTCCCCCTCCCCCTCCTCCTCCCTCTCCCCCTCCTTCCCTTCTTCCTTCCCTCCCTCTCTCCTCTCTGCTTCCTGATGGAAGAATCAACCTCCTCAAGTTCCTCCACCAAGCTTTCAATGCCTAACTGTACTGCTCTCAAACCATGAACCAACATAAATCTTTCCTTCATTAAATCTTTTATTTCAGGGATTTTTATCTCAACAAGAAAAGTCACTGATACAAAAAAAAATTTTTTTTCAGTGCACAGACATGATAAACACTGGTGACTTTGAGAAGACAGCGATGGCCTCCCTATCTCATGGTAATGATAGTGAGATCTGATACACATTGCTGTCTATAGCCTGATACTTTATATCTAAGAACCAGATCCTCACGGCCAGCCCTAATAGCAGGCAGTGTTGTTGATACTGGTCTCTGCTAAAGAGGCAGAGCTGAAGACAGAGGTCAAGCAGTCACATGTTAGGATGCTGAGCTGATTCCAGAAAGCCTGGTCTCATAGGACCAGGAGAGCAAGTCATCGATCATCTTTCCTCAAACTGCACACAACCTCAGGTGCAGGCATTTCCAGGGTCCAGCATTGTCTTTGGGGATAGGATACCAGCATAAGGTCTTTGGTCATTCCATACACTGACCAGTGACAGATACATACCCAGAGAGAAGAAAGTATCTTGAAAAACAGATGAGCCACCCTGTGTCCATTTTGACATACTGCTTTTTGTCAGAGGAGAGCACCCCAAAGCAAGCTGCAGCAAGCTTCTCCTGCTCTGAAGGAGCAAATGTGAATACTGTCACTCCCTCACGGAGCTGTGCTGTCATGCAGAGATAGCTGTGTATCTGGAATATTACATGCGTGAGGGACACCATGAGGGAAAGTAGCTCACTACTTTCTCCATGTAGATAAGTTTCCAGTGTGAGAAAGTCATAATAAAAGCCCACCCCTTCCTGAGGAGCTACTGGTAATTGATAGTCATGGAGAAGGAGAACTATGCTTTTTTTTCTAAAGAGGATGTCTCCATGCTATAGTGGATAGTCCTGTACCCACTGTCCATATGGGCAGGACGAATTGGACTTAATGGGCTACTAAGAAGAGGGGAAGAAGAGGAGGAGAGAGAAGAAAGTAGAAGGAGAAGAGGGGGAGGAAGAAGAAGAAAGGAAGAAGATGGGGAGAGAAAAGAAGGAAGGAGAAGAGGAGGAGGAGAAGAGGAGGAAGAAGTGGAGGAAGAGAAGAAAGATGAAAAAGACAAACAATGAAGTTGAAAGGAAAACATGCTGGGTGCATACATGGGGGAGAGAAAAAGGAGGGAGGTGATTGCAGAAGGGATGGAGAGAAGAAGGTTTATGGGGCATATGGGGAGGGGGGATCCGGGAAAGGGGAAAACATTTGGAATGTAAACAAAGAATATAGAAAATAAAAATGTTAAAAAAGAAAAAGAAAAAGGAAATGGGTAGGGTGGATAAAATCATATTTCATCACAAACATGTATGAAATTCTCAAGAATAGAAAGTATATAATAAAATTTGGGCATAAATTGCATAAATACACATAAGATAGGGCAGCTGCAGGTGCTGTGTGGAGAACAGACAGGGTGCTGGCCGAGACTGGCAGCAGAGAGACTTCTCACGCAGAGAGAAGCAAATGTGTGTAAATCTGCTGAGAGGCAGCCTAGAGCTTTAACTCTTGTGAGACACAATGTCCACAAGTAACATCTGAGGAGAGAGGAGCAGCTGAAGAGACTGAAGAAAAGCAAGCCTCCATGTGACAGGAGCCCCCGAAGCTCAGGCTCTTTCTGGATGTTTCCACTCACCACGACCTCACTTCTGACCACACCTCAGTCCAAGAGGCCGCCAGCCTCCAGGCTAGACTTACTGAACCATTGTAGCTCCCACATTCCACACAGCCAATCATTCAACCAGGACCAGATAGTTAGTTCTACTTACCAACCGCACCTCCCCACACGCACCTTGATTTATTCCCAAGGTACAAACTCTGATATAATAAGGGTCAGGTCACAGATAATAAGCCACCTGGGACTGGTCCTCCTGGACATCTCAAATCTTTCCCCAAGAGATCCAAAGTATTCTCTCAGGAAGATCATACTTAGTGGAGCCCATAGGGATACAACTGGGCTTTCAGAGAAGAGAGGAAGCCACCTGGATGTGCTTTGACCCTGGATTTCCAAATCAAACAAGTACATCTGGCTATACCAGAATCAGAAGTTGCCTACCACATACATGCTTGCAAAAAACACAAACTGAGTGCTAGGGTTTCTCTGTTCAGTACAATTCTCTTTATCTTTTCCTTCACTGTCATGCCTAGCCACAGTGTCTACCCTTAGCCAAACACCACTGCTCCTGCATCTTCTTTAGGGGCCCTTGAAATGAACAACATATTTTGCATACTAAAGACCTGATCTTCATTTCCTTCACATCCTTCTAAAAATCCAACCCAGCTTCAGTCCTTCCACGTCCATCCTAGGACAGGATAGACTAGGACTTTATAGAGTCCTTACCAGAGACTGCAAAGAAGAGACAGCAAGCTAAGGATATAACTCTTGGTCTCTTCCTTGGATACCTGAGCCAAAGAACGGGCCTACCTAGATCATGACTTAGAAGGGTAGGTCTTCTAACGAGGACACTAAGAAACAGTGTCTTCAGGCACATCCTGAAGCCCAGCCAGTTGGTAATTATTTCTATTAGCCCCTTCTATCCCATTGGTCAGGTCCTGAATAGGGAGGTCTGGTGACTTTGAAACTGCACAAGGTAGCCCTGCTTCCCTATTGTCTTTTCCCCAACTACATCCTGAGGATGTATTCTTGCCCCAATATGCCTCAGCTCCATCCTGGATAAGGTGAATCCCTGAGCACCAGATGCTCTTTCCAAGATTCTGGTCTTCCACTGCCCTGTAGGGGATTACCGTGACTGAAGGAAAATGGAAAGCTACCTGGATGCAAGGACCAAAGACTTTACTTATCTTCCTGTTGCCCTTAGTAAGTGAGAGACTGCCAGTCAATCAAGATGCCTTAAGTATAATGTTTCATGTACTATTAGGGGCTTAATTTTACTGCCTATCAACTTGTGGGAGAAGAGTCGTTGCCAGGAATCCATACTTCCCTTCCCACACTGCCCTGGGTGACCCTGCTCAGAAGTTTTAAGACCTCGATTTCCAGCCCAGTTTCTCAGACAGAAGCTATTCACACTCAAGAGCTGCCCAAAAGAGGACAATGAGACCTTCAGGGAAGTACAGGCTGTGGCAGGAGCTTCTGACTCCAACAGGAAGTGGTGGAAGGTTCTGGCTTTCTTCAGAACCCTTCAGGCTCAAGGCCTCATTTGAACAGAGCTTCTAAGTGGAGACTCCAGCAAGACTTTCCAAAACACGGTCATGTTCACCCTCACAAACATGGTGACATCTTCTGGCCATCCTCAGTTTATAATTACCTTACAAGTGAGGTTAAAAGGAAAGAATTTTAGTAATAAATTTCTCAAAGCAAAACAACAAAGACAGAATGATTTCAAATGTGTTATTTTCCAAAAAGGAGACATGCTTTCTACTGGAATTTTCGACATTCATTTTCTTTTCTTTCTTAATGAAGAGAATGGCTTCTTTCAGAGTTCAAATTCGTTTTGAAATAATAAGAAAATAGAGGGATATCTCTGTGGATAAAGTGTTTGCTGCTCGGGCATAGGGACTAGAGATTTATGATCCCAGTACACTCTTCAGGCAGTGTCAGTGTGGAGGCCCAGCTGTAACCCCAGTGCTTGCCAGGTAGAAATGGGGGGGAGGTCTGGGACAAACTAGCTAGCCAGATTATCTGAGTCAATGACCTCCCAGCTCAGCAAGTGACCCTGCCTCTGTAAATAAAGTGGAGAACAATTTTAGGAAAATATCCTATGTCAACCCCTGGGCCTCCACATACATGCATAAACATGAGCACATGCACACAGCATGTGTGATGTGCATCCATACACATCAAAACATATAAACAGAAACAAAGTCAAAAGTTAAAATAATGATAACGCCACGTGGAACACCTTTCTAAAGCAGATGCCTTGTGGCTGGACTGCTACCTGCTCTCCCACACAGCCATCTAACAGTAGGAACAGTGTTGCGCTGCCTCCCAGCCAGCGCCACTGATCAGGCAGCAGTGGGTGGAAAGGTTGGAGCCAGCCCCCACAGTGAGGTCACTTAACACTTGTGAGAAAGACTCACACTAGAAGTCTCACACTTCTCCTCCCTGGCTTGCCCACCCACCTCAGTGCCCTAACTGTCACAATGTAGCCATTTTATAACAAATTGTTGAAGATGTGATGCCTTTCAAGCTGTTTGTGCCCAAGGAATATCTGGTTTGTGGATTACCCTGCCCCGGGCATATCCATTTGCTTTTTCCATGACAGTTCACATCTTATCCCTGCCTTTCTCATTGCCCTAATTCCTAAAGTGGTTTCTTTCCTTCAGCTAGTGTTTGTTGTATTTCTCCACGCAGAATCATCTGTGAATTTCATTTTTAAACCTCCTTTCACTCCCTATGGGCCTTAATGAAAACAGGTCTGAGAGAAATGGAATGAAAGGCCAGCATCCTAATCTGTTCCAGAGACCATCTCTTCTGTAGGCAGCCCAGAGTCTAGAAGGATATTTACTTCCAACTAGAATATTTTCCAGTCACATGAGAAGATGGTAGCCAAGAGAACCTGCCTTTATTTGTGCCACACATCAGGACCTTTATCAACTGCCAAACTTCCAAACTCATAAAGGGAACATCCTCTCAGCTTTTGTGCTGGGGTGATAGGCAAACAAGAAGAGTTTGTGTCCACCTCAAGAGCCACGTGGAGCATTGTCAATTTACAATGTGCAACAAAAGAGGCAATTCACCATTTTCCTACCCTGTAGGCAATTACATTTCACTGCACACCCCCAAATTTCCTCTTTCTTCTGCTTTCTGTGTGATACAGACATTCAATATTTCCTCAAAGATAGTCCCTGGTGAACCAGCCCTTTCAAAAATATGTATTTTTACGCTTACTTGGGGGTAGGCTTGTGATGTTATCCATTTCTGCTGCATTACAGAGCATTCACTTGGTGCAGACTGGATTCCGCTAATCAAGGCATAGCTTTGCTAACTGACAATGCCAAATTCCAAGTAGATCTCTGAAAGGAAGGAGCTGAAATCAGCATGCTCAGGAAAGATACAAAGTAGACATTTAAACAATATTGAAGGTTGAAGAATGAACTGAAGTTATGCTTTGCCTGATGTAGCTTCTAATGCTGACTAGATCAGTGGGTCTGAACAGTTGCTCAACCTGAGCCAATTTTCTTGGGAAGAATACAATGAGATACGTGAAGTGAGCATTATCTAAATGATTCATAAAGTCTATTGGAAGGACAGCAGAGAGCACAGGAACACCTTGCCCAGAGTAGTCCCACTGCAGAGGGGAAGAAAGATGGTGTCCATGGGAAATGTAGAGCCTTTTAATATCTCCAGGGCCACCATTTGCTTCATTTCTTCCATGCATCATAAAGACTGGCTCAAAGTCACCCCTTGTCAAAAAATAATCTCTGAAGTGCAGCATTCCTCTTTGCTTTCACACTACTGACTTCAGAAAGCGCTCCTCAGACAGGCACAGTAGCTCAAGCTCCAGACAGCTCCTTTATGGATCCATGCCATCTGTGCCTACGCACTTCATCCAGGTGCTCTCAGAGTACCATCTCTCAGAGGATCTCTACTAAAGTGAGTATTTGAAACAGGGATTCTCTTCAGGTGGAATTCTGTCCTTTTGTTCTTGGAATCTTACTGAATGCAGAGTGTTAAAAGTTGGACACACAAAGACCCAACAAGGCGTAATTCCTGTCTTCAAGGCGTTTGTAGTTTACAGGACAGTCAAATATATGAGTGCACAAGAGCAGCTTGGGAAAGTTCAAGGCAGAAGGATCACATAATTTATAGCACAAAATAGGACATTTTTAAAGAGTAAAGACATGCATTATTAACTGATAGCAAATGTATAAACCAGATCTATCCCACAGATCCAGTATCTATGGTAATTCTAGCTTCAACAAGGGCCAGCAGCACTTACCCTCAGTAAAGTAGCCTTACAAAGTCATTGAAATTCCTTATGATACAGATAATACCTTGACCTAGAGAATCAAATTGTACCTAATACAAAATTAGCAATGGTTTGCTTTTTGTTTCTGAAGACTGGAATGACTCTCCCAGAAGCCCTGCTATTCAAAGTGCTATTCACCCCCAGTTTTCTTGTTTCTTTCATACAAAAGGCTTCTCAGTAGATGTGATTATCAGACTAATCTTGCCATAATAAAAGCTCTTGGGTTCCAAGTGGCCACATGAGACAATCACTTCCTTGGTTCCTCATGAGGCTTCTACTCCTCAGTCTGAGCTTTCTTCTGCTTTCCTCAGTGCTTGCAACTATGAGGTTCTTGATACACCATCCACAGAGTCAGCACAGGGAGTAGGATCTAAGTGAGCTTCCTTGATCTTCTGTGGTTCCACATCTTACTGGATTGAATTGCGTCTTTATGGTTCTTATGACTGCAGGAAATTATTTTTCAGCACCACTAACCCCAGTCAACCATTCTTCAGCCAGGAAGTTAGATTAATGAGTTGATAATTAATTTTAAAATGATTAACTATACATTTAATAAGAAACCTTCCCACAGTCTACTGCTAAATTGCTAAATTTTATAAGATTATATTCCTTAGGTCTGTCACCCAAGATGTATCCTAAGAAACATCATGCTGTGGCACTCATTAGAATTTTCCTCCAGAGTAACTGAGAGCTCCGAGCCTGGCTGGATCAAAAGAGGACAACCATCCTCTGAGCCATGTGCTCCACTGAGAAGAAGCGCCTACTTCTTCCATCCAGAAGTACAGACAAGCTGCAGAGCAGAGCAAAGTAGCATTCTGTGAGCAATGCAGCATTCTTCCTCAGTTCCATCATCCAGAAAACAAAGCAAAAAATTCACAGCGCAGGTCTCTTCCACCTCACTACATACTATTCTGAGACACAAATCCGAGATCCAAACTGAAGACATGTTACCTAGCCAGTAATGTGCTTCCGAATGTCAAGAGTAATTTCATATATCTCGTCCTATGTCATAATTGATAAGAAAAAGGATAAAAAGAATAACTTACATTAACAATGGTCAAAAGATACAAAGAGGAAATTTACAAAAAAACATTAATACCCAACAAATACATGGAGACCATCAAGTAAATAAGACATGATACCAATGAGACTGGGAAGGTTTTAGTGTTCCAACACAGACATAGACAAGGACGTGGGAAAACAAGATGCTATGCAATGCTGAGGACAGCATGGATCTCTGGTGTCACTGGAGGGTAATGTCAGTCTCTGAAGTAGTTGAAAATGGGCATGTGCTCCCACCAACTCCTTTTCCTTCAGGTAAATCCTCTAGCAACTTCCACACATGCCTATGAGCAGACTAACACAGCTGGCTGTTCTTACTTATGGTATCAAGTTGCCTCAGTACCATTGGTGAAGATAGATAAATCGGATATACACACATGGTGGAATAAGTCACTGTTAATATTAATTGTTGATTATATAGGTAGTAAAGGAGACCAATATCAAAAACAGGAAATACAGAAAACATCCAATGGAAAAAAGATAGCCTTTTCAACAAATGGTGCTGGTTCAACTGGAGGGCAGCATGCAGAAGAATGCGAATTGATCCATCCTTGTCTCCTTGTACTAAGCTCAAATCCAAATGGATCAAGGACCTCCACATAAAGCCAGACACTCTGAAGCTAATAGAAAAGAAACTGGGGAAGACCCTTGAGGACATCGGTACAGGGAGAAAGTTTCTGAAGAGAACACCAATAGCGTGTGCTCTAAGAGCAAGAATTGACAAATGGGACCTTATAAAATTACAAAGTTTCTGTAAAGCAAAGGACACCATCAAGAGGACAAATCGGCAACCAACAAATTTGGAAAAGATCTTCACCAATCCTACATCAGATAGAGGGCTAATATCCAATATATATAAAGAACTCAAGAAGTTAGACTCCAGAAAACCAAACAACCCTATTAAAAAATGGGGTACAGAGTTAAACAAAGAATTCTCACCTGAAGAACTTCGGATGGCAGAGAAACATCTTAAAAAATGCTCAACTTCAGTAGTCATTAGGGAAATGCAAATCAAAACAACCCTGAGATTTCATCTTACACCAGTCAGAATGGCTAAGATTAAAAATTCAGGAGATAGCAGGTGTTGGAGAGGGTGTGGAGAAAGAGGAACACTCCTCCACTGCTGGTGGGGTTGCAAATTGGTACAACCACTCTGGAAAGCAGTCTGGCGGTTCCTCCGAAAACTGGGCACCTCACTTCCAGAAGATCCTGCTATACCACTCCTGGGCATATACCCAGAGGATTCCCCACCATGTAATAAGGATACATGCTCTACTATGTTCATAGCAGCCCTATTTATAATTGCCAGATGCTGGAAAGAACCCAGGTATCCCTCAACAGAAGAGTGGATGCAAAAAATGTGGTACATCTACACAATGGAGTACTATTCAGCCATTAGAAACAATGAATTCATGAAATTCTTAGGCAAATGGATGGACCTAGAGAACATCATACTAAGTGAGGTAACCCAGACTCAAAAGGTGAATCATGGTATACACTCACTAATAAGTGGATATTAACCTAGAAACCTGGAATACCCATAACATAATCTACACATCAAATGAGGTACAAGAAGAAAGGAAGAGTGGCCCCTTGTTCTGGAAAGACTCAGTGAAGCAGTATTCAGCAAAACCAGAACGGGGAAGTGGGAAGGGGTGGGTGGGAGGACAGGGGGAGAGAAGGAGGCTTACGGGACTTTCTGGAAGTGGGGGGGCTAGGAAAGGGGAAATCATTTGAAATGTAAATAAAAAATATATCGAATAAAAAAAAGAAGTTAAAAAAAGAAAAAAATAGGAAATACAGCAAAAGTAAAAAAAATTCACAGCATACTATTTATATGCATTTTTAAAAACTAAAAAATGCCACATGGTGAGAATATGTGTATTGAAAGGCAAGAAAATCTAGGCAGGATAAATACAACTTTGAATTTAGTTACTATGGCTAGAGAGTAAAGAAAGTGGAGTTATTTTATTTATGACGTTTTATCCATTTCTTAAGAAAAGATGTGATGCAAATATTAAAACGTGATAGTTTCTAAATAGTTTTAATAAAATAAAAACCAAAAAAAAAAACCCTGGAAGCTAGCTTCTATATACAGTACACACACACACACACACACACACACACACACACACACACACTTATATGCACAATGAAGAAAGAAGGGAAAGAAGGAAGGAAGAAAGGAGGGAGGGAGAAAGAGAAGAAGGGAGGGAGGAGGGTAAATGAAGAAAGAAGAAATGAAGAAAAAGAGGAGAATGGGGAAGGAGAAAGAGGAAGAGGAGAAAAGAGTGGGGGTTGAGAGTTTATGAAGGCCATTTAGATTTACAAGCTCAATGTGTGAAGAGTTCTAGGGTGGAAGGGCATCATTGTTGTCTAGAAGAAAGACCAGTCTCTATTCCTGCTAAACCATAGAAAGCTGTCCAAAGCTGACTACATTAGAGTTGATTTGTCCATAGGTTCAGCCATTAAATAAGGTGCTGGACATCATGCTGAACTTTTGGAAAGGCTATTGTGTCCTAGAAGAATGTTTGATGACCAGGACAGGCACCTCTTAGAATTTATAATTAAAGGGCATTGAGCAGGCCAACTTGCTGCAGGATGATTTGTCACTGCCCATTATGGCCTTGGATAGGAATGGGCCTGGCATAGCCCTGACCAACCCATAATATCAATACTGTCCAGGCTCTGGTGGCAGAGCCCATGGTAAAGTATCTGAAGAACTCACTTATTGCTCCATGATGACTGTATACTTTAGAGGGGAGGGAACTTTCTTGCCATCATGTTTCTTCACTAGTTGATAAATCAAATACATTTGTAGTAGCCATTGGTTAAGCAAATCAAAGGTGCCAGCCTGGCTGGATCCATGGTGAAGAATAGGTTGATCCCACCGAAGGTTAGGAAAGGTTCTAGCCCTCAAGAACATTTCCATGGACCAAAGTGTGTATCGTGTTGCAGATAACACAAAACCTATCTAATTGCACCCCTCCAAAAATAAAGAGCATGGGTCTTATAGGATTTAAGCTTAGCATCAATTGGGAAAGGGTGATTAAGTCTCCATTCAGAATATTAACCCCTGTACTACCTTTCACATAAAAAAAAAAAATAGAAAATTCTGACCAGTCCCAGAAAACCTTTACCTCTGAACTTCTAAGAGAATAAAGAAAATAGTAGTTGGTCTCAGCATTCAGGGGCCTACACCAACAAATAGTAGAAAGTCAGGTTTTTATTTAATACATTTTTAATTAAAATATAATTAATCATTTGCCCTCTGTTTTGAATGAATGTTCCTCATAAGTCTTGGACATTTGAATACTTGTCCTCAGTTGATGGCTGTTTTTGAGAGATTAGGAGGTGTGGCCTTGTTAGAGAATGTGTGTCACCTGGGTTAATTTGAAGTTTCAAAGGAGCTCAGAGTCCCCAGAGTGCTCCCTGTGCATCCTGCCTGTGGGTTTGAAGTGTAAGTTCTCAGTGGTTCCTGCCTCCATGCCCTCACTCGACCATCATGGAGGTGATTTCACCCTCTGGAACTGTAAGCCCCAATAAACTCTTCTTTTCACAAGTTGACTTCGTTATGCCATTTTAATACAGCAATAGAAAACTGGTGGTGGTGGTGGTGGTGGTGGTGGTGTGTGTGTGTGTGTGTGTAAATAAATATATAAACACAACATGCTAAGTTTAATACCATGTGTTGGATAACCAATTATGGGTCTTGTCCATTTAAGAGCCTAATACTCCCTCCCTGCAGATAAATGGATGGAAAGATTATGTTGAATGAGGTAACCCAGACTCAGAAAGACAAACACCACATATTGTCTCACTTCTCTAATTCCTAGCTCCAAATCTTTAGGTGTGAGTATATAGCATGGAGTAATTGCAGAAACCAGGAAATTATTAGTGGGAAACAGGCACAGGGAAGGGAATAGCAGGATACGTGTGATAGGAAGGAGGAAAGGGGGAAATGGGGAGGTGGTTTAATAGGAGAGAGGGGACAAAAATACAGAGGGAGGAAAGAAAGACACATTGACACCAAAGTTGCTTGATAAAGCCTGGAGGGATAATATTATTTTACAATTATCTAAAATTATATATAACACGTATATACAATCCATTCATAAATTATTGCTCAAAGTGGTCCAAGTGACTCCTAAAACAATCTAGGTCATTAATAGTGCCCTTGGTTGTCTCTCAGAGATCGGAGATAAATCCTTATCACTGAAGACACTGTACATGTAGGACATAGATTATTTAAGCTGGACCTAACCTGAAATCCTTCTTTCTGAAGTCTAGCTTCCATAGTACTAGAACGTATTATGCAAGTTGCAAAGGGAATGAAACAATGAAAAGTCCTCTCTGGCTGTGAGACCTATGAGCCACAGTGCTGAGTAGCACAGCAAGATCGATGAAGGAGCAATAAAAGCACTTGAATTGGTGACCAACAGCTGTCTGTGTGAATTTAAAGCCCACCCAACAGCAGGGATATCATGCTTGGTACTTGAAACTGAGCCAACTACCTGAGTTAGTGAAGCCATGGATGTTAGGAAAGACTCTCTTACCACCATTTTACTGGCTAGCCTAATTCCTTACTACATCTTGGGTCTTCTTATTCCCACAAATAAGTGCAACTTTTATCCCTTTATCTTTGTCTTTACAGGAAATAGAGATCATTACCAAAAACCACAACTGGTCACACTGAAGAAATCAATGGGTCATGTGGAGCCCAGCCCCAAAAGATACAAAAGATACATCTTCAGCACAAGTCCTGCTCCAAAGACTCAGGGAACATCAGGAAAGAGTTGGGAAGAAAGACTGCAAAACCCAGGAGACTAGAAAGTTCACCTTAATGTGTGTCCTAGAAACAGCTGCCTAAACAAGACCAGGACAATAACAATATCAACGGGCATGATAACACAGAGACACCCGTAAACAAAGATCTGAAAGATGGTTTTGAAAATGAGCCAGAGACAATAAGAGGTGCAGACTCATTCCTAGCTTGATGGACAGTTGAACTCTAGGCCGTACCCTAGATTTGACAGTTGGTAGTTTTTGTACATAAGAGAAAACTCAAGGCTCCGGAATTTCCATGTGTTTCCTGTGACTGATTTTCACACAGATGCCTTTGTCAAGCACAGAAGCAAAGATCCCTGAAGCTAGTTAGGGATCTCTTCAGCCAGGTCACTGAGGAAATGCCAGGTTGCCCACAAGCATTTCAGGAGTCCTGGAAATTCTCTAATGAACAAACCCGCACCCACAGAGCACTATTTTAATGGGGCCAGATTGCCCCATAAGGTATGTAGAACTTTGTTGCATTGGGTCCTCATGCTTGCTGTCTAGCCAGTGGAAGAAACACAGCTTGTGGAGCCTTCTTTGGTATTCAACAGCTATGTTCAAGGAATAGCTGGGCTTGCCCATCCTCTAGGACCCCCAGAAACTTCTTAGCTGTATCCAAGCACACATTAGGCAGCAAAGCAAACAAGAATCACTCAGATCTTCTAACCACAAGTTGTGAAGTCCCCACTCTGAGCCAAAGTGCATAGCTGGGCTGAGCTGTGGGCAGGGGAGGGGAGGAGCAGAGGGCAGGCTTCCTCTGCTGTTGGTTTCACCTCTAACCACAAGGAAATTTTCCGCCATCTTCATTATTTCTGGCATGAAGCCATACCGTAGAAAAGCAGAATTTTGGTTGAGAGAAGAGATATGGATTCTGGTGAGGGAGTAAGGGACTCGGGGTGAAGAAAGGGGTGAGCCAGAAAGCCAGAAGAGAGAACCAAAACCAGGCACAGGGATGTGGTAAGCAATGGGAGGCAGAGTGGAATAACTGGGTAAGTGTCTGAATAGCCAGGTCAGATGATGGAGTTAGCTTTCTAGATTCAATTAGTACATCAGGTTCAGTCAGCACACACCAACTCATCTACACTATGATAGTCCTATGTCAGTTTTATGTCTGGTTCTATGTCAGTCAAAATAACTCTAATATCTATGAGGCAGCTTAGTTGTGGACCTCACAGTCTGGCTCATTATTAAATAAAATGTGGATGTTTTTTCCAACTAAGTCCATGATATAATTCTCTTCTCTACTCCCCTGCCCTGAAACCCAAATAACACACATACTTAAAAGGTACCCAGGCTTAAAAGGTACCCAGGCCAGCTGTGGATTATACTCATGTCTTATTAAATGATATAACTTCTCACCTTTCTCTTCCATTCCAGAAGTTGAACAGAATGAAGATTGTTGGTTAAAAAGGTAAGTTGGGATTCTGTCAAATTTTATCCTTCTAGAGTTACTGTCACTTGGTACTGAGATCATGGAATAGTTGGAAGCCATTCATGAACACTTTCAGAGAGTCTGAGAGTTGCTGTTGTGACTTGAGACCTGTATCATCCAGAGCTTACCTTCGCAGACGTTCCCAGCACAACTGTTGTTGCTGGCTAGACTGGGAAGATCCAGTGGGACACTTCCCTCCAAACCATTATAGACACAGACATACCTGAAGCAATGTCATCCAAGGGCCACAAGCAGTCTGGCCCAGAGCAATAGAAGCTACAGTCTGAGACCCTCTGCATAGGGAACCAGGGAGAGGAGAATCAATAGAGCAAGTACCCCCCAGAAGGAGGACAGGGAGGCAGGATTCACATGGAATCACAGGGGGAAGAGAATAAAATGTAGGCAGAGATAATGAAGGCATGAGGGATCAGAAATCTCCCCTTCCTGCCTTTGATGGATTTTGCAATCCTGAGCCAACTGATCCTGAGAATTTGCACGAATTTTGTTCCCAGCATCCAAGTGAGTGGTTCACAACCACCTGTCACTCAGGCTCCAGGGGATCTGATTCTGACCTTTGTGAGGACTGACATACACACACACACACACAAACACATACACATACACACACACAAACACATACACATACACACACACACACAGCACTCACATGCACAACTAGCTTACACTCAAATAAAAATAAAATAGTATTAAAGATTAACATTTAATTCCACATGGCAGAGCTAGGATTAAGCTTGAAGAATTCTGATAATTTATATCAGCAGAAGGCACCAGCATTGGCTCAGTGCTCCAGGGGAATGTTTTAAACATAATTGGAATCTGTCACCTTTTAACTTGGGTCAGTGGACATATTCGCCTCATTGGCAATCTGTTTAATCATTTACTCTATTTGCCTGGATGTCAGAAAGTTCTCTGGTAGAGAATAGCTCAAAATTGAAAATGAGATAGAAAACGGTTTAGAAACCACAGAAAGTTTTACTTGAAGCTCACAAGCTCTGAATCAGTGGTTATACATCTGTCTACAATAATCAGTGTGTGCAGATTCTGTCCTCTGTCCTCTGTCCTCTGTCCTCTGTCCTCTGTCCTCTGATGGCCACTCATATGCCTTCCTTTGTGACCTCACTCTTCCTGTCCCCTCCCCAAACACTATGAATTCAAGGTGCCTCTCTCACAGAAGGAAAACGTTAGAATGGAAGAAGGTCTTAGTCCATGCACATCTGGCATGATCACAAGTGAACCCCAGCACCTAGCACAGTAGTTCATGGATTGTATTTGAAGACAGAGGGAAGGAAGAAAGGAAGGAAGGAAGGAAGGAAGGAAGGAAGGAAGGAAGGAAGGAAGGAAGGAAGGAAGGAAGGAAGGAAGGGGAGGGAGGGAGAGAGGGAAGGAGGGAGAAAGGGAAGGAGGGAGGAAGGGAAGGAGGGAGGGAGGGAAGGAGGGAGGAAGAGAAGGAGGGAGGGACAGAGGGAGGGAAGGAGGAAGGGAAAAGAAAAAAGAAGGAAAGGCATACTTCTAAGGGTCCA
This sequence comes from Apodemus sylvaticus, assembly GCF_947179515.1. NCBI lineage: Eukaryota > Metazoa > Chordata > Mammalia > Rodentia > Muridae > Apodemus > Apodemus sylvaticus. Next base: position 100,017,288 of record NC_067476.1, on the reverse strand, counting down.
TTACCAAGTTTGTGCAGTAAACATGTCTACCCTCGGACTCAGAATGTTTCCCTTTTAAGTTCCTGGTACTATTTTATAAGAACACAATGAGGTTTTATTCTGCCATAAAGGACAATGTATATAAATTACATAGAAAATGGATGGACCTGAAGATCACCACACTAAGCAAATAAAGTCTGACACAAATACAGATGCACCTACATTCTCCCATACAAGAACTTGGATTATAACGCTTATACCTAACATGAGAGTAGAAAGGGTGACTTGAGAGGGGGAGGGGAGAGGGAGGGAAAGGCAGAAGTGGGAAAAGATGAGGTGAATATGGCCCAATAGGTGACATGTGTCACTGAAAATGTCATTAGGAAATCCATCACATTGGACACTAGACACCTATAAAAATATTTAACAACTAGAAGGGTGTTGGGAGAACCCTAAGTTTGAAACTTCCACATTGCCTGTCCTCTCCTTCCTGTGCCCCATGTTGCTTCCTACCATCTTGCCTTCAATATATCTGTCTCAAAGCCATGACATGCATGTCACATGACTGATAGGATAAAGTTTCTCCTTGTGGGTCTCCATGTTCTCCTATTAGTTACACAGAACACTGGTAACTAACTAAACTACTGAGCTTATGCCTGACCTCCGAATCCTAAGCACAATGGCATTGTGTTGATGCTTAGACCGACCAGAGAGACAGAATGACCAAACAGCACATGGTGAGTGGTCCCTTTGCTGCTGTGGCCTGTGCTCTCCTGGGGGACTGTGCACTCCTGGGACCATCCTGTCACCACTCTGTATCTTACTTAGAAAACCTGATGCTTTGAATGGATATTCTTCAAGGACATAGCCACACTAAAATATTCCTGTTGCCTCCTGCAAGCTCCAGGGCTCCTCTCCTATTTCTCTTGGGTTAATATCATGCATCTGTTTCACCCTAGACAGGTGAGTTACTCTCCCTTTCCACCAGGCCTTCCTCTCTGCCCTCCACAGGCTCAGAGGCAGCACCCAAAGCTAACTGTACTACGTTTGTTTGTTTGTTTGTTTGTTTGTTTTTCAGTTAATACAGCCTTCCCTGTCTCTTTAAAAGCCCAAACTCTTCCTTCAAGTTCTGACTCAAGTCCAGCTTTCCTAATTACTCTCTAACTGGATACGCCATTATTCAGATCTCTATAGCAAAGACCTATGTGGTGCCTTGAAGATCTCCACTCTCAGAGAGGCCATGCAGAGAAGAAAGAATAAATCTTGAAAAAGAAGGAAATGGTGCTAGGCTCCCAACATTTAAAATCGTTTGTTGTAGAATATTGTGCTATAATACTGTAATCCAAGCAGCCTGAGAATCGGGCAGGGAGATTGCAAAGTCAAAGCCAGCTGGGTTATATCGCGCGCACGTGTGTGTGTGTGTGTGTGTGTGTGTGTGTGTGTGTGTGTGAGAGAGAGAGAGAGAGAGAGAGAGAGAGAGAGAGAGAGAGAGAGAGAGAGAGAGAATAGAGCCTGGAGAAATATTTCACTTGAGTTAGTGCTTGCTCTGTGAGCATGGGCACCGGAGTTCACATCCTTAGCCTCCATGTAAAAAGCCAAGAGCAGGGTACACATCTCTAACCTCAACCCAAGTGAGGAAGGAAGAAGGTGGGTCTGGCACTTGTGGACTAGACCCTCTAGTCAAATCACAAGTCAAGGTTGACTGACAGTAACCAAGGAGGATACCTGTTGTCGGCCTCTGGCCTGCCTCCACATGCACACCTGTGGATGTGCATTCACATGGACACAGACATACACACATATGCACCATTCTCCACATGTACATATATGAGTATCCACATGCACATATCTACACGGACACACATAAACACCATACTCACACCCATGCACAAACTGTGGGACATAGAACAAAATAAAAAGTTGTGAATGTGGAGAAAAGAATTTTTTAGGGAACAAGGGAGTGGATAAGAGATAAGAGAGAGCACAGAGAAATCAACTAGAATGTGTTATATACATTATTAAATTTTTAAAAACAATAATTAATAAAACCAGAAAATAGAAATGTAAATATATAATTAAAATCATATCACTAAACCAAGCATTTTCAGTCAATTCTTTCTTAGCTATGTTCTTAGTTTATGTTTAGAAATGACAAGGATAAAAATGTATTTACTTGGCCACACAGTGGTGGCGCACACCTTTATACCCAGCATTTGGGAGATGGAGGCAGGCAGATTTCTGAGTTCAAGGCCTGTCTAGTCTACAGAATGAGTTCCAGGACAGCCAGGGCTACACAGAGAAACCCTGTCTCGATAAACCATAATTAATTAATTAATTAATTCACTTAGTAATTAATACCTAAGAATTTTTATTAGGAATAACAAATGTTACCAGACATGGAAGGGACACTCTCTCAAATAAATAAATAAATAAATAAATAAATAAATAAATAAATTTACTTAGTAATTAACACCTAATAATTTTTATTAGGAATAATATGTGTGTTACTAGAGATGAAAGAACACCGCAAAAGCTAGGAATGCAGGTCAAATGGGAGAATGCTTAGGGACCATGCACAAAACCCTGAATTTGATATCTCCCATTAAAATAAAAAAACTCAGAGAAAGCACTTTGAATGGATAAAACTGCAGAGAATATGTTTAAATAAGAAAGATGAGTCCTCAAATGCCCCACAAAAGGCTTTTTCCCATTAGCTGCAGGACTCCAAGTACTAAAGGCACAAGACATTTCATGACAATATTCCTACTGTCTAGAGCACTGTCTCTCAACCTGTGGCTCACGACCCCTTTGGCAAACTTCTATCTCCAAAATTATTTACAATAAGATTTATAATAATTATGAAATACCAGTGAAAGTAATTGTATGGCTGGAGTCATTACAACATGAGGAGCTGTATTAAAGGATCACAGCATTAGGAAGGTTGAGACCCTCTAGTCTAGGTTTTCTGACCTAGTCTAAGCCAGAGGAAAGGTAGGTTCACAGTCCAAGAAGACATGTTCCCACAGGTACAGCTGCTACAGAGCACCACTGGCCCTAACTCCCAAGTAACTGCAGCCTTCTAAACGGAAGCTCAAGCTCAGAGGAATACTTGAACTCCCAACCTGAGGCCCAGTGCTCACTTAAAAAATTATAAATATGCAATCCAGTTTGGGTGGAAAATCAATGGAGGTGAGGCTGTTTCTTCATCCTCACTGACACGGAGAACAACGGTGTCTATTTTGCAAGGTTTTGTGGAAATCAAAATGATGCCTTTCAGCACTCTGCAGAGAGCCTGGCCTGACCGTTAGGTCATGAATAGGAGTCATTATTATGTCCCAGACATTCAGCCAGCCGCAGAAACTGGGTCCAGCCAAGGCATTGGCTTCTTCATCTCCAGCACAAATATTTATTCTTTATATGAAAAATTCTTTTCCTGCTTCATATGAAACTTTCTTTCCCCAGTAAACAACTATAAATCCCAAGTACACATCTGGATCTCGGGGAAGCCCAACAGAAATCAGGCAGAGTTGATGAAAAGGTTCTGTAGTCTTCTTGAAAGCACCACAGACTGTGGGGGCCTTGGTCGAGACTCGCGCTGAAGCATTCACTGATCACACCGGGAAGCGAAGGCATCCGGGCCATCTCATCGTCATTTACAACATTATCCATAATGATGAAAAATGGGGGACGAGGGAGAGAGAGAGAGATTAGGAAGGAGGGAGGGAGAAAGGGAGGGAAGGAGAGAGGGAGGGAGGTCACTATATAAGGCACAAGAATAGTGTCTAGAGGCAGAACACGTTGTTCTTAGGAAGTCGTTTAGCTCTGTAGACATGGACTGCCATGCTGTTGAGAATGGCCTCTCTGAGTGCTTCTCTGTCGAACTGAAAGACACTAAGCCCCATCTCATATCTTCTTATGTCACCATGACTACCCGTGTTGGTACAGCCAGTGTCTGTCTTGGAACACGTTCCTTTTGGTGTCTGGAATACACAAGCTCTTGTTCTCTTCAAACTTGAAAGCTTTTGTCACTTTGACCTTGGATGTCTTACAACCACACTCAAACCAACTGAGTTAATTGGCTTAGATGTGCTTAGGAATTGTGCAAAGCCCTCTCCCCCCACCCCACCCCCTGCCCCAGAATAGCAACACCCTATTTCCCTGTGGGGAATTTACAAGGTCATGCTCACTTTATTTACATGCAAATGAGAAAAGAAAATATATTCCAAAAGGGCATACTTTAAATACAAATGCTAGAAGACCTTACAAATGCATATGAGAGACAGATGGTCTGTTAGCATCCTCTCAGGACGCCCCAGAAAGGGAGCCAACTGCCTGAGCACTCACAAAGGTGTGGACAAACCCATGACTCATGGCTCCAAATATTTTATTTACATTAATTTTTATAGAAAGAAATGTTTTCCTGACATTTAAATTATTTAATATAAATATGATGTAAAATATATGCATTTCTAAAAGCCCGTTTGTACTATCGTCACTGTATGTTGGTCTTGGCGCAGGAAGAAAGCTCAGGCATTCTGGGAACAGGAATGGCTAGCACACTGCCTCCCTCTGCAAAGCTCAGAGCTGTCAGTGTCAGGTAGAATTCAAAGTCAGCCCTTCAGCATCTTTCAGCCATAGTTAGATGTTAATTTTTACTTTAAGAATTTCATTGGTAAAAAAAATGTGGTAGTCAATTAATTCTATTGTTTAAACATGGTATGTTTTTAAGCAGTTACGGAAATTAATCTTTAAAATGCAATTTAAGACATTTGTCAATAATGGATAAATTCTCAACATTCAGATAAACAAAATTTGATTTATAAATTTAACAGATGTTTCCAACAGCCTGGTAGAGCTAATGGTACATGATGACCCAGGTTCTCTGAAAACGGCTCGTCCTGCTGTGTTGAGAGAAAAGTTGGCCTACACCACCATCTTCTGGTCAGCTTGATGTATTAAACAACAGTGTTCTCAGCACAGCCGAAAAACCTGAGTATCTATGGATACTTCCAACTTTTTCAAAGTGCACATCAAGCCAGAAGTGACTTTTATATATTAAACCTAAAATATGAAAGGATGATATGTCCTTGCAGAAGCTCTCAAGATGAAATTGGTGCTTAATATTCAAACCTACGGCACAATAAAACCTAAACACTAGGAAGAATCTGCTGGATTTAAAAGAAAACAAAACAAAACAAACAACCAAGACAAAAACAAAAAGAACCTCTACAATGATATGTGTGGTGGCACACGCCTTTAATCCCAGAACTTTGGAAGCAGAGGCAAGCGGATTTCTGAGTTCAAGGCCAGCCTAGTCTACAGAGTGAGTTCCAGGACAGCCAGGGCTACATGGAGAAACCCTGTCTTGAAAAACCAAACCCTGCCTTGAAAAAAAATATGGGGACATGAACAGAGTTGTATAAAGATGGCCCACAAGACAGCTGGTTTACTTTTGTAACTGCAGGTGCTATAGAACTGATTGATGGGAACAGAGAAGCAATCCTATTATAATGCTTGCATAAAATTATTTTAGATATTCGGTGGGGATTGATTCCAACCATTCCAAATCCCACTCCATAATGCTGTGGGTGAGCACACAGGCACACATGCACACGTGCACATACCTGTACACATGCACATGCATGCTCACAAATACACAAATGGTTTTTAAATAAACCAAGAGCACACAAATGAGCTGGCCCCAGTGGCTCTCTGGTTCTGTTCCTGCCTGAGGGAAGCAGCACCAGTTTGCTATGTAATAGTGTGGACACGTGGTCATACGAAACAAGGCATGTTGTCAGAGAACTTATCATAAAAGAGAATGCTAAGTCATTTGGTTTCAAAAGTAGTTTGTTTATTTTAAATAAGCAAACTTTCACCTCATTCTGAATCCAGAGGTTGTCTTAGTTAGGGTCTCGATTCCTGTGAAGAAGCACCATGATCAAAGCAACTCTTATAAAGACAAACATTTAATTTTTGTTTAAATTGTCTAAACAGTTTCAGAGGTCTAGTCCATTATCATCATGGCAGGTAGACATGGTGCTGAAGGAACCAAAAGTTCGACATCTTGATGCAAAGACAACAAGGCAGAGACTGTCTTCTACAGGCAGCCAGGACGTGGTTCTCTTCCCCACTGGGTGAAGCTCAAGTATAGGAATCCACAAATCCCTCCTACACAGTCACACACTTCCTCCAACAAGACCACAGCTGCTCGCTCCTTCCTTCCTTCTTTCTTTCCTTCCTTCCTTCCTTCCTTCCTTCCTTCCTTCCTTCCTTCCTTCCTTCCTTCCTTCCTTCCTTCCTTCTCTCCTTCCTTTCTTTCTTTTCTTTCTTTTTGATTAAATATATTCTTTATTTACATTTCAAATGTTATCCCCTTTCCTGGTTTCCTCCCCCTCAAAAATCCCCTAACCCATACCCCCTCCCCCTGTTCACCAATCAGCCTGCTCCCACTTCCCTGTCTTGGTACTCCCCTACACTGCAGCATCGAGCCTTTCTAGGACCAAAGGTCTCTCCTTCCTTTGATGTCCAACAAGACCATCTTCTGCTGCCTATGCATCTGGAGCCATGGGTCCCTCTATGTGTACTCTATGGTTGATGGTTTTGTCCCTGGGAGCTCTGAGGATACTGGATGGCTCATATTGTTGTTCCTCCTATGGCACTGCAAACCCCTTCAGCTCCTTGGGTCCTTTCTCTAGCTCCCCCATTGGGGACCCTGTGCTCAGTTCAAAGGCTGGCTGAGATTTTCCCCCTTTGTATTTGTCATGCACTGGCAGTGCCTCCCAGATGACAGCTATATCCGACTCCAGTCAGCCAGCACTTGTGGGCATCCACAATAGTGTCTGGGTTTTGTAACTGTATATGGGAAGGATCCATAGGTTGGGCAGTCTCTGAATAGTCTTTCGTTCAGACTCTACTCCACACTTTGTCTCTGTATCTCCTCCTGTGGGTATTTTGTTCCCCCTTCTAAGAAGGACCAGAGTATCCATACTTTGTTCTTCCTTCTTCTTGAGATTCATTTTATCTGTGAATTGTATTTTGGGTATTCCAAGCTTCTGAGCTAATACCACTTATTAGTGAGTACATACCACGTGTGTTCTTTTGTGATTGGGTTACCTCTCTCAAGGTGATATTTTCCAGTTCCACCCATTTGCCTAAGAATTTCATGAATTCATTGTTCTTAATAGCTGAGTAGTATTCCATTGTGTAAATGTACCACATTTTCTGTATCCATTCCTCCACTGAGGGACATCTGGGTTCTTTCCAGCTTCTGGCTATTAAATAAGGCTTCTATGAGCATAGTGGAGCATGTGTCCTTATTACATGCTGGAGAATCCTCTGAGTATATGCCCAGGAGCGGTATAGCAGGGTCCTCTGAGGTACTATGTCCAATTTGCTGAGGAAATGCCAAACTGATTTCCAGAGTGGTTGTACCAGGTTGCAATCCCACCAGCAGTGAAGGAGTGTTCCTCTTTCTCCACATCCTCACCAGCACCTGATGTTTCCTGAGTTTTTGATCTGGTGTGAGGTGAAATCTCAGAGTTGTTTTGATTTCCTTTTCCCTGATGACTAAGGATGTTGAACATTTCTTTAAGTGCTTCTCAGCCATTCGATATTCCTCAGGTGAAAATTCTTTGTTTAGTTCTGTACCCCATTTTTAATAAGGTTTTTTCTCAAATTCATCTGGAATAACAAAAAACCCAGGATAGCTAAAACTATTCTCAAGCACTTTAAGAAATGCTCAACATCATTAGTCATTAGGGAAATGCAAATCAAAACAACCCTGAGATTTCACCTCACACCAGTCAGAATAGCAAAGGTTAAAAACTCAGGAGACAGCAGGTGTTGAAGAGGATGTGGAGAAAGAGGAACACTCTTCCACTGCTAGTGGGGTTGTACTGAAAGGATAGAAAATAATACAGCCTAACTCTAATGACCCCAAGAAGTCAGAAGTTTAAAATGCTATCTCACTTTGTTAGAAACTAGGTAAAAGGTCACATTCCAGAGCCCGCCCTTTGTTTAGAGCTAGCAGAAGGCCTTGAATAGGTGATCCTGGCCCTATAAGGCAACTGGAAATGAGCTAAGCTTATCTTGCTTCTGTAAACTGCTTACCCCATTACCCCTATGCAGGAGTTCACGCAGCTATAGACATTCAAGAAAATAGGAAACTAATTGGTCCACTGAGCACAGGCTCAGATAATTTAAACTGATTGGCCTAAAAACTATGGAGTGGTACAAATCGATTGGCTTGCATTTCGAGGGCTCTCCATGCTAAGAAATGATTGGTTTGTGATTCGCGGGCTTTGTTGTAAACTTATAAAAGCTGTCACAATTCGGCACTCGTGGTCCACAGTCCCCTAACTCTGCATAGTGTATGGCTGTGGAACCCAGAATTCTGGAATAAAGAAATCCTCAAGACCGTTTCTTGCAAGTGATTTGGGTGTCGCCTTCTGAGGCGTGGGATGCTGGGGCACACTCGGTTTTTGGGGGTCTTACAGTAAGATGGTACAACCACTTTAGAAATCAGTCTGGCGGTTCCTCAGAAAACTGGACATGACACTTCCGGAGGACCCTTCTATACCTCTTCTAGTCATATACCCAAAGGATTCCCTGGCATGCAATAAGGACACATGTTCCACTATGTTCATAGCATCCCTGTTTATTATAGCCAGAAGCTGGAAAGAACCCAGATGTCCCTCAATGGAGGAATGGATACAGAAAATGTGGTTTATTTAACCAATGGAATACTACTTAGCAATTAAAAACAATGAATTCACGAAATTCTTAGGCAAAAGTTTGGAACTGGAAAATATCATCCTAAGTGAGGTAACCAAATCACAAAAGAATACACATGGAATTCAATCTCTGATAAGTGGATATTAATTGGCCCAGAAGCTCTGAATACCCAAGGCACAATTAGCATGACAAATGACTCCCATGAAGAAGTAAGGAGAGAGTCTTGATCCTGGAAAGGCTTGATCTAGCATTGGAAGGGAATATAAGGACAGAGAACAAGGAGAGAGGTGATTGGAGAATGAGTGGAGAGAAGGTTTATGGGACATATGGGGAGGGGGGAACTGGGAAAGGGGAAATCATTTGGAATGTAAACAAAGAATATAGAAAATAAAAATATGTAATTAAAAAAAAATAAAATAAAATAAAACTATTTTCAACAGTAAATAAATGTCTGGGGTAATCAGTATCTCAGACCTCCAGCAGTACTACAGAGCGATAGTGTTAAAAACTGTACCACGGTATTCGGGCTTTTCAGAAGGGAGGCCAGTCCTGGGAAACAAAGCATACAATAGGCAGTAGATAGAAAACAACTTCCAAGGACCTCCACATAAAACCAGACACACTGAAACCAATAGAAGAGAAACTGGGGAAGACCCTTGAGGACATGGGCACAGGGGGAAAGTTCCTGAACAGAACACCAATAGCTTATGCTCTAAGATCAAGAATTGACAAATGGGAACTCATAAAATTACAAAGTTTCTGTAAGGCAAAGGACAATGTCATTAGGACAAAACAGCAACCAACAAACTGGGAAAAGATCTTTACCAACCCTACATCTGACAGAGGGCTAATATCCAATATATACAGGGAACTCAAGAAGTTAGACTTTAAGGCCACAACTCCTAATAGTGCCACTCCCTATGGGCAAGCATTCAAACCACCACAGAAGTGTTTCCATTTCTGCACCTAACTGGCAGCAGGCTTTCCTCCCCACCTCAGAGGCAACTTCAACTAGGTAGAAAAAGGAGAAAGTTTCCAGAAAGATCATATCCTACTGCTAACTAGACACAGAGCTTCTTGGCCTAGGGTCTAAAGATGGGTCGCTAGATTGCCTATTATTCATCTCCTTGTGCTGAATGAGACCAATATATGATCTGTGGACAAGAACGCCATGGCTCACTTCCATGCCGTCCACATATGTATAGTTGAAAACTGATCACAATAGTCTTTTCTTTGAAGTGACACCAATGTAAAGTCAGGTGAGGAAGTGGATTTATCAAAATTTCAACCTAAATGAAATACTCCAATTTTTATTATTTTATTGCCTTTGTTTTATTTTAATACTTGTACTTTAATTTTAGTGATCAGGGTTTCATGAATACTATATACAAGCAGTCGACCAATGAACTATATCCCAATATCTTCCAGTTTTTATCTTGAAACAGAGTCTCTATAACTTGTCCAGTTGACATTGAACTCATTTGTAACTGAGGCTGGCCTTGAATTTATTTTATAGGCTAGCCAAGCCTTGAAATTGTGATCCTATGGCCTCGACATCCCAAGGGGCTGGAATTACAAACCTGTGCCACTGTGCCCAACTAGAAGATATACTTATGTTGTGACTTTATTCTCTAACAGAATTTAAAAATCAGCACACACACACACACACACACACACACAAATAAATCCCATGTTTTCTCAAAACTAATTAAAGAGGCCAAACTAAAAAAATTTCATAGATTTTTCTGACCTTATTCAAAAACAATCTATCTTAGACCTTTATTTCAGTTCCTAGTATTTGTACAATTGGTAAAATTTGTACAAATTTCACAATTATTTCCTAGCTAAGTCATCCTTACAAAACTGGTAAGGAGCATATCCCAATTCTTCTCATTGATAATTCAAATATAATAATATATGTTTCAGATCTGCAGTCTTCCAGAGGTGACAAATTTTCACAGTGTCAGCATAACTTTGTAATTAGCACTGAGGTCAAGAAACAGATCTTCCCAGCACCTGAGAAGGACATGTATCCTTTTTACAACCATCACCTTCCAAGAATTTCCTGTGTTGACTTTCTACTGCACAGCTCAATGTACTGCCATGTAACAAACAGATGTAAACCTTCAGTGGTTTACAGATGGCTATATAGTCAGTGCATCCTGCTTGGGGTCTTACCTATGATGGGGCATGCTTGTTCTCTGGGGGGCTGTAGGAATGATGGTGGCAGAGGCTAAGAGAACAAATATATATCAAGCCTCTTGTTTACACAAGAGAGAGAATTTAAAAGGAAGTTATTCATTTGTCATTGGTGTCCCTTCAATAGAAACAAGTGACTGTGCCATAGAACTCAGCTTCTGTCTTTATCAAAAATGGGTTTTTGCATTGATTTTTTTAAAGTAACTATCACATTATAATATCATTTGACTGCTTACTTGGGTTTTTGGTGCTCTGTACATTTTATGTGGCTGCCTCCTTGTGGTCCTGGCCCTTCTGGAGAAAAGGACTGTGGATTTTCATTCAGAATTACTGAAGTCGCATAGCAAAGAGGGTGGGCTTTAGGAGAGACAGAGTCCGAGCTATTTAAGCTGTGAGCACACAGTTATTAGCCACTTTTACAGTTGTGTACATGGAAATGTATGTCACTTGTTCCTTTGGAGCTGGGCTCTCTCAGCATTGTGGAAAACACCCACTGTTCTGTGTGCAGTTCTGCATGATAATCCTTACTGCTATGTGATATATCATTGTGGGAAGATGTCACAAAATTGGCAAGCATTTGGGTGAACTCCATTTGGGTACTGATCTGAAGGAATAGGCCAACTGATGTTTCTGTTGCTGGGTATGTCTTCATTGAGCCTGAACCTCAGAGTCAGACTGCTGAGTTCAGAGGGTTGGTGGATGCTCCCAGATTCCCAACAATTCCCGTAGCTTTATCAAATATTTGAAGTTTGACTCTTTTAGGGTGTGTAGCCGCCCGCGGCTGCATTCGAACAGTTTACCGAGTCACCTGGAAGGAAAGCTGGGGATGGGAACTGGAGAAACAGGGAGTCAAGACAAGATTTCCTGCAAGGCTCAAAGTTTAATTGGCGTTCTGAGAATTTAAGGTTTGGGGGTGAGACCCTTCCCCCCAAAGTTCGAGAGACTGCTCAGTGGGGTCAGCTCCACTGCTCCACAATGCTCGGCGGGTAGCCTGTTTAGTTCAGGAAGCTGAAGATCTGGAAGTACAATGGATTTCACCTTGGTCCAGTCGCTCCACCCCAGGTGGTGGGAGGCTTGTGTTAAACTGAGGTCAGGAAATTCCCGCTCAGAAAACTTGGGGGGGGGGGGCACAAGGGTGTGTCTCTGGTGTTGTTCTTTCTCTAGACTCTCTCGACAGTCTCTGGTTCGTTGTTTTTCTGGCCGGATATGACAAACACCTTGTTGATTTTTCAGGAAGAGAACACACCTGCCAGCATAATCTGTACAGCGTTTGCTCTGAACCTGCAGTCCACTCTGATGGAGAACTGGCCAGGGCCTTCCTGACATGCCTCAGTGTCTTCATAAGTTTTTTTTTTTTTTTTTTTTTTAAGGTTAACAAGTTTTTGTTTCATTTTTTTTCTTTTTTTTTATTCGATATAATTTATTTACATTTCAAATGATTTCCCTTTTCTAGCCCCCCCACTCCCCGAAAATCCCCTATGCCCCCTTCTCTTCCCCTGTCCTCCCACCCACCCCTTCCCACTTCCCCGTTCTGGTTTTGCTGAATACTGTTTCACTGAGTCTTTCCAGAACCAGGGGCCACTCCTCCTTTCTTCTTGTACCTCATTTGATGTGTGAATAATGTTTTGGGTATTCCAGTTTTCTAGGTTAATATCCACTTATTAGTGAGTGCATACCATGATTCACCTTTTGAGTCTGGGTTACCTCACTTAGTATGATATTCTCTAGCTCCATCCATTTGCCTAAGAATTTCATGAATTCATTGTTTCTAATGGCTGAATAGTACTCCATTGTGTAGATATACCACATTTTTTGCATCCACTCTTCTGTTGAGGGATACCTGGGTTCTTTCCAGCATCTGGCAATTATAAATAGGGCTGCTATGAACATAGTAGAACATGTATCCTTATTACATGGTGGGGAGTCTTCTGGGTATATGCCCAGGAGTGGTATAGCAGGATCTTCTGGAAGTGAGGTGCCCAGTTTTCGGAGGAACCGCCAGACTGATTTCCAGAGTGGTTGTACCAATTTGCAACCCCACCAGCAGTGGAGGAGTGTTCCTCTTTCTCCACACCCTCTCCAACACCTGCTGTCTCCTGAATTTTTAATCTTAGCCATTCTGACTGGTGTAAGATGAAATCTTAGGGTTGTTTTGATTTGCATTTCCCTAATGACTAATGAAGTTGAGCATTTTTTAAGGTGTTTCTCTGCCATCCGGAGTTCTTCAGGTGAGAATTCTTTGTTTAACTCTGTACCCCATTTTTTAATAGGGTTGTTTGGTTTCCTGGAGTCTAACTTCTTGAGTTCTTTATATATATTGGATATTAGCCCTCTATCTGATGTAGGATTGGTGAATATCTTTTCCCAATTTGTTGGTTGCCGATTTGTCATCTTGATGGTGTCCTTTGCCTTACAGAAACTTTGTAATTTTATGAGGTCCCATTTGTCAATTCTTGCTCTTAGAGCATACACTATTGGTGTTCTGTTCAGAAACTTTCTCCCTGTACCGATGTCCTCAAGGGTCCTCCCCAGTTTCTTTTCTATTAGCTTCAGAGTATCTGGCTTTATGTGGAGGTCCTTGATCCATTTGGATTTGAGCTTAGTACAAGGAGACAAGGATGGATCAATTCGCATTCTTCTGCATGCTGACCTCCAGTTGAACCAGCACCATTTGTTGAAAAGGCTATCTTTTTTCCATTGGATGTTTTCAGCCTCTTTGTCGAGGATCAAGTGGCCATAGGTGTGTGGGTTCATTTCTGGATCTTCAATCCTGTTCCATTGATCCTCCTGCCTGTCACTGTACCAATACCATGCAGTTTTTAACACTATTGCTCTGTAGTATTGCTTGAGGTCAGGGATACTGATTCCCCCAGATTTTCTTTTGTTGCTGAGAATAGTTTTAGCTATCCTGGGTTTTTTGTTGTTCCAGATGAATTTGATAATTGCTCTTTCTAACCCTGTGAAGAATTGAGTTGGGATTTTGATGGGTATTGCATTGAATCTGTATAGTGCTTTAGGCAAAATGGCCATTTTAACTATATTGATTCTACCGATCCATGAGCATGGGAAGTTTTCCCATTTTTTGAGGTCTTCTTCCATTTCCTTCTTCAGCGTCTTGAAGTTCTTGTCATACAGATCTTTCACATGTTTGGTAAGAGTCACCCCAAGATACTTTATACTGTTTGTGGCTATTGTGAAGGGGGTCATTTCCCTAATTTCTTTCTCAGCCTGCTTATCCTTTGAGTATAGGAAGGCCACTGATTTGCTTGAGTTGATTTTATAACCTGCCACTTTGCTGAAGTTGTTTATCAGCTGTAGGAGCTCTCTAGTGGAGTTCTTTGGGTCACTTAGGTAGACGATCATGTCGTCTGCAAATAATGATAGTTTGACTTCTTCCTTTCCAATTTGTATCCCTTTGACCTCCTTATGTTGTCGAATTGCCCAAGCTAGTACCTCAAGTACAATATTGAAAAGATAAGGAGAAAGGGGCAGCCTTGTCTGGTCCCTGATTTCAGTGGGATTGCTTCAAGTTTCTCTCCATTTAGTTTGATGCTGGCTACCGGTTTGCTGTATATTGCTTTTACTATGTTTAGGTATGGGCCTTGAATTCCTCTTCTCTCCAAGACTTTAAGCATGAAAGGATGCTGGATTTTGTCAAATGCTTTTTCAGCATCCAATGAAATGACCATGTGGTTTTGTTCTTTGAGTTTGTTTATGTAGTGGATTGTATTGATGGATTTCCGTATATTGAACCAACCCTGCATTCCCGGGATAAAGCCTACTTGATCATGGTGGATGATCGTTTTGATGTGTTCTTGGATTCGGTTGGCAAGAATTTTATTGAGTATTTTTGCATCGATGTTCATAAGGGAAATTGGTCTGAAGTTCTCTTTCTTTGTTGGATCTTTTTGTGGCTTTGGTATCAGCGTAATTGTGGCTTCGTAGAAGGAATTGGGTAGTGTTTCTTCTGTTTCTATTTTGTGGAATAGTTTGAAGAGTATTGGTGTTAACTCTTCTTTGAAGGACTGGTAGAATTCTGCACTGAAGCCATCTGGTCCTGTGCTTTTTTTGGTTGGAAGACTTTCTATGACTCCTTCTATTTCTTTAGGCATTATGGGACTGTTTAGATGGTCTAGTTGGTCCTGATTTAATTTTGGTATTTGGTATCTGTCAAGGAAATTGTCCATTTCCTCCAGATTCTCCAGTTGTGTTGAGTACAGGCTCTTGTAGTAGGATCTGATGATTTTTTGGATTTCCTCAGTTTCCGTTGTTATATCTCCCTTTTCATTTCTAAGTTTGTTAATTTGGATACTTTCTCTGTGCCCTTTGTTCAGTCTGGCTAAGGGTTTATCTATCTTGTTGATTTTCTCAAAGAACCAGCTCCTGGTTTTGTTGATTTTTTGTATGGTTCTCTTTGTTTCTACTTGATTGATTTCGGCCCTCAGTTTGATGATTTCCTGCCTTCTCCTCCTCCTGGGCGAAATAGCTTCTTTTTGTTCTAGGGCTTTCAGGTGTGTCATTAAGCTGGTAATGTATGCTCTCTCCATTTTCTTTTTGGAGGCACTCAGGGCTATGAGTTTTCCTCTTAGCACTGCTTTCATTGTGTCCCATAGATTTGGGTATGTTGTGTTTTCATTTTCATTGTGGTCTAAAAAGTCTTTAATTTCTTTCTTTATTTCTTCCTTGACCAAGGTATCATTGAGTAGAGTATTGTTCAGTTTCCACATGTATGTGGGTTTTCTGTTGTTTCTGTTGCTATTGAAGACCACTTTTACTCCATAGTGATCAGATAGGAGGCATGGGATTAGTTCTATCTTCTTATATTTGTTGAGGTCTGTCTTGTGACCAATTATATGGTCGATTTTGGAGAAGGTACCATGAGGTGCTGAGAAAAAGGTATATTCTTTTGTTTTAGGATAGAATGTTCTATATATATCTGTTAAATCTAATTGGTCCAAAGCTTCAATTAGTTTCATTGTGTCCCTGTTTAGTTTCTGTTTTCCTGATCGGTCCATTGAGGAAAGTGCAGTGTTGAAGTCACCCACAATTATTGTGTTAGGTGCAATGTGTGCTTTTAGTTTTAATAAAGTTTCTTTTACGAAAGAGGGTGCCCTTGCATTTGGGGCATAGATGTTCAGGACTGACAGTTCTTCTTTTTGTATTTTTCCTTTGACCAGCAAGAAGTGTCCCTCAGAGTCTCTTTTGATGACTTTGGGTTGAAAGTCAATTTTATCTGATATTAAAATGGCTACTCCAGCTTGTTTCCTGAGACCATTTGCTTGTAAAATTGTCTTCCAGCCTTTTACTCTAAGGTAGTGTTTGTCTTTGACCCTGAGGTGTGTTTCCTGTAAGCAGCAAAATGTAGGGTCCTGTTTACGTATCCATTCAGTTAGTCTGTGTCTTTTTATTGGGGCATTAAATCCATTGATGTTAAGAGATATTAAGGAATAGTGATTGTTACTTCCTATCATTTTTGACGTTATTTTTTAATTTTGAATGCTTAACTTCTTTTGGGTTTGATGAAAGGTTACTATCTTGCTTTTTCCAGGGTGAAGTTTCCCTCCTTGTATTGGTGTTGTCCTCCTATTATCCTTTTTAGGGCTGGGTTTGTGGATAGATATTGGGTAAACTTGGTTTTGTCATGAAATATCTTAGTTTCTCCATCTATGGTGATTGAGAGTTTTGCTGGATATAGTAGTTTTGGTTGGCATTTGTGTTCTCTTGGAGTCTGCATGAGGTCTCCCCAGGACCTTCTAGCCTTCATAGTCTCAGGTGAAAAGTCTGCTGTGATTCTGATAGGTCTTCCTTTATATGTTACTTGGCCTTTTTCTCTTACTGCCTTTAGTATTCTTTCTTTGTTTAGAACATTTGGTGTTTTGATTATTATGTGACGGAAAGTATTTCTGTTCTGGTCCAGTCTGTTTGGAGTTCTGTAGGCTTCTTGTATATTCATGGGCATCTCTCTCTTTAGGTTAGGGAAGTTTTCTTCCATAATTTTTTTGAAGATATTTGCTGGCCCTTTAAGTTGTAAATCTTCACTCTCATCTATGCCTATAATCCTTAGGTTTGGTCT
Source organism: Apodemus sylvaticus (assembly GCF_947179515.1). Classification (NCBI taxonomy): domain Eukaryota; kingdom Metazoa; phylum Chordata; class Mammalia; order Rodentia; family Muridae; genus Apodemus; species Apodemus sylvaticus. The sequence continues at coordinate 100,000,301 of NC_067476.1, read as the reverse complement.
TCTCATTGTGTCCTGGATTTCCTGGATATTTTGGGTTACAAGCTTTTTGCATTTTGCATTTTCTTTAACTGTTGAGTCCATGGTTTCTATGGAATCTTCAGCATCTGAGATTCTTTCTTCTATCTCTTGTATTCTGTTGTTGATATTTGCATCTCTGTCCCCTGATTTCTTCCCAAGGCTTTCTATCTCCAAAGTTGTCTCCCTTTGAGTTTTCTTAGTTGTTTCTACTTCTGATTTTAGATCCTGGATGGTTTTGCTTAGCTCCTTCATTTGCTTGTTTGTGCTTTCCTGTAATTCTTTAAGAGATTTTTGTGTTTCCTCTTTCATGACCTCAGCCTGTTGACCAAAGTTCTCCTGTATTTCTTTAAGAGATTTTTGTGTTTTGTCTTTCATGACCTCAGCCTGTTGACCAAAGTTCTCCTGTATTTCTTTAAGTGTTTTTTGCATTTCCTCCTTGTTGGCTTTTGTATTCTCCTGGATTTCTTTCAATGATTTTTGTGTTTCCCTTGCAAGGGCTTCTAACTTTTGATCCATTTTCTCCTGAATTTCTTTAAGTATGTCCTTCATGTGTTCCTGTACCAGCACCATGACCAGTGATTTTAAATCCAAATCTTGTTTTACTGGTGTGATGGGGTATCCAGGACATGTTGGTAGAGGAGAATTGGGTTCAGATGTTGCCATATTGCCTTGATTTCTGTTAGTGACGTTCCTGCGTTTGCCTTTTGCCATCTAGTTCTCACTGGTGTTAGTTTGTCTTGTCAGTGCTGGACTCACCAGTGCAAGCTGCCCCTTCCCAGTTGGCCTCTGGTGCACAGCTTACCTCCTGCACTGCTTGTAGACAGGGTGCTGCTGCCCAGGCTGTTCAGATCCCAAAGCAGGCACCCGAAGGCTCCCGCTGGGGCCCACTGGATTCACTGGAGCACACTGACTTCTCCCAGCTGGCCACCCGGAAGCCCAGCTAGCCACTTGCAGGACTTGGAGATGTGGTGCTGCCGCCCAGGCTGATCTCAGTCTGTCTGATCCCTGGAGTCCGGAACCAAGATGGATGCACCTCTCCTGACTGGTGGGAGGCCGAGTTCTGAAGTGGCTTCCGTGCAGGAAAGGCGCCGCACAACTGCAGCTGCTTGCCGCCCGGCTGGTCAGCGAAGGTCAGTGGTCGTGGGCGCAGGGCCTAACTGGACCCTGTGTCGCCTTGGTTCCACTGCTGATGGCCCTTCAGCTGGACCAGCCACTGCTGCACTGCCGCTGCTGCCGCCGCCCGTCTTCATAAGTTTTAAGGCGGTGTCCCTACCTCTGCAAATCTACCTTGAGTAAGATGGGTGGACGTGCATATACCACATAGATGGTAGTTGTAAAGAAGTCTTTGGTTCAAGTTTCCCTCCCAATGATGCTCCCCAGCCACAGCAGGCATCTCACAGGCACCTAAACTCATTCCTTTTTCCATGCCAGGGGGTGGGGGGTGGGGGTGGGCTTTACTTAGGCTCTTCAGACAGCAGAATACCTTCCGGTGCCCAGCCCCCTGCCTGGTGATAACAAATCTTCCTGAAGGAAAGATTTTACTCAGATTTCTTTGCTCTGGAGGGTTATCAAGCCCTGCCCTTGCTCCCACCACAGTGCTTGCTTGCTGTTCGACTCTGACACTGTATTGTGATGAGCTACTCAGACACTATAAGGTGATCACTAGGTTTTACCCTAGTAAAAGGTGGGTTTGTGCAGGATAAAGGCATATGACCTCCCCATTCTTAATTGGGCCATTTGTCCTACTTATAGACCATCCCTTGGATTTAAATTTATCTAAAGATATTTGATGTCATGTTTTAACAACAGAGTGGTTGTCGATCTCACTTTTTGGCTCAATATTCATTTGACCTGAAAATATTTCACTTACATTTAGGGCATGTGCATTTTCTGTGATGGCTTACATCATAGTCTATCAGTTTTAGGAGCCAACCATCACCGATTGGCTTTTTTTTGTTTGTTTGTTTGTTTTTTGTTGTTGTTGTTCTGTTCTGTTTTGTCTTGTCCTGTTTTCCAGCTAACTGGAGTTTGTGGGAAGCTCTATGCCTGTTCATGCCACTAGGTGGCAGTTTCTACTCAACAAGACGGTGTGACTGACAGGCTACTTCACTCAGAAGTCTGCATCAGGCATGCTCTGGACCTGTCTGCACATCTTAGCCTACCTGGTGAAGAAAAAAACAAACAAACAAAAACAAAAAAAAAACCAAAAAAAAACCCCAAGAACTAAATATCAACATTTGCAAAGTCAGAAGGAAATCATCCTGTGGAAAATGGTGAGATTTTCTTTTAGTTGTAATTTCCATGAAGAGTTAGAGAAAAGCTAACGACAGCCATATAGGTAAGAGGAGGTGTGTGTAGCAGGAGGCCAGAGGAGGCTGAGCAGCTGAGGAGCCTCCTGCCCACCCACACAGCGGAGCCCAGACCTTTTGGCTGAAGGCAGAAGGAGCAGCACGTGGGATAGGAAAACTGGACCCCGAAAAACTTCGTGGTTGGATTCTCCTGTGGGGAGAGAGCAGTGGGGGCTTTAGATGGCACTGGGTATGGGTCCTTCCCATTGACTTCAGGAGAAACGGTTGTCAGCTCCAAAATGATTACAGAACAGTATGCAGACGTTGATCTTTATTGAGAAAGCAAGAACAATTGATGTTTATTTCTATGTATTTAGTGCATAAAACTTGATCCATTTTCTAAATGGTATTCTGCACAAGTCGATGGATTCGGCAACTCACCTGTCTTTTCCACATAGGAAACTTGAAGCTGTGAGCTAATGTGACTCCCAAAGTTGCAGAACAAGAGATGGGGGATTAGAACCCAGCCCTCTTTGGCGGACACGCACTGTTTGAGGATCCCTGAGTCCTCAGACAGGACTGAGAAGATCAGAACCTGGGAAACACTGCCCTGCTGGTGTCTTTATTCTTACAATGCAACACCCTCTCAGTCACATGATGGACTATTTTAATTTTCACATACAAGGAACCCAAATAATTACTTAATTTTTTTATTGCTACTACTAACCCCACAAAAACTGCTAAGGCCTCAGGGCCTACACCAAGTCCCTGGACACAGGCAACATCACAGGGTTTGGAATTCCTTTTTTGGGAGGGGTGGTTGGAATTCCTAATCAGCAGAAATAACAGACACGTGAGTGGACTGGCTTTCTTGTTTCCACCACACACGACCAGAGCCCAGGTTATAAAAAGCGGGGATCCAGAGGCAAGCTGTAAGGGGTAAAGCTTCTCTCAGACCACCCTCACCGCTGCACACACTCAGGCTGCATCTCCTGAGTCTGCTAGGAAGAAGCCCGTACATAGGACCTGAGAAGGGAAGAGGGTAGCATGATTTCCTGAGTGCTACAGTTTCTCAAGCATCCACATGACAGTGCCTTCATCTGCACAGCAGAAAACAAAGCAGCCAAAGGACAGGACATAGTCAAACAGGCTGCGCCAGCACCCTGCAAATCCATCAGTTGCATAGATCTGATGTCAGCAGACACACTAGCTGGACCTTGAGACAACTCCCCCATCCCCAGAGGACATATGCAGAGAGAAGGTATTTTCTCTTGGATTCAGCCCTAACTCTTTGCCTTGTGTCCTTAGACTGAAATGTATACTGCCTGTGAGCCTTGGGTTTCTTGTTTGTATAGTGAGGATAATGTTAATTCATAAAGCTGCTTTAAGAAGTAAATAAAATAAACTCCATCGGGATCTGGCACAGAGTGGGTGATTAGCAAGTGGTGAGAGGTGTGGACCACATGTCAGGGGAAGCTTCTGAGGTTCCTGTGTACTGGGATACTGGGATACTGGGATACTGGGATACTGGGATACTGGGATACTGGGATACTGGGATACTGGGATACTGGAGAAGTGAAGATGCAAGAAACAAATACCAGTGAAGAAGCTAACCCAATGGTGCCAAAAAGCATATGGCATGGCAAAAGAGATGACCATGTCATCAGCAGTACTCAGTCAAACATAGGATAACCGCACTGTTTGCAGCCACCAAGGAAACTAGGAGTACAGAGGTGGAGGAAGGGTATTCAGATATAAAAAATATTCCTTTCTGTGGCTGTATTAGTTTTTAATTGGTAGCGTACCAAACTGATTCAGCTTTCAAGCTGAAACCCCAACTTTACAATTGTTCAGTTCTATAGTCCCCCAGGATGAAAATAGAGTACCAACATGAATATGCTCCTCTTGAGGGCTTCCAGGGAGAAGATGGGTCTTCACTTATTTGGATGTTAGCAGTTGGTGGATTAACCTAGGCTCTACCGAAGCTCCCCCCCCCCCCCGCTAGACTGCCGTTCCCTTGGCAACTGCCAACTGGAGCCATCCTCTACTCCCAGAAGTCTCTCCTATCCTTGCACATAAGTCCTGATATTGGAGAGACAGAACTAGAACATCTGAACCTCTTTATATTTTTTCTTTCCCTCGTTTTTCATGCTCACTTTTCTCTGCCTCTGCCTAGGGAAGGTTGTCTGCTTCTGAGCTTTAGACTGATCTCTCCTCAATAAATTCAGGGTAGCTTCCCCAGGCTCAGGTCCATAATTTTAATCACACATACAAAGTCCTCTTTGCCTTGTAAAGCAATATATTCAACTTCTGGTATTAGGACATAAATATCTTAGTCTATCTGTCATCTCACTATATATTCAAGTTTTTCTTTTGTGCCTTACTATGCCAGGTGAAGAAGGGCTGGGTTGGTGTCGGGCTGGGGTGGGGAGGAAGTCTGACTGGGTCCGAGCTGCCACGCGCTATGCATTCTGATTAGGGCAAGAGGTGGAAACATAAATAGAAGTGAGGGAGAATCTCCGTCATCTCCTGCTCCCAACCCTCCCCCACCTTCCTCCCTAAATTATTCAAGCTGCAGCCCTGGTCTGAGATTTCTCAAGGCCTCTGGCAAGGGTCACACCTTTTCTCTGGGAATTATGCACGGAGCACTGGCAGATAGCAGGAAGACTAGCAGCCACAGACTGTTCCTAGAGAACAGTCTCTTTCTGTTACACCTGTCACTTTCCCTGACTCAATTTCACTGTTTCCATGGGGATTTGAGAGTGGGAATGCCCATGTCTTCCTGGCCATTTACAACAATATATCATAAAAGAGAGAGAAGGAGGACAGGAAAGAGTTGGTTTCTCACTAGCCAAATACCCTTCCGGTGGAGGCTCTCTGGCCTATATTTTGAAGGGCTAAGGCTCATGGGAGCTTCTTGCTCGCTAATGTTCTCTCAACCACAAAGGTGGTGAGTCAGCACGGTGGTTAGCTCTCAGATGGCAGGCTGCAGCCCTCAGCAGAGTTCCAGGTGGGACAAGTGCCTGACAGTAAGCCCTCAGAGCTGCCCTGACGCACCATGCAATCTTGAGCCTCGCTGATTGGCTAGGACCATGGTCACACACCCAGGAATAACTCACCTCTCTAAGTTTCCTGCTTTTCCAAGCCGGGACACAAGAAGGCAAGAATAAGCTAGAAAAGAAGTCTCAGTCCATTCTGGCTGGGCCAGCTAACATTGGCAAACAGGAAGGAACACAAGCCAGACCCTTTGCTCCAGACCAAGTATGAGGGAGATGGTACGGCACAGGGCTTCTTCTGGTCTAAAATTTGTATGTGTGAGCGAGCTCCTGACTCCAGGGGGAGGGGGGGAGCAGATGCAGTCCACATCACTAAACCACATGCTGAACAGGCACACTTCAAAAGCACATTCAGCGACAGAAAAGCTGGCCAATACCCCCAGGTTAATTTATGCCGCAACCCTCCTCCCAAAGCTGCCTGTGTTGTCACTTCTGCTCCACCAATATAAAACGTGTTGGCAAGAGTGACATTTAAGAAGTAAATTTTAAATCTTTCTTGTACTCCTTTTCGGAGATAAGTTGCTAACAGTGGCTGTGATGTGAATGCTACAGTTTGCAGCTAGGAAGAAACACAGCTAGAGTATGTATCTGTGGCGGGGTCAGGGAGGTCAAAAGCCAGAAGAGCTCCTGCTCTTCTGCAAAGGCCAGAAGAGGATACTTAGATCTCTTTGAGCCAGAATTATAGGAGACTGGGAAACACCAAAAGTGGATGCTTGGAACCTAAATCATGTCCTCTGGAAAATCAAGAAGCAATCTCAATAGCTGGGCCATCTCTTCAGTCCCTGTGCTAAATTTTGGAAAGTGTACTCTATTGGTGCTAATTAACATACTTGTCTGGCTGTCACATCTCCATCCAGGATCCTTATTAAGAGCCTGAGTTTAAAGATATGAAAGGTACACATTTAAGAGGTGAGGCAACCCCTCTTCCAGCTTGTGTTGTTTTTGGTTTTGGTTTTTTGTTTTTGTTATTTTGGTTTTTTGAGACAGGGTTTCTCTATATAGCCCTGGCTGTCCTGAAACTCACTCTGTAGACCAGGCTGGCCTTGAACTCAGAAATCCGCCTGCCTCTGCCTCCCAAGTGCTGGGATTACAGGCGTGCGCCAACCACTGCCGGCTCTCTTCCAGCTTCTGTAATGGAATCTCAGCTACGCTAAGTCAGTGGTCCCTTGATGCTGTCTCCCAGCAGAACCATCCCAGTCCAGTTAGATCTAACTCACTTAATCATTATAGGTTTCTGTGGCTTTACAAAGTTACTGGGGGAGTCTTAAGATATATGGGACTTAGTAGTCTCCACTTCACATGGTAGCATCAATGCATCCACATGGAAGGAAAGTCCTCTGCAGCATCTGGGAAGGCACAGCATAGTTCTTTCCAAAACAGACAAATCGTGTTGATAAAGCAGACTGAGATGCCCTGATGAGATGCCCAGAAACATGGATCCTTATCTTGGGAGCAAAACCCAGGACACTAAGGTAAGCAGAGAGCAAAACCATAGGGGCCTGTGGAGATGGCTCCTCTGATAAAATGCTTGCCTTTATCAGTGGTGTGAGCACCCAGGTTCAGTCCTGGAGCTGAGATTAAAAAGCTTGCCAAGGCGGTATCCTGATCCCTGGGGCTCACTGGCCATACAGCCTAGCCCCTCAGACCAATGACAGCCCTGTCTCAAAGAAATAAGATGGTGCCCATGAAAGACACCTAATTTTATCCGCTGGACTGCGCACACACACACACACACACACACACACACACACACACACACGTGCCCACGCTTAAAATGTTATTGTACAATCAAAGTCCCCAATCCTGGCCTCACCCTCTTACTCAACTGTTGTAGTGTCACAGAAGTGGACAGCTTCACTTCGGTTTCCAATTTATATATCTGTGTGTGTGTGTGTGTGTGTGTATGTATATGTATTCCTCAGAATCTTTTCCTGAAAATTCAGCTAATCATCTTAATCATCTAAACAGGGAGTTGCCAAATTTAAAAAGAAAGAGAAAAAGAAAGGAGAAAGAGAATAATTGGGGGAAATGGCTGCATTAGAAATTTAAAAAAAATAAGAGCTTAAATCTGAATTCTGTATTGTCCTATAATTCAATTTAAAAAAAAAAACAGCATGTAGTACTTTTGCTCCTCTTTGCAGTAACTTCAGTGGCTAGTGACTCAAACCACTGTTTCAACTGAATTGACTCTTCTGGCCAGTAAGTTCCCACTTAAGGTCTCCAAATTAAGTATGATGAAAATAATTAGTAGGTCATCACAAAGTAATAAAATCTCCTGTGAGAATACGCAATCAGAAATACTTCTGTTTTCTGGGACTTTTGCCATAAACTCATGCAGGACACTTTAAGGAAGTTGGCTGCAGGCTGCACACAACACTGAGGTCCTTAAATAACAGGTTAGTACCAGGGCTTACCTGAAGGTGGCGCTCAAGGGGGCAGCTGAACGGGCTGTTAAGGCAACGATCTGCCAAGAGCCTAGTGGAGTCCAGACCCTTAATTTCACAGGAGTTCTTCATAATGGAATAATTACTTTAAGTTAACGTACAGTGCAAAGCTTTGTCACATAGCGATACACACAGCACTTAATATAAAGGCAAATACCATGAAGTAGGACTGAGCCTGGTGAGAGAGGCTGAGGGAGAGACAGGGCTCTAGGGTCTGCCATGACTGTGCAATGACTACTATTCCTTATGCAAGAGAAAATCTAGTTAACACTTAGTATTTTTTCCAAGCACACCTTCCTCTATTTCATATGTATAAAAACACTTGTAGACGCATCTGGGTCCAGAAGTCACTGTTTGATGGTTAGCAACCATTGCAGCACTGGATCTGCAAAGCTTCAGTGTAACTTCCCTATGGAGACCACTCCACACTGGCCAAATTTGGATATATATATGGCAGAAAATCATTCTTCGGATGTTGGGGAAATATATATATATATATATTCCTCCAAGCCTCAGTAATCCCCATCCTAGGCTAAGTCTAGCATGGAATGGGGCTCCTAGCATCCAAACTTCATTTTTAGAAGGCTCTAGACTATAGCCAGGGTGGTTCTGGGTTCTGGGCTCTCGATGGCCTGAAGAACATGTCGCCGAGGATATCTCTTTTGAGAATATTTATCATTAAGAGCACTCACCACCCAGATTTTGAAGAAAGCCCTGGCCTTTGTCCCTTCACGGTCCTTCAACCACTGTTGATTGTGGATGTGGGAAACCATGCAGATGGGCAGGAGCTTCCAGTCAGCACTGCTCACCTCAAGCCTTCCCTGGCCTTGAGAACTCCGGCTCAGACTATGCTGCATTCCCGCCTGCAGTGTGTGCTCTGCTCACACGAAGGGCTCTACTGTTACAAAGACATAATGGCTTGATGAAAGATGGCAAGACAGTACTTCCCTGAGACCATTTCTCAGGGTGTCTATATCAAGTCAGTGGTTCTGCAGACTGTATTATGTTCAAATGTTTGATTTTAAAAATTACTATTTGAGAGATTGTTCTGGATAAAATGTTGGATGGATTATAGTTTGGTATTAGGATAGACTGTTCAAATTTTTATGAATTGTCCCAGAACATATTTCTGCTATTTAGTGCTACATATTATACAAAGTGACCCTTGCAGCATTGATAGTTAAAAATATCAAATTATCAGTCAACTGAAAAACTTTGACAATACCGTGTCCTGCAGTATTAAATAGTCAGCCAAGATTTAATTACTTATATAAAAACAAACACGCACATCTCATTAGTATGCAAATGTGCTTTTATCATTAATAAATGCACATTATACATGTACAAAAGAGTTGTTTTCAAGTGAAATGCCTTTATGTTGTACGTTACCAGTAAAAGTTTGATTTGCATAATTGTTTTATATACCTACATGCTCAAGATCACGTAAAACTATCTCTAGCAAAAAGGAATCACGAGTGGGAAAGGTTTTGGAAGCTCAGAACTGGCCACCACGGTAGGTGCTGTACCTTCAGCTGGCATGGTTGGCTGTGACTTTCTGGATCCACAGTAAACAATACTCAATGTACTTGTTCTGCAAACATTCAGACGCTTGCCCAGTCTCAGTAGGCCCGGCCCCTTTGTGATGTTGTCAGACTCACACAAGACCAACTAGAACAGCTGGTTAATTCCGGGTGTGGCTTTCTACAGGACTTTCCCTGTTAGCTCTAGGCATGGAGTGTGGGCATTTCAATCTTCAGATGTTGGCAGTGAGGTGTAAAGAGGCGCTCAACTCCCCAAGTCAATAAAGACACCTGAAGTCATGCATAAAGCACCGTGGGAATCCCAGAGAAAGAGGCATCTAACTAAAACAACTATCACCACTACTATCGTTGGTCTGTGTATGAAACCCTGTGCCAATCAGTACATGAGCTCTCTCTTCTCTGATCCTCCTGCCAGCCATTGTGGAAATCGCATTGCAAACATGCACAGGTCCTAACACCGGGAGAATGAATACATTTAAAGAGCCCTATCCTGACCTTTTCTACAGCACACACACACACACACACACACACACACACATCTTCATCCAGTAGCTTCCCATCTGAGCCCAAGTGATGGTTGTATCTAAGTGACAATTGTTCTTGTTCCAGTCTGCTTCCCAAAATCTTCAGCCGTGACCCTGAGATATATTATTCCAATTTAAAGATGAAGAAGCCAAGGTGTAGGGGATTTGTGATAACCCAGGCAAGTGATAGTGGAGACTGGGAAACATAAACATCCAATGTCCAGCTCCAGAACAAATAAGCAGAGTTAACCATCCCAGGTAAAGGAGCCTGAACAGATGTGGAGTGTGGTGAGTAAGAACTCTAGATACAGGGCAGGAGAGATGACTCAGTAGTTAAGAGCACTTACAGCTCTTAGAGAATACCTAGGTTCAATTCCCACCTGAAATCCCATCAGCAAAGTGACTGTCTTCAATCAGATGGCATTCTGGCCTTCTGCGGTCCCACCAGGGACACTGGATAGGAACTTCCTACAGAATCCTAGGCTTTCTCTAGTCTGCTTATTGAAACTCACTGGGATCCTTCCCTCAAACATTCCAAAAGCCTCTGGACCACATCATCAGTTGTCACAGTCATGACCCCACCCCACGTCTCTGGCACCCATTTTCTGTACTAGACTTCTACCACGGTTTAACAAAGGAGAAGATTGGCTTGGGCTCATACTTAAAATGGCTCATGGCTGTGTACAGGACTGAGACACATCATGGCAAACGGGTGTCACAGAGAGAGCTGCTTACTTCATGGTAGCTTGGGAAGAGAGAGAGAGAGAGAGAGAGAGAGAGAGAGAGAGAGAGAGAGAGAGAGAGAGAGAGAGAGAGAGAGAGAGAGAGAGAGAGAAAGAAGAAGAAAAAGAAGAAGAAGAAGAAGAAGAAGAAGGAGGAGGAGGAGGAGGAGGAGGAGGAGGAGGAGGAGGAGGAGGAGGAGGAGGAGGAGGAGGAGGAGGAGGAGGAGGAGGAGGAGAGGGAGTGGGAAACTGGGTAGAGAGAAGGGGAGGGAGAATGGATCCTTCACTCCTTACTTCACTCACTTAGATCTTTGACCACAATATTTCTAATTTCTACATTTGATCGATTTTATTAATGAAAAAGCCACAATGGGAAAGGCTGCCAACTCTCTTAGCTCAATGTATGAATAGAAATAGAGACTGGAAGTCAGATGCTCAGGAATGAGGCTTGCTAGTAACAAAGCAAAACCTTGTGCCCTTGTTTTCCAAGTTCTGGCTCGCTCACCCAGTGATTGCCTTCAGTGAAGGCGTGTCTTCTCTCTGGGCCTCACTTTCCCCTCACCACATTCAGGGCCCATCTGAGCTTCCTTGTTGAAGGGCGCTCCCTCCTTCTTCCGTGATTTGGGATACAAATATTTACTTATACAGCAAGGTTTCAAAGAGGAGGAGGAGGAGGAGGAGGACTTAGAATGCCATGGACTTTCCCCACCGTGGTTTCTGACTTTTCTCTGTTGTGCTTTCCTGATCAGTATTAACGAGTAAAAATAATTGTCTTTGGCAACTGAGTGGCTAGTTTACACCTAAGGTGCTCCCCTGAGGGAGACACACTCCAGCCTTATGCTTGCACACCTAGATGATATGTGTGACACTGGGGAAGCCTTTGAAGAATTCTAAGAACTTTCTCACAGGAAGAGTGGCTTGGGGCCCCTTAGCTGCTCTCTCTGGGTTCCTCTGAGCTCAAGGTTTTGATATGTATAGGATAGGACCAAGGAAAGGGGCTGGGGGAGGAGGGCTGATGGGAGGACTGAGGATCAAAGAAAGAGGACGAGTCATACAATAGCTGGCCATTTAATATAACACTCCTGGGGAGGGGAATTCCTCCCTCAGCACAATAAATTCATTCCAATGACGTCTAATGCAGCTTAAGCAGATCACTAGGTAGACCACAAAGACATAGGGCAATGGAGACTTACAGCAAAGACACATTGGGTAACAACAGAGATCACTGGACAGAGGAATGACTCAAAGATCAAAGGGCCATGGGAACCTCCTGTGACAGCCAGAACTCCGAAGAGGAGACCTGCCCCTACTCCTCTTTTTTTTTTTTTTTTTTTTTTTTTTTTTGTCGGAATGTTTTCTTTTTCTTTTTTTTTTATTCTATATATTCTTTATTTGCATTTCAAATGATTCCCCCTTTTCTGGGTCCCCACTCCCCGCAAGCCCCATAAGCCCTCTTCCCTCCCCCTATTCCTCCATCTACTCCTTCCCACTTCCCTGTTCTGGTATTCCCCTATACCGTTGCATTGAGTCTTTCCAGAACCAGGGGCCACTCCTCTGTTCTTCTTGGACATCATTTAATATGTGGATTATTTCTTAGGTATTCCAAGTTTCTAGGTTAATATCCACTTATCAGGGAGTGCATACCATGATTGATCTTTTGAGACTGGGTTACCTCACTTAGTATGATGTTCTCCAGCTCCATCCATTTGTCTAAGAATTTCATGAATTCATTGTTTCTAATGGCTAAATAGTACTCCATTGTGTAAATATGCCACATTTTTTGTATCCATTCCTCCGCTGAGCCATATAATTCTGGCTATTATAAATAGGGCTGCTATGAACATAGTGGAGCATGTGTCCTTATTACATGCTGGGGAATCCTCTGGGTATATGCTCAGGAGTGGTATAACAGGGTCCTCAGGAAGTGACATGCCCAGTTTTCTGAGGAACCTCCAGACTGATTTCCAAAGTGGTTGCACCATCTTACAATCCCACCAGCAGTGAAGGACTGTTCCTCTTTCTCCACATCCTCGCCAGCACCTGCTGTCTCCTGAGTTTTTGACCTTAGCCATTCTGACTGGTGTGAGGTGAAATCTCAGGGTTGTTGTGATTTGCATTTCCATAATGATTAATGATGTTGAACATTTCTTAAGGTGTTTCTCAGCCCTCTGAAGTTTTTCATGTGAAAATTCTTTGTTTAGCTCGGTACACCACTTTTTAATGGGGTTATTTGGTTCTCTGGGTTCTACCTTCTTGAGTTCTCTGTATATATTAGATATTAGCCTTCTGTCAGATTTAGAGTTGGTGAAGATCCTTTCCTAATATGTTGGTGGATGTTTTGTCCTGTTGACAGTGTCCTTTGCCTTACAGAAACTTTGTAGTTTTATGAGGTCCCATTTGTCAATTCGTGATCTTAGAGCTTAAGCTATTGGTGTTCTATTCAGGAACTCTTCCCCTGTGCCCATGTCCTCAAGGGTCTTCCCCAGTTTCTTTTCTATTAGTTTAAGTGTGTCAGGTTTTATGTGGAGGTCCTTGATCCATTTGGAGTTGAGCCTAGTACAAAGAGATAAGAATGGATCAATTCGCATTCTTCTACATGCTGACCTCCAATTGAACCAGCACCATTTGTTGAAAAGACTATCTTTTTCCCACTGGATGCTTTCAGCTCCTTTGTCGAAGATCAAGTAAGTGACCATAGGTGTGTGGGTTCATTTCTGGGTCTTTAATCCTATTCCATTGATCCGCTTGCCTGACATTGCACCAATACCATGCAGTTTTTATCACTATTGCTCTGTAGTAAAGTTTGAGGTCTGGGATACTGAATCCCCCTGAAGTTCTTTTACTGTTGAGAATAGTTTTAGCTATCCTGGGTTTTTTGTTATTCCAGATGAATTTGAAAATTTCTCTTTCTAGCTCTATGAAGAACTGGGTTGGGATTTTGATGGGGATTGCATTGAATCTGTAGATTGCCTTTGGCAATATGGCCATTTTAACTATATTAATTCTGCCAGTCCACAAGCATGGAAGATTTTTCCATTTTCTGAGGTCTTCTTTGATTTCCATCTTCAGAGATCTGAAGTTCTTGTCATAAAGGTCTTTCACTTGTTTGGTTAGAGTCACCCCAAGATACTTTATGCTGTTTGTGGCTATTGTGAAAGGTGTCATTTCCCTAATTTCTTTCTCAGTCTGCTTATCCTTTGAGTATATAAAGGCTACTGATTTGCTTGAGTTGATTTTGTAGCCAGCCACTTTGCTGAAGTTGTTTATCAGCTGTAGGCGTTCTCTAGTAGAATTTTTTGGGTCACTTAAGTATACTATCATATCATCTGCAAATAGTGATAGTTTGACTTCTTCCTTTCCAATTTGTATCCCCTTGACCTCCTTATGTTGTCTAATTGCTCTAGCTAGGACTTCAAGAACTATATTGAAAAGATATGGAGAGAGGGGGCAGCCTTGTCTAGTCCCTGATTTTAGTGGAATTGCTTCAAGTTTCTCTCCATTTAGTTTGATGTTGGCTACCGGTTTGCTGTATATTGCTTTTACTATGTTTAGATATGGGCCTTGAATTCCTGTCCTTTCCAAGACTTTTAGCATGAAAGGATGCTGCTGAATTTTGTCAAATGCTATTTCAGCATCTAATGAAATGATCATGTGGTTTTGTTCTTTGAGTTTGTTTATGTAGTAGATAGCATTTATGGATTTTCTTATATTGAACCATCCCTGCATCCCTGGGATGAAGCCTACTTGATCCTGGTGGATGATCATTTTGATGTGTTCTTGGATTCGGTGGGCAAGAATTTTATTGAGTATTTTTGTATCGATATTCATAAGGGAAATTGGTCTGAAGTTCTCTTTCTTAGCTGGATCTTGGTGTGGTTTTTGGTATCAGCGTGATTGTGACTTCGTAGAAGGAGTTGGGTAGTGTTCCATCTGTTTCTATTTGGTGGAATAGTTTGAAGAGTATTGTTAAGTCTTCTTTGAAGGTGTGATAGAATTCTGCACTAAAACCATCTGGTCCTGTGCTTTTTTTTGTCGGAAGGCTATCAATGACCCCTTCTATTTCTTTAGGAGTTATGGGTCTGTTTAGATGATCTATTTGATCCTGGTTTAATTTTGGTATTTGGTATCTGTCTAAGAAAATGTCCATTTCCTCCAGATTCTCCAGTTGTGTTGAGTACAGGCTTTTGTAGTAGGATCTGATGATTTTTTGAATTTCCTCAGTGTCTGTTGTAATATCTCCCTTTTCATTTCTAATTTTGTTAATTTGGATACTTTCTCTGTGCCCTTTGGTTAGTATGGCTAAGGGTTTATCTATCTTGTTGATTTTTTCAAAGAATCAGCTCCTGGTTTTGTTGATTACTTGTATGGTTCTCTTTGTTTCTGCTTGATTGATTTCAGCCCTGAGTTTGATGATTTCCTGTCTTCTCCTCCTCCTGGGTGAATTAGCTTCTTTTTGTTCCAGGGCTTTCAGTTGTTCCGTTAATCTTCCAGTGTATGCTCTCTCGAATTTCTTTTTGGAGGCACTCAAAGCTATGAATTTTCCTCTTAGCACTGCTTTCATTGTGTCCCATAGATTTGTGTATGTTGTGCCTTCATTTTCGTTAAATTCTAAAAAAATCTTTAATTTCTTTCTTTATTTCTTCCTTGACCAAGGTATCATTGAGTAGAGTATTGTTCAGTTTCCATGTGTATGTGGGCTTTCTGTTGTTTTTATTGTTATTAAATACCACTTTTTCTCCATAGTGATCTGATAGGAGTCATGGGATTATTTCAATCTTCTTATATTTGTTGAGATCTGTCTTGTGACCAACTATATGATCGATTTTGGAGAAGGTACTATAAGGTGCTGAGAAAAAGGTATATTCTTTTGCTTTGGGATGAAAAGTTTTATATATATAAACTTTAATATATATATTAAATATTAATATATTAAATCCAATTGGTCTAAAGCTTCAGTTAGTTTCACTGTCTCCCTGTTTAGTTTCTGTTTTCCTGATCGGTCCATTGATGAGAGTGGAGTGTTGAAGTCACCCACAATTATTGTGTAAGGTGCAATGTGTGCTTTGAGCTTTAGTGAAGTTTATTTTATGAATGAGGGCGCCCTTGTATTTGGAGCATAGATGTTCAGGATTGAGAGTTCTTCTTGTTGGATTTTTCCTTTGACCAGCAAGAAGTGTCCTTCCATGTCTCTTTTGAAGACATTAGGTTGAAAGTCAATTTTATCTGATATTAGAATGGCAATTCCGGCTTGTTCCCTGAGACCATTTGCTTGTAGAATTGTCTTCCAGCCTTTTACTCTAAGGTACTTTTTGTCTTTGACACTGAGGTGTGTTTCCTGTATACAGCAAAATGTAGGGTCCTGTTTACATAACCAGTCTGTTAGTCTATGTCTTTTTATTGAGGAATTGAGTCCATTGATGTTAAGATATATTAAGGAGTAGTGTTTATTGCTTCCTATCATTTTTTATTTTAATTTTATACTTGTGTGGTTATCTTCTTTTGGGTTTGATGAAAGAAGCTTAATATCCTGCTTTTTCCAGGGTATAGTTTCCCTCGTTGTAATGGTGTTTCCTCCTATTATCCTTTGTAGGGCTGGGTTTGTGGAAAGATATTGTGTAAATTTGGTTTTGTCATGGAATATCTTGGTTTCTCCATCTATAGTGATTGAGAGTTTCACTGGGTATAGTAGTCTTGGCTGGCATTTGTGTTCTCTTAGAGTCTGCATAAGATCTGCCCAGGATCTTCTAGCTTTCATGGTCTCTGGTGAGAAGTCTCGTGTAATTCTGATTGGTCTTCCTTTATATGTTACTTGCCCTTTTTCTCTTACTTCCCTAAGTATTCTCTGTTTGTTTAGTACATTTGGTGTTTTGATTATTATGTGACGGGAAGTATTTCTGTTCTGGTCCAGTCTGTTTGGAGTTCTGTAGGCTTCTTGTATATTCATGGGCATCTCTTTAGGTTAGGGAAGTTTTCCTCCATGATTTTGTTGAAGATATTTGCTGGCCCTTTAAGTTGTAAATCTTCACTCTCATCGATGCCTATAATCCTTAGATTTGGCTTTCTCATTGTGTCCTGGATTTCCTGAATGTTTGGGTTAAAAGCTTTTTGCATTTTGCATTTTCTTTAACTGTTGAGTCCATGGTTTCTATGATATCTTCAGCATCTGAGATTCTTTCTTCTACCACTTGTATTCTGTTGTTGATATTTGCATCTATGGTCCCTGATTTCCCCCCAAGGTTTTCTATCTCCAAAGTTGTCTCCCTTTGTGATTTCTTAGTTGTTTCTACTTTTGTTTTTAGATCCTGGATGGTTTTGCTTAGCTCCTTCACTTGCTTGTTTGTGCTTTCCTGTAATTCTTTGAGAGATTTTTGTGTTTTCTCTTTCATGACTTCTGCCTGTTGATCAAAGTTCTCCTTTATTTCTTTAAGTGATTTTTGCATTTCCTCCTTATTGGCTACAAACTTCTGACCCAGATTGTCCTGAATTTTTTTAAATGATTTTTGTGTTTCCCTTGTAAGGGCTTCTAGCTTTTGATGATTTTCCTCCTGAATTTCTTTAAGAGATTTATTTATGTCTTTCATGTGTTCCTCTAACAGCATCCTTACTAGTGCTTTTAAATCCATCTCTTGTTTTTCTGGTGTGTTGGGGTATCCAGGACTTGCTATTGTTGGAGAATTGTGTTCAGATGCTGCCATAATGCCTTGGTTTCTGTTAGTAATGTTCCTACGCTTGCCTTTAGCCATCTAGTTCTCGCTGGTGTTAGATGGTCTTATTGTCACTGGCTGGTGCTTCAACCTACTGTAGACCTTTAAGGCTATTTCACTGGATGACTGGGTTTCCTCTGGCACAGATTACTGATATGCTGCCTTCCTCTTTTGTGCCTTTGGAGCCCTGCTCAGTCTTGCCTCAAGAAATGTTATACTTGGGTTGTCAAGGTGAACCAGGTGTTCTCAGACTGCTCTGTTATGGAGCAAAGATGGTGTGTGTGTGTGGGGGGGGGGGTCACTCCCTCTGTTGATTCTCGTGTAGGACATAGGCCCCACGACCGACCAGCTTGAAGGTAAACCGCCTATGTTCTCAGGTCCTGGGTGCAGGCAGACCCCTGGAGATTTGCACCCCCAGAGATCTTAAGCTCAGGATAATACAGTACCTAGTGATTTTTTTTGCCCTGGCAGGCCACGAAGATGGCCATGGGGAGTTGCTTCCTCTGCTGCTCTCCAGGCAGGACACAGGCCCCATGCCCGGAGGTCTGGCAGATGAACCGCTTATGTGCTCAGTTTCTGAGTGCAGGCAGACCCCTGTCGGTTTGCACCCCCAGAGATCTAAAGCTCGGGTGCTACAGTACCTAGTGATGCTCTTCTGCCCCGGCAGGCAGCGAATATGGCCGCAGAGATTCTCTTCCTCTGCTGCTCTCCAGGCAGGACACAGGCCCCACGCCCGGTGGACTGGCAGATAAACCGCCTATGTGCTCAGTTCTTGGATGCAGGCAGACTCCTGGCGGTTTGCACCCCCAGAGATCTAAAGCTTGGGGTGATACAGTACCTAGTGATACTCTTCTGCTCCGGCAGGCAGCAAATATGTGCCCTTACTCCTCTTAACCTTGTGAATTTGAGTCCATTCTAGAACATTCCTAACCCATTTCTCCTGTAAAATGGGGGAGCATAGGACTACTTTATTCATGGAGAGCCCACAAAAGATGAAAATTAAACTGCATAGGAGCCCTTAGGCCATATATAATGTCTAACAGGCAACAAATCAAAAATTATAAATAATTACAAATTCAAGTCCAGTCCAATAGCACATGACTGTGATCTCAGTACTCAGGGATTGAAGGCAGGAGAATTAGGAATTTAAAGTCATCTTCCACTACATCATAAGCTGCAGGTTAGTCTAGGTTCCATGAGACCTTGTAAGAAAGAAAGAAAGAAAGAAAGAAAGAAAGAAAGAAAGAAAGAAAGAAAGAAAGAAAGAAAGAAAGAACAAATAAATATTGACCACTCCAGTTCCCCAAAGTCTGTCATCTCACAGTTTTCTCTTATTCCTAGACATCCTGTTTGCAATGCACACACATTTTTGCATATTTTCCCACCACCAAGCAAAGCCATCCCATTTCCCATTCTGTCAAAATCCCTCCGCAACAAAGCAAACTCCACAGGCAGACATCTGTGCCTCAGAACTTACTCCACTGTGTAACTAAGTTATATTTTCCTACTGGTTTTCTGGGAAATGTTTACCTTAGCTTGCTCCTCCTCAGTTCCAAGAACAGGGCACTGTGGGTTTTCATCCTGATAAACTATAATGGGGTATCCCAGGGAGATAATGGATTCTGCCCAGCAAGAGACCACTTACAGGAAACCCTGGGTAAAGTGCACCTGTGCAGACCCTCGCTAATGCACTCCTTCCATCATGCGCCTCCAATTATCCCAGTCTCCCTCGACTACCTCCAATTAACCAGTGCTCTTTGCAATCTTTCATCTGCCCCAAGGTCATTAGCGTCCATCTGACAGGGTCTGCAGTCAGAGCCAGGCCTGGCACTTCTCGAAAACCTCAGATAACATTTCAGCCAGCGAGGCTCGATTTCTTGAATGCATTCAACTTTGACAAGATTCACTTTCCTACAGAAATACTCTGTTAAAAGAAAAGTGGCCACTGCTTTCTGTTCCCTGTTTCCCCGTGGGGTGGGTGGGTAGCCCAGAACTAAGGCTCCGGGGTAGTAGCCTGGTTTATTTTGCAAATGATTAAGAATCTCTGGATATGTGATTTTAATTCATTTTTCACCTATCAACTCTGACATATCAAGGCACTTCAATAACTCTTTAATTAGCCAAACTGGGTAAGATGTTAACCGGGATGGACTCCCAACCCACAAAGTAGTCACCAAGTGACACCCAGACCCGTAAGGCCATAGCTGATAGCACAGTCACTGTGGGACACCCAGACACTCTCACTCCAGGGGTCTTGTCTGATGAACTTTAAGACACATTTCCACTTCTAACATTCTACCCTACTTCTCCATATACTGACTCACACTCCCCAAAGTGGATAAAAATCCTCTCGGACCTTGTCTCTATACAGTTTAGAAGTTCTCCTGTAGTGTGTGTGTCCAGCCAGCAGATGGCGACAAAAATCACCGCTCGGCAGACACCGTGCTAGGAGATGAGAGGGTAAGCACAGCTTGACAGTAATGAGAATGCAGTGTGAGTGTGAGAGTGTGTAAATGTGTGAATGTGAGTGTGTGAACGTGTATGTGTGTGTGAGTGTGTGTGAATGTGTGTGTGTGTGTGTGTGTGTGTTTGAAATTCTCAAGGAAAATGTTACTTAAGAAAGAAAGAACTCCCTGGTCCTCCAGTCTCTTGGGGGTTTGGCCAGGGAGTTTAGAGGTCAGGTGGGGGTGGGGACATCGCGTGGAGACGGGATGTGGGGAGAGGGTATGGGATGTGGAATAGTTGGAGGGTGGACGGGGAGCGGAGGGATAAAATATGGAGTGTAAAAAATAATTAAAAGAAAGAAAAAGAAAGAGAGAGAGAAAGAAAGAGAGAGAGAGAGAGGAAGAAAGAAAGAAAGAAAGAAAGAAAGAAAGAAAGAAAGAAAGAAAGAAAGAAAGAAAGAAAGAAAGAAAGAAAGAAAGAAAGAAAGAAAGGAAAGGAAGGAAGGAAGGAAGGAAGGAAGGAAGGAAGGAAGGAAGGAAGGAAGGAAGGAAGAAAGAAAGAAAGAAAGAAAGAAAGAAAGAAAGAAAGGAAGGAAGGAAGGAAGGAAGGAAGGAAGAAAGAAAGAAAGAAAGGAGGGAGGGAGGAGAGATACAGGGGGGAGAGAGCAAGAGAGAGGGAGAGGGGGAGAGATAGAGAGGGAGAGAGACACAGAAAGACAGAGGAAGTGAGGGAAAGAGAAGAGAGAGGGGGAGAGAGAGATAATCTAGTAGTGGAAGATGGGTAAGATGGAAGCGAGCTGAGGATTTCCCTGAGGATGGTCTCCCCCACAGACACCGACTCAGACAGACAGCCACATCTCGCACTAGGTGCCCAGGACTAAGGAAGCGATGCAAGCATCTGCAGTACCTGGTTTCAGTATGAAAATCAGAAAAGACATCTTGAAGAAGGCAGGAAGGAAGCCTCACCCATCCCCAACAGTAAGAGATGCTGCGTCCCTGCCTGCCTGTCTGCCTGTCAGACCAGAAGAGAATTAAGGCCAGCCTGTAGACTTTAAACCGTCTACCAGGCTCGCCGTGCTGCAACCAAGTGCCAGGTAGGACACTAGAGCTCTGTTCCTAGGCAGTACATGAAGACTGAGTCTTTAATCTCCTTGGCCAGGTGGTGAAGGGATCGCCTCTCCTGTCCTTCCCCAAGTTAGAACAAACAGTACCAGTTACAGAAGCTAAAGGCTTCTACGCCTGCGTCAGGCTCCCTGCAGCTGAAATACAGTGGGAATATTTGCATCACTTGGGCAGCCTCTACACCCCTACCTCAGGACTAAGTCTGTGGTGAGGAGTCAGACTCCAGCCACTGAGATAAAGGATATGAAAGTAGATACCGAAACGAATACAGGTCTCTATCTAGAATGCTGCCGGGCCAGGCAGAGGTGGCACAAGCATTGGGAAGCAGAGGCAGGCGGATTTCTGAGTTCGAGGCCAGCCTGGTCTACAGAGTGAGTCCCAGGACTGTCACAGAGAAACCCTGTATCGAAAAAACCAAAAAAAAAAAAAAAAAAAAAAAAAAAATGCTGCCAGGCTGGTAAAACATTAACGCTGGCCTTGGCTGGACCAGCGCATGTAGAGGGCACCACCAGAATCCCCCCAGACTAGTCCCGGGGCGCCCTCTAGTGCTGAAACAGCAGCAACACACCAACATGAGATGGTGGTAATCCTGGTGTAGAATGCCCGCAGTAAGCATCCTGCTTAGGAGTTTTGGAAAGATGGGAACAAAAAAGACCAGATTATGGTGACGACTAAAAAGTTTAATCTCCCAGTTTTCAGATGACATGGCATGTCAACAAACACCAAGAACTTTTAGGAAATAGGACCTAACTTGGCTAGCGAAAGAAAGCACCAGAAACTGATTGGATAATGACTGATATTTGCAAACTCTCAGATGTTCAATTGAAAACAGATATTTCTTTTTTTAAAATGTGCTTTACAAAACAAAAACATGGTGTATAGGAAGTGGGGGAGCAGGGTAGGCCTCTAATACAGCACTTGGGAGGCAGAGACAGGCAGATCTCTGTGAGTCCAAGGCCAGCCTGGTCTGAATAGAAAATTCCAGGCTAGCTAGTGCTATGAGAGCCTGTCTTAAAAACAAGCAAACAAAATGAAACAAAACACAAAAGACCACAGAAATCATCTATTCTGCAAGAGAAAAGTTTAACAGAGAGAAGAGAGTAATAATTTTTTTAAAAAAAGCAAAACAGAAATCCTTAGGCAAAAAAAAAAAAAAAAAAAAACTCAACAACAATAATACAACACAACAAAAACAAACAGTAGACTAAGAAATAACAGCAAACAGGAAGAGAAATTAATAAATCAAACAGGAAGGAAAAGCTTGAGGATAAGTGATTGGAAAACACACAGAACAGAAGATGAAAGGAGCAAAATGAATAAAGCCAGAGTGTGGACAGCAGCACCGGACAGCCTGCGGGAAGCCAGAGTGTGGACGGCAGCACCGGACAGCCTTCGGGAAGCCAGCGTGTAGATTGCAGCACCGGACAGCCTGCGGGAAGCCAGCGTGTGGACGGCAGCACCGGACAGCCTGCGGGAAGCCAGTGTGTGGACGGCAGCACCGGACAGCCTTCGGGAAGCCAGCGTGTAGATTGCAGCACCGGACAGCCTGCGGGAAGCCAGCGTGTGGACGGCAGCACCGGACAGCCTGCGGGAAGCCAGTGTGTGGACGGCAGCACTGGACAGCCTGCGGGAAGCCAGAGTGTGGACGGCAGCACCGGACAGCCTGCAGGAAGCCTGTGTGTGGACAGCAGCACCGGACAGCCTGCGGGAAGCCAGCGTGTGGACGGCAGCACCGGACAGCCCGCGGGAAGCCTGTGTGTGGACAGCAGCACCGGACAGCCTGCGGGAAGCCAGAGTGTGGACGGCAGCACCGGACAGCCTGCGGGAAGCCAGCGTGTGGATTGCAGCACCGGACAGCCTGCGGGAAGCCAGTGTGTGGACGGCAGCACCGGACAGCCTGCGGGAAGCCAGCGTGTGGATTGCAGCACCGGACAGCCTGCAGGAAGCCTGTGTGTGGACGGCAGCACCCGACAGCCTGCGGGAAGCCAGCGTGTGGATTGCAGCACCGGACAGCCTGCAGGAAGCCTGTGTGTGGACGGCAGCACCGGACAGCCTGCAGGAAGCCTGTGTGTGGACGGCAGCACCCGACAGCCTGCGGGAAGTCAGAGTTTGGACGGCAGCACCGGACAGCCTGCGGAAAGCCAGAGTGTGGACCGCAGCACCGGACAACCTGCGGGAAGTCAGAGTGTGGACGGCAGCACCGGACAGCCTGCGGGAAGCCAGAGTGTAGTCCGCAGCACCAGACAGCCTGCGGGAAGCCAGAGTGTAGACCGCAGCACCGGACAGCCTGCGGGAAGCCAGCGTGTGGACGGCAGCACCGGACAGCCTGCGGGAAGTCAGAGTGTGGACGGCAGCACCGGACAGCCTGCGGGAAGCCAGCGTGTGGATTGCAGCACCGGACAGCCTGCAGGAAGCCAGAGTGTGGACGGCAGCACCGGACAGCCTGCAGGAAGCCTGTGTGTGGACGGCAGCACCCGACAGCCTGCGGGAAGTCAGAGTTTGGACGGCAGCACCGGACAGCCTGCGGGAAGCCAGAGTGTGGACCGCAGCACCGGACAACCTGCGGGAAGTCAGAGTGTGGACGGCAGCACCGGACAGCCTGCGGGAAGCCAGCGTGTGGATTGCAGCACTGGACAGCCTGCGGGAAGCCAGCGTGTGGGCGGCAGCACCGGACAGCCTGCAGGAAGCCAGTGTGTGGACGGCAGCACCGGACAGCCTGCGGGAAGCCAGTGTGTGGACCGCAGCACCGGACAGCCTGCGGGAAGCCAGCGTGTGGACAGCAGCACCGGACAGCCTGCGGAAAGTCAGAGTGTGGACGGCAGCACCGGACAGCCTGCAGGAAGTCAGAGTGTGGACGGCAGCACCGGACAGCCTGCGGGAAGTCAGAGTGTGGACGGCAGCACCGGACAGCCTGCGGGAAGCCAGCGTGTGGATTGCAGCACCGGACAGCCTGTGGGAAGCCAGTGTGTGGACAGCAGCACTGGACAGCCTGCGGGAAGCCAGTGTGTGGACGGCAGCACCGGACAGCCTGCGGGAAGCCAGTGTGTGGACGGCAGCACCGGACAGCCTGCGGGAAGCCAGTGTGTAGACCGCAGCACCGGACAGCCTGCGGGAAGCCAGCGTGTGGACGGCAGCACCAGACAGCCCGCGGGAAGCCTGTGTGTGGACAGCAGCACCGGACAGCCTGCAGGAAGCCAGCGTGTGGACGGCAGCACCGGACAGCCTGCGGGAAGCCAGAGTGTGGACGGCAGCACAGGACAGCCTGCGGGAAGCCAGAGTGTGGACGGCAGCACCGGACAGCCTGCAGGAAGCCAGCGTGTGGACGGCAGCACCGGACAGCCTGCGGGAAGCCAGCGTGTGGACGGCAGCACCGGACAGCCTGCAGGAAGCCAGCGTGTGGACGGCAGCACCGGACAGCCTGCGGGAAGCCAGCGTGTGGACGGCAGCACCGGACAGCCTGCGGGAAGCCAGCGTGTGGACGGCAGCACCGGACAGCCCGCGGGAAGCCAGCGTGTGGACGGCAGCACCGGACAGCCTGCCGGAAGCCAGAGTGTAGACCGCAGCACCGGACAGCCTGCGGGAAGCCAGCGTGTGGATTGCAGCACCGGACAGTCTGCGGGAAGTCAGAGTGTGGATGACAGCACCAGACAGCCTGCGGGAAGCCAGCGTGTGGACGGCAGCACCGGACAGCCTGCAGGAAGCCAGCGTGTGGACAGCAGCACTGGACAGCCTGCGGGAAGCCTGTGTGTGGACTGCAGCACCGGACAGCCTGCAGGAAGTCAGTGTGTAGGCCACATTCTGGTGAGCAGCACCCGGACAGCCTGCAGGGAACCATTGTATGGATCAGATGCCAGGGTGCAGCACCAGACAGCCTGAAAAAAGCCAGTATGTAGGTCAGGTACCCTGGTGCATGTCTGTGGTCCCATTTCCTTGGGAGTCTAAGGAGGAAGGATCACAATTTCTGGGCAACCTTGGGCAACTTGGTGAGACCTTATGTCAAGAAAAATAATTCAAATTCAAAATGTGGAGAGCAAATGGATAGAAGTTTGGCCTTCCTATTGGTTTCCTTTCTAATCTTTATGATCACTAGCCCAAACATGATTTTTTTAAAGACTCCTTGGAGCTGTAAAGCAAGTCTAAAATAGATATAGCCAAATAATGACAAACCAGAAAACATTATGGGTGAAAGATACTTAGTCACCACTGAAGAGTGTAAGAGTTATGGGAGAGGAGGGACTCGCAATGAAGGTAGAAGATTTATTGGTATCAAAAGGGCAATAGAAGACATGGCTTACCACTAATGACCTTAAAAATTAATGACAAAGGACCCATGAGATAGCTCAGTGTGTAAAGACATTTTCTGCCAAGCCTGACAATCTGGACTCAACCCCCAGAAGCCAAAGGGCAGAAAAGCAAGACTCAACTCCTGTAAGCTGTCCTCTGACAACACACACTCACACACACACACACACACACACACACACACACGCAGAGTAACACTCACATGGGTATACACATATGCGCCAATGAATCTACCAACCAATCAATAAAAATAAAGAAGTAAATGAATAAATTTAAAACTGTTACATTGATAATAAATTACATTTTCCAGTTCAAAACACAAAAGGACTACATATTTTGTTTGTTTGTTTAAGATGCAACTACAGGCAGCTTTGCAGACGCTCATGTCATCTCTTGGGACACAGTCTGTAGACAAAGACTTGTGTGAGAGCCTGTGCCCAAAAAGCACAAATTCAGGAGGACGGAAGAAAACCAAAGCAAGCTGGACTTCCAGGTCTGTCTCGGGGACACTCGGGGGAAATGAGGGAAGATCCTCTAAGCAACAAGAGTTGTGAGGCTAGCCCATAAGGCAAGATCCTCTAATCAACAAGAGTTGTGAGGCTAGCCCCATAAGGCAAGATCCTCTAAGCAACAAGAGTGGTGAGGCTAGGCCACCACTGATCATTTCCAGGACAGCAAGCATTCAAAAACCAGGCCTGCTCATTCCAGCAGACACAGGCTCTGACCAGAGAAAGCAGGACTCTCTGGTGCTTAGTCAGTAGGATTATTTCAGTTGTGGTCTCCGGCTGTCCACAGACATGGCTGCCAGGCCCCACTGCCTGGAGAAACTACAGCCATGCTGAAAGTCATTAGCTGATTAATGGTCGTGGTTGGCTAACCGATAAGCCCACCAAAAAGCTCTCTTTTCTTTTCTTGTTTTGAAGAACGTATCGTGCTGAGTACTGACATATTTTCAAACTTAGAGGAAACGATGGGAGAACGACGGTTTTCATCTACATCTCCTCCCAACTTTCTAGTCAGTTTAAAGGGGTTATACCCAAACCAGCTGATCTTTCCCTCCCAGCACAGCTTCAGTGTCTACTTCAAACTTCAGCAAAGGATCTTCACAAACCATATTTATAGTTAAGGCTTGCAAACTTAAATAGATGTCCTTAACAAAATAGTAACACTCTTTAGAAAAATAGGCAAAGGTTATTTGCCTATATGTTGTCAGTTGAAAATGGAAGCACCACTGATTGACAAGAGCATAAATTTCGGCCTCCAGGATAATTAAATAAAAATCTCAAATGCCAAGCTCAGTGCTTAGGGCTTTGCACACTTAGCACACATTCTGTGTGTGAGCATGTGTGTGCATTCATGGGGTACTGATGTGTGTGTGTGTGTGTGTGTGTGTGTGTGATACTGGGTACTGAACTCAGGGCCTTGAGCTTGCTAGGCTCTCTCTCTCTCTCTCTCTCTCTCTCTCTCTCTCTCTCACACACACACACACACACACTTTTTTGGAAATGTCATTATTTCCTTTTTTCTTTATGGTTGAATAAAATGTCATTGTGCATACATCCCATATTTTTAGTCACTCATTTGTTGGTGGGCATTTGTGCTGCCCTATTTCCTGTCGATTACACAAAGCGTAGCAATAAGCACAGGTGTGCCAGCATCCCTGTGTAGGACTTATGAGTCATCTAGGACCTATTGTACCTGTGTCATAGATAGCTTTATTCTTATTAGCAGATTTTAAGTCCTTTCTTCAAAGTCTAAAGGTACATAGTCTTTTCCCCTTCTGCTGTGTGACTGTTAAGTGATGTGTTTTTCTTTTAATTTTCAAAAGATTAAGAAGCTAGTATGTAAGAAGCTAGTATTTCCACGCATCCCCACCCAGTTCCTCATTCAGAACACATGACATTGGCATGACATATTTCATGTAGTTAATAAACCAATATCAATACTAATACATTATTGTTATTGTCTAATGTCCACATTTTATTCTCAGACACCTCCTTGGGTGTCTTTTCCATGTTCCAGGATCTGCATCGGATCTAACTGGCATGTGTAGACTCCCATCAAGTACTATTTAAAAAAAAATACTTTTCTGGGTCACTCAGAGGCTAAATTTTGCAAATAGTACTACTGTAAAGAATTCTTTCTGATCTTTTCAATAATATTAGTCCTTTGAAACTTTAACGGTAAAATCAACATTAAAGTTCTGAGTAAAATATACTAAAAGAAAGTCTTGGGATGTTTGTTCTCAGAAAACACCTGCTATTTATAGTAGAACCTCTGGAGAGACTTCTATGTCCTTTCTTGTTTACATAACATCCACTAGGGAGATGCTGTTTCCTCCAGTCCCATGGTCATAGTTCATCATAGAAGATGTTTTTTCTGACTATGATGTTAATCCTCATTAAAATATTAGAGAAAACTTCATTTTATGGAAAAAATGACATTAAAAATCACTTGTGGTTGAGGTTTTATTTTTTGGTTTTCCTTTTCAGTGCAAAAACAGAGGTATATGATGGAGAAACCAAATTAATGCATATTTGACTAACTATAGGGGAAAAGGACATATGTTTTTAATCTACATTTGTGGTACTTTTGCTTGCTTTCAATAAATACCTCAAGTTGGATGAATGACATTTTGAAGAAATAAGGGCAATTTACTACATGGAAAGTATCTGAGTTTTTAAATGTTAATATATAACTATTGATATAATAATTGGTAAAATACACAGATCACTAATGAAATTGGTGAGTTTTGAGCAATACACCCATATGCCCTAATCACTAACAGAAGAAGAGACGTTAGCATCATTCCAGAAATTCTTCTTTTCCAGAGAACCCACTTTTGACCTTCCATTACCAAAAACTTGTTTTGCTCAGCTTTTAATTGACATAGGTGGAATCCTATGGCTTGTGTCTTAGAGTTTCCTCTTGATGTGAAAAAACACCATAATCAAAAGCAGCTTTGGGAGGAAAGGGCTTATTCCACCTTATAACCTGCAGTCCACCATTCAGGGATAGTCAGAGCAGGAACCTGGAGGCAGGAACTGAAGGTGAAGCACAGAGGAGAGCTCTCACTGGCTTGAGCCTCATGGCTTTTGTAGCTTGCTTTCCCATGCATCCCAGGGGTGGTGCTACCCAGTGGGTGGAGCCCTTCTTCATCAATCATTGAGAACTTAGTTCTCATCACTCATAGAGAACTATACCAACTAAACTTAGTTTAACTCAATTAATATAGTTTAGCTTACCCTGCACATTTTTGGCTTTAACTCATCAGCACACACACACACACACACACACACACACACACACACACACACCTCAAACATCTCAGACATCTATGCCATGCCTACAACTTTCCCTCCTTACCAAAAATCAAGACCCACCATCCCTAAGAGACCTGCCAACGAGCCTCTGTCACTTGCCTGACTGGCACCCCACCTCGCACACATTGTCAACAGACAGCTTACAGCAGGCAAGACTTTATTTACATATTGCCTTTTGCAGAAGACAAAGTTGTTCCTCGGAATCCATGTAATGTTTCATAATACCTCGGTTCCAAAGAAAACATTCATTTTAAACCTATGTATATTTCACACATGATCTTTGGGATGGAAGCAACAAGAACTTCTTGTTGCAGCTTGTTTGTGAAAGAATGCACCCTCGATGGCTGTTTCCAAGGATGCAGATGGTGGCCCTCCCAGCCAAGGAAAGTCTGAGGAGACTCTCCCTTTACCCATGATGTTTGCACGAGAGTTGACAAAGATGCATCTCTTCAGTAGAACTAATGGTCAGGAGAAAACTAAGTGAGCATCAGGTCCAATATACAGAACAGACGAAGTAACTTGACACCCCTTAGCCTTGGCATTCATACCAAGACAGGAAGTGGTATTCATCTTGCTATTTGTGAAGGGCAGAACGAGGGCAAGAACTCCAAGTTCCTAGTTTATGATTGACTTACTTTATTCAAGGTACTAAGTGGGAATAAAGAAAAGTATTGTACTACATCACACACACACACACACACACACACAAAAATATACACACAGTGAGGGAAACACTCTGAAATTGACTTCGTCAGTTCCCATTTGACATAAATAGCTATTTTCGTCTATTAATTGAAATAGAAACCGCTACCTTGAGTGACCATGGAAGGGGCACTGTGAGGGGATGGCCTGTGGTTACTAACACTTAGTCACCAAGATTTCTTTCTCTTTTGTTGCAAGTCTATAACATCCACTTCAGTATGAGTATCCCCAGAATCCAGAACAAATGGTCCCAGCCATTGACAATAGGAAGACTTAACTCATGTGCTAGGTCTGGATTGTGTGCGCTACAGTCAAAGTTAGAGGAAATTGTTTTCAGGGTGTTTTGTAGTTCTTAACTGTTGTTTGAAACATCTGGCAGTTGTTTTTGCACCTTTGAAGAAGACATTGCCCAGGAAATTAACCTCTCAAAGGGCCTCCAGAGCACTGATAAAAAGGACTGAGGTAATGACCATGAAAAGAGTCTAGATTAAATGGTGCCTGGCCGGAGACCTTTTCTCTCTCTCTTAGGAGTTTTCACTTTAGTTGTTATTCACACTTATCTGATGTAAAGACTATACCAATTTGGGTTTGTATTTAGGTGGAGCAGGGGGTTAAAAAAGGGAGTATTTTGGTTGCAGGAGAGTCAAAAAGAATTGTGTTCTCCTCCCTCTGATTGGGCGCCTGGGCCCAGAGCTAGCTGGTGCTGACTCAGAGACCAGAGCATGTGGAGGGGGTGAGGCCATCAACTCATGGCCCAAAATGTCATCAAGCAAAGGCTTGTGGGTGGGCCACCTGTTCCCAAACCTGCTTCCCAGTAATCAGGCCTACTGTTCTCACCCCCAGGCAGTGTCCTACCTCCTCAGCCCTGCCCTGCAGAGCTGCCTGGCGGTCTTTATAGCCCAGTTTCACTTCTGAAAACATTGTGAGGAAGGAAACATACACAGGAATCTGTTCCCCAACACACACACACACACACACACACAGAGAGAGAGAGAGAGAGAGAGAGAGAGACAGAGACAGAGACAGAGAGAGACTGAGAATGTATGTGTGTGAGCGTGTGTGTAGGTGTGTGTGTGTGTGTGTGTGTGTGTGTCTTTCTGGCCATCTCACCACCCTGTCTCTTCAAAGGCTCTAGTTATGAAAACTGACATCCTAGGCTGTCAGCTCCATTCATGTTCTGCCTGGAAAGGCTTTTATACTCCATGGCCCATTTGCTCCAGGACTGCTGAAACACCCACACCTGATGCGGACACACCCACACCTGATGCGGACACACCCACACCTGATGCAGACACACCCACACCTGATGCTGAAACACCCACACCTGATGCGGACACACCCACACCTGATGCTGAAACACCCACACCTGATGCGGACACACCCACACCTGATGCTGAAACACCCACACCTGATGCGGACACTCCTGCATCCATTTGTTCTTAAGCACTGAAACAATGGCTCATTTCTTGGAGCATTTTGCTTGTTACCCTGTTTATTATTATTTCTTTTATTTTTTGAGATTAAGATATAATATATCATTTCCCCCTTCCCTTTCGTCCAGTCTAACCTCCCACTTCCCCCTCCTTGTTCTCTTTCAAATTCATGGCCTCTTTTTGCATTAATTGTTGTTATATGTATATGCATATATATTCCTAAATATAACTGCACAGTCTGTAGAATGGTACCCGTAGGTGTGTTGTTATCAAGGCTGAGCAGTTGGTATTGCATCCAACCTGGTACCTTTGCATCCAGATCAGCAGTACTGTATGCTCCATCCTGTCTCTATGGAGACAGATGAGCCTTCAGGGACATTCTGCTCTGACCACAGAAAAGCACACTCACCAAACATGTGTGTGTGTGTGTGTGTGTGTGTGTGTATGTGAGAGAGAGAGAGAGAGAGAGAGAGAGAGAGAGAAAGAGGAGAGAGAGAGAGAGAGAGAGAGAGAGAGAGAGAGAGAGGAGAGAGAGCTCTATATTGCCCATGTCTCATAATAACCTTATTTTTCTTGGCAGTTATTGGTTCTGAAATAAATATATGAGCCAATTCTGGCCAATAGGACTAAAGGAGAGATTTGATACATCTTCTAAAAATGTAGAAAGAAAGAAAGAAAGAAAGAAAGAAGGAAGGAAGAAAGGAAAGAAAGAAAGAAGGAAGGAAAGAAAGAAAGGAAGGAAGGAAGGAAGGAAGGAAGGAAGGAAGGAAGGAAGGAAAGGAGGAAAGAAAGAAGGAAGGAAGGAAAGAAAGAAAGAAGGAAGGAAGGAAGGAAAGAAAGAAAGAAAGAAAGAAAGAAAGAAAGAAAGAAAGAAAGAAAGAAAGAAAGAAAGAAAGAAAGAAAGAAAGAAAGAAAGAAAGAAAGAAAGAAAGAAAGAAAGAAAGAGAAAGGAAGGAAGGAAGGAAGGAAGGAAGGAAGGAAGGAAGGAAGAGCGACACTTGGCTAATAACTACACTTGGGAGGTTGAAGCAATCTGGGATACATAAACGATCCTGCCTCACAAAAGCTAAAAGGAGAGAGAGAGAGAGAGAGAGAGAGAGAGAGAGAGACAGAGACAGAGACCCAGACAGGGAAGGTGGAGGAGAATCACGGATTATGGATCCGTGTTTATTGTGTTTATTCATGAGGAAACAGCGATCACAATAACCCTGACATCCCTGCAGTGAAAAGAGGACCCGTGCTGAAGATGAAGCCAACACTGGGAGGGCCTTGGAAGAGAGATGAGAAAAACACAGGATCACCTAGTGATGTCAGCAAGGCGCGGAGTGAGCTTCCTGAGGGA
Source organism: Apodemus sylvaticus (assembly GCF_947179515.1). Taxonomy (NCBI): domain Eukaryota; kingdom Metazoa; phylum Chordata; class Mammalia; order Rodentia; family Muridae; genus Apodemus; species Apodemus sylvaticus. Next base: position 99,968,336 of record NC_067476.1, on the reverse strand, counting down.
GGAACTTCCCCAGAGATTCCTCCTCAGAAGCACAGAAGTTCCAAATGAATGTGAACAGATGTTTCAGTGTCTTTACCTGATGCTGGGCTCCATCATGTTTGGTGTCTGCAGAACTCTACTATCATTGTTTCATGTCTCCAATGATAGTCTAGAAGCATTGCACAGTCAGTCAGCAAACAAAATGTAGGTTTTACATGTAGTAGGTTCAATGTGGTCTATTTAAGATGAGCACATTGTTTGTCTTCATTCAGTGTCTCAGGGAGATCACTGAGAGTAGATATCAAGTTCCTTTCCTTTGTGCAAGTGCACAAAGTGCAGTGGAAATGACACTGGGTAGTTCTCCGGAAGGACCTTTAAGGATTCCACAGGGAGCTTGTAATGGTCCCTCTCAGAACTCAGCTGCCATTGAGATATCTGCCCTCTGTGTGATTCCCTGTGCTGTGTCAAAGTCCAGGATTATTAACATCATGTGTGTGCATGTGTGTGCGTGTGTGTGTGTGTGTGTGTGTGTGTGTGTGTGTGAGAGAGAGAGAGAGAGAGAGAGAGAGAGAGAGAGAGAGAGAGAGAAAGAGAGAAACAGACAGGGGAGCAGTATAGGGAGGGACCAAGCATGCAATCCTAGTTTGGGTTAGAACAAGCAAGTTCTAACACTCATGGACAGTATCTAAACATCTGTAAGGACACATTGCTCTTTTCTCCCTTACAAACACCCCCGCTCTGTTGTAAAGACACCTACCAAAGCTTTTCTGAAGGCTAAAGAGTCTGAGGTGGAGAAACCACCTAGGGGAGTGTAGTTTTTGGTCTCATGAACGATCTCCAGGTATGAGTGTGCAACACACTTGTGTACTAGTGTGAGTGTGCACACACACACACTGCTTCCTCATCTCACTCTGCTTGGCTTGGCAGGACTGCAGCATTTGTTCAAACATTTGTCACATAAAAAACAATCAGCAGAATTTAAATTCTCTTTTAATCACTCATCTCTTTTAAGCTGAGTAGACATTTTGAACTGAATTTATTTTAACTAGGGATTTATGAGAGGAAAGGAACAGTTCTAATTAAATAAGTATCAGCCTCAAACGGAGTGAATAATGACCCTTTGGAAGTACCCCAGTCCCTAATAGCTAATTAACAGCTCATAACCGGTCTCTCTTTGTGTCCCACGGCAGGTGTAAAAAAGGAGGCCACAGCTGATTAAGGAGATGAGCTCAAACAGGATTAAAAATGAAAATTGGCTTTTCAGACTCCAAACCTGCAAATCCACAGGATGTGAAAAAGATTGTGCAGTGTCCTGAGCCACCGCTGTGGGAACAGCGAGTGCGCCATTGAAGGCATCAATTGGCTCAAGCCCTCAGCGGACCCTTCCACAGGGCTGCAGACAGAGGACAAGATTGCCCAGCATGAGGGCAATGGTCTCCCCACTGTCTCGAGGTCCGGAAAAGTTCAAGATTGAAAGCCACAGATCCTTTACAAAATATGAGTTCCTCCTTTGTGTTCATGTTTCAAACACATATTAAGAGCACACTGACAGCACGTTAGAAGTCAATCAACACCCATTTTCATCTCTGAGGGTCCACGACTCCACGTGAGCACACACAGGGGAAGCCATTTCCCTCTCCCTCGGTGAGGGGCCTGGGTGGCTCTCCATTATTAAGGATGGCTGTGACTTTCCAGAAGTCACTATAAGCCTACACCCTGTCATCTCCCATGTGTACTGTCTTTGCACTTACTTCAAGGAGATTTTAAACAGGAAAAATGCAATGTTTGATTTTTTTTTTTAAATTCGTCGAGCTACTGGAGAGAACTGCTTTGCCTCTAAATGTCTCATAGTTGTGGTCTTACCTCTTAAGCCCTAGGTAGATCTTGCTTTTATTCCACAGCCCCAAGGAAATGAGAATACACTACACTACACAACATAGAAACAGCCTGGCTACACAATCAAGCGTCTCCCCCCCCAATCCCCCAAGCACACGTCATCCCCATCTGTGCTTCTTATTTCCTTGGAAAGGATGAAGGATGGATCAGAAACAAAACCTTGGTACCACCACATGATGCAAAAACAAAACGCACCTCCCAAAATATACAAATACACATACTTTATTGAATTTTATACAATTAAGCAAGATTTAATGCCAGTCCATTTGGTTTACTGCCAGGAGAGGTGTTAACTCTCAGGGGGTGAAGGAGACAGGAGTGAGGTACCAGGTAATTAACACTTCCATGGAGGTGGACAGAAGTGCTCTCCTGGGTTGGGAAAAAAGTCCATTTTCTTCCAAAACTGTGACTTGGAGGTGACACTTCAAATTATCAACAGTAATTTGGGGGATGAGAATGTGATTCTTTAGTTATTTTAATCAGCAGGGTGTACCGAACACGGGTACAGAACTCTGTCGGCAAGAGCTTTTTTTAGGAAAATAACCACTAATTGCGTGTCTTCAAGACATCAGTCTAGGGAGAATTAGACAAAACAGTATGCTGAAAGGATACAGATAGGGACATAGCAGCAATGAACATTGGTATTTTGTGTAACTTAGGTGTTACATATTGTATCTATGTACCTAATATGTGTAAATGATATAAATGTGACTAAAAAGATGACCACTTTTGAAATGTTGGCTGAAAACTTTAAAGGTAAGAACACAAGTCTTTTCATTTCTTTGGCATAATCATTGTACACAGTGATGAGTTTCACAGCATAGGTGTCATCCGTGTATACCCAATGCTTTGACCATATCAATCCCCTTTCCTCTCCCTTCCCCTCCTGAATCGTCCTTTCTGTTACACCAGACATTATCTCTTCCAGTTTTTGTATGTATGCTCACACATGAGTGTGTGCATGTGATTTTTTTTTGAGACATCTCTCAATGGTTAACAGTACATACCACTCCTACAGAGGACCTGAGCTCAGTTCCTAGCTCCAGGTAACTCAGAGTGGACATCCTCTTCTGAATTCTGTAGGCATCTGTACTCACTTGCTCATACTCACATACAAACACACACACACACACACTTTAATTTTTAATAAAAAATGATTTTATGTATCTAGATAAAATCTGGACCAACTAATGAAATAAAGCACATTTGTCTTGCTTAGACTGACTCGTTTTAATATTTTATGATCTCTGTTGTATTTATTTTCCTGAACACAACATAATCTTATCCTTTACAGATTAATAACATTCTGTTGCTTATATAGAACACATTTTCTATACCCATCCATTTCTAGACAGACACTTAGACCAATCCCAGTACTTGATTGTTGTGACTGGCACTGCAACAAACGTGAATGAGCAAGTATTCTAGATCAGAGAAAGTGGCAGACACAGGTTAACAGCAGAGAGAAGAAAAACAAACACATTCTGTAGGGAGTAGCAAGAAGATGTGACATCCGAAGGCCATTTAAGACACCTACGCCTCATAGACCAGGAGATGGAAATAAAATTATAACATTTGGAGTTACAAAATTAAAGAAAAATCAATAGCATTATCAAAACTTAGAACATGCCATGCAAGGCGGGGTAGAGCAAGAATCAGCTAAGTTGTTTTCTGGCGATAAAACAATATTGTCTAAGACAAAGATCAAGAAACAAAACCATCTGCAGCACATTATCGACTTATTACAGAACCAGACAAACCTCAAAGATCAACTGCTAGAAGAAAAGTAGAAAGAGGAGGAAAAGCACAACGCAGTTTGTCATTTCTGACTTTCCTCTATTGGCTTGTATTTTCTACATGATGTGTTACCGTGATGATTTTTTAATTTGCTTTATTCCATCCCATGGGTGTGTATTATGTTGAAAGCATTTCTTCTTCTTCTTCTTCTTCTTCTTCTTCTTCTTCTTCTTCTTCTTCTTCTTCTTCTTCTTCTTCTTCTTCTTCTTCTTCTTCTTCTCCTTCTCCTCCTCCTCCTCCTCCTCCTCCTCCTCCTCCTCCTCCTCCTTCTCCTACTTCTCCTTCTTCCTCTTCCTTTTCTCTTTCTGTCTCTCTCTCTGTCTCTCTCTGTCTCTCTCTCTCTCTCTCTCTCTCTCTCTCTCTGTCTCTACGTATGCCCTTCTTCTCACCCTCCTCCCCTTCTGCTAGTTGTCTTTGTCCCTAAACAGACTTATTTTGACTTACTTTTATATTGCCATGATGAGACACCATGACCAAGGCAACTTACAGGAGAAAGAGCTTATTTGGGGCTCACACTTCTAGAGAGTTCAAGTCCATGCCCATCACAGGGAGAAGCATAGCAGTAGGCAGGGACTGCACTGGTACAATAGCCAAGAGCTGCATCCTGATGCCCAAACACAAGACAGGGAGACCTAGCTGAGAATAGTCTGGGCTTTTGAGACTTCAAAGCTCACCCTGTGACACACCTCCTCAAATAGGGCCACATCTCATAATTCTTCCCAAACAGTTCCACCAGCTAGGGCCCAAGCATTCAAATACATGATCCTACAGGGGCCATCCTCATTCAGACCATCACAAAGACATACATACATAGATTACTTTAAAATTTAGGAAATATGTAAGTACAGATAAGAGGACACCATGTGCTCTGTGTCTTTCTGAGATTGATTTAATAATTGGTATAATCATTTACAGTTCCTTCCACAAGTTGGTTCCTTTTGGGAGTTCAATAAAGCATCGCTGTCCATGCACACAACACTTCTGAACTTCCAGGTTGGCAGTCTTGATATTCCAAGTGCCTTTCAAATTTCCTTCAGTCAGGCACAATGGGGCACACCTAAATCTCCATAGGAGAGGCTGAGACAAAAGGATCACAAATTCAAGGCCAGCCTGAGCTACATAGTGACTCCTGTGCCAAAATGAAAAACCAAAATAAAATTGAGATTGAAGTGGATCAGAGACAAAGTGCGGACTTTGTTCAGTTCTAGCACTAAACACAACAAAAAATGCAAAACCAAAACATGAAACAGACAAGGAATAATTGTTATGTTATTTCTATAATAACATTTTGGATATGCGTGTGGTCAGAAAAAATGTCATCAGTCCTTCCAGCACAGTATTTGATATTAATCATGCCTCACGATGAAGAACACTCTCTACGGGGGTAACTTTGACTGCCCACGATCACTCTTATGCTATGATTATTTGTTTGTTTAAAACAGAGTCTCATTATGTCAACCTAGCTGGCCTGTAACTCAAAGAGATCCCCCTGCCTTTGTTCACCAAATGCTATGGTAAAAGGCATGTGCCACCACATCCAGTCTTGATGCCATTTTTATGCGATACTTATAACTTGTCTTAGTCAGGGTTTCTATTCCTGCACAAACATCATGACCAAGAAGCAAGTTGGGGAGGAAAGGGTTTATTCAGCTTACATTTCCATATTGCTGTTCATCACCAAAGGAGGTCAGGACTGGAACTCAAGCAGGTCAGGATGCAGGAGCTGATGCAGAGGCCATGGAGGGATGTTACTTACTGGCTTGCTTCCCCTGGCTTGCTCAGCTTGCTTTCTTATAGAACCCAAGACTACCAGCCCAGGGATGGCACCACCCACAAGGGGCTAGGCCCTCCCCCCTTGACATTAATTGAGAAAATGCCTTCCAGCTAGATCTCATAGAGGCATTTACTCAACTGAAGCTCCTTTCTCTGTGATTACTCCGGCTTGTGTCAAGTTGACACAAAACTAGCCAGTACATAACTGGATAATAAAACAGCACTTTCATTTACAGAAGTATCAAGAAAGTGCCTTTGAGGTCTTACCATCCTAAAACCCTTTATTCTAATTACTTAAACACTAAGTCCAAAGGGAATCTTTTTTTTCATTTTTCAAAGTGCCATGTAATGCCTATCTGGTGTTTGGTTTCAAACCATCTTTCCAACCCCCCCTCAAGTATTCAAGTCTTGAACAGTGAAATGTAGTTAACATCTGGTCTACCTTTTTTCCTGCGATGATGAACAAACTGGGGCTAAGGGCTCAGGAGGTGCCCAGGGACATTGATAAGTAAGCACCTGTCCTTTGTCTAAAACTTTGGTACACACAGTTCCACCACTGGCTCCCCCACCCCGTCTTAGCCTCAGCAGAGTTCTTAAGAACAGTTAAAAAATTACACTTTCCCCGTAATAACAGAGTGAGTCATGGACCAAAAACTTCTTTCCCACCCATCACTTCTTAGGCACTTCATCTTAGAGCATCATTTTTATTCTCTGGAGGAAGAACAGCCTTAAAGCAGGGATATTCTTATTTCAGTCAAGGTGGGAAGGGGAGGTGACAAAGGAACTCTCGAGCGCGATCACAGTGAGAACAAAAGCTTAGCCAGTTTGTGTGATGCGTTATAATTATGCTATAAAATTGCTCGTCAGCTCGGGTGTCAATGCAGAGAGCACTTTAAAATAGTTCTGTTCTTCATAGAAATAGCTCAGATGGCTGTGTATGTGCATGGATTTAAAAGCAAATCATGGAGCTGTGAATGTTCATCCAAGCATTTGGAATTTATAGTCCTTCCTTTACAATTGAAAATAAAAACAAAAACAAAGAAACTAACCCTCTCAGGCAGGGAGACAGCTCAGTTAGTAAAGTACTTGATTTATAAGCATGAGAACCTGTACTGGATCCCTGGTACCCAAGGCAAGGCTACAGGTGAGCCTGCAGGGTCTATACTAGGGGAAGCAGAAGCAGGGAAATCCCAGGGACCTGCTGGCCTATGATAGGCCAATCAGCAGGCCTGATGAAAGACCCTGTTTCAAAAAGGAAGGTCAGGACTGGACAGAGGCTTGAACCTGTAAAAACTTGTTCAGAACAAGCTTAAAGGCCTGAGCGTGATAGCCAAGATCCTATAGTAGAGAGAGCTGACTTCAGAAAGTTGATTTCTGACCTCCACAGGAAGAAAGAGAGAAAGTAAACTTTAAAATATGGTGGAGAGCAACCTAGGATTTCTATCTACATTAAAATACAGATCTACAAACTCAGACTCAATTCCATAAATATTGCTTCTAAACCACGGATTCTCTAGCATCAACTGCCTGAGTGCTGGAATTTTAAGTGTGACCAGTGTGCCCGGTAGAAGGGAAAACACATATTGGTGTGCTCTTTATTCACCTGACCATACATAGAAATGCCAGCCACTCAAGTATTGGAGCCTGGTTTCCCTGGATTCAGATTTCACAGGGGGAGGGGGGACAGGAATCAAGAGAAATAAAATGGTAATGTGTGACCTGGTGCCCACAGAGACAAACCTTGAAGTCACCTTGCCTTAGGGCTTATAAACAGATTCAAGGATATAAGAAGAAAGTCTGCAAAAGAGCAGCCTAAACCAATAAATACAAGAATCAAAGGGAAGGAGCGGCACACCAGGGCCTTTACCTGGGCCAGAAATCACAGCCCTGTGTCTTCTGAGGTATGGAACCTGCAGAAGGAGGAAGAGAGAGCAGGGCCTGCTCCTGTGACAGGTTGGCTTATATGTTGCTACCAGAGTGAATCCGTTTGTCAGAAACAGGTGGCATAGCTCTCACAAAAGGCACAAATGCCATGGAAAGTTTTTGCTGATGATTCTTATGTTGAAAAATGATACTAGTAACTTGAGACAGATTGACAGAAAAAAATGAGCAAAACCTACACTCATCTGTAATAAGCACCTCAGCTGCTTCAAGAAGCAGGCACTAACCCATCCTCTCAGACCAGGCAGGGCATCGCTACTCAGAGTGGAACCCTATTAAAGTATAGTATCTGCTCACATTAACAATGCACTGTATGTCTAAGTGAGCACATGCAGATGTGGTAAACAATGTACTTTCAAAGTGTTATAGGGTCTTCAGAAATGGCTCAGTGGGTCACCTACTTTCAGTTCAAACACGAGGTCCTGAGTATGGATCCCCAGAAACCACATAAAAAACCAGGTGCTTGACTGTAATCCCAACACTGGTAGAGACAAAAGGATCTGCTGGGCTTGCTAGCCCAACACTCTAGCCAAATCATTGAGTTTACGGTTTTGTTTCTCGACCCTGACAAAAAAAGCAATATGTAGAACAGCTGACACCCAATGTCAACCTCTGGTTTCTTCACACACATGGAAGAACACATACATATACTTTCTCTCCCCCCCACCCGTGTGTGTGTGTGTGTGTGTGTGTGTGTGTGTGAACGTGCACCTGCATGTGTGTCTTTCTCTGTCTCTCTGTGTGTGTCTGTGTCTCTGTCTCTCTCTGTCTTTCTGTCTCTCTCTACAAACACACACACAAACACACACACTAAAAATAAAAATAGATACAACCAAATGTATTGTATGCATTTCCTTTATATCTCAACGTTTGGACTCTCACTCATTCCTACATAATGTTTTGGAGCAGTTTTAGAGATAGCCTTTTGTCCATATCAAAATGATCTACCCTCGGGAACACACAGTCAGAAACAAACATCACTGGTTTAGGAGAGAGGCAGAAAAAGTTACAAGGCAGATGAATCAGTAGAGTCCCAGTAAAGCAGAGTTTCACAGAACTGGGATTTGAAAGCTGGAGGAACATAAAGACACAGTCCAAATGAAAGGAAGAAAATCAACAAAGGCACATTAAATAGAATTTCAGATGTCGGAACTGACTAGCTGGGCTGACACTGAGGAACGAAGGTTGGGGATATATGCACCTCCTGAAAACAGGAAGCCTTTTGTTAGTTGATCGCCTTAGCTGTCTCCTTTGAGGTGAGTTCCACAGATGTGTTTTTAAACCCAGGCTGAGTGGTCTAGGTGCTGGCTGGGTATCTGTTTATTTCTCTACAACTCTTCAACTCCACTTCAAAACAACTCATCAATCTCACCGAGTCATGGGAAGACATTCTGTGTGGCTGGAGGCTAGGCCATGGGACAGGTCCTTCACACATCCTCCTGGACTGCCAGAGCAAAACCATACAGATTGGACGCCTTAAACCACAGGGGTGATTTTCTCTCAGTTCTTTGGTCCAAGACCAAAGTGCAATGCCCACTGGTTACAGGTGAGGACTCTGCTTGTCTGGCTGCCTTCCCTGTATGTGTAAAGAGTCCAGAAAGGTTCACAGCTCTTTCTTTTCTTTTTATAAGAATGCCACTTCCACGGAGAGGCTTCTCTTCCATTACTTCCCTGAAGACCCTGCCTTCAGATCCATCCCCACTGAAAGGAAAGGCTTTGACATGAGAATGCAGAAGGAGCACAAACAATTCAGTCCTGATCAGATCCCTAGTCTCCAAAGAGACTGTATTTTAATCTCCAAAGAGGACTGCTAATTTAAAAGAGAAAGAGACAATAAGACAGAGAGAAGACCACATTGATCTCCATCTACTATGATTTTAAATCGAAATGAAGGAAAAACTGAGAGATAATGAGAAGGCCCCTGCCTCAGCTGATGGGGACATTGTTTCCTAGGGTTGTCTCAGTTGTCTGAACTCTCCTCTCCTCTCCTCTCCTCTCCTCTCCTCTCCTCTCCTCTCCTCTCCTCTCCTCTCCTCTCCTCTCCTCTCCTCTCCTCTCCTCTCCAGCAAGGTTCCCAACATCCATAGGCACCAATGAGAACTTCAAATATAGTAGTTCAGTGAGAGATGATTTTTTTAAATTTTGTGCAATTTTATTATTTTTTAAAGATTTACTTACTTTCTTTGATGTGTGCAAGTGTTTTGCTTGCATATTTGTGTGTGAACATGCACCATGTGCTTGCCTGGTGCCTTTGAAGGCCAGAAGAGGGCATCAGAGCTCTGGAATTGGAATTGTAGTCCTTCCTGGGTGCTAGGAACTGACTCTAGTTCCTTTGCAAGAGCAGCAACTGCTCTTAACCTCTGAGTCTCTCCAGTCCCCAGTGTTATCTAATTTTAATTATTTCATCATTATAATCAATGTCATAAATTTCATTAATACTGATTATACATCTAAAACAATAAGATTTCAGATACATTGGGTGAAATAAAATATATTCATCAAAAGCAACTACATACAACTCATTGCACCTTCTAGAAACTCATTTAAATGCAGGTATGCAGGTGGCTCTGATTCCATTTCTTCTTAGTAATGCTGATTCAGCCCCTAATGCTCTAAGCTGCAAAGCGTTACCAGGCACCTGCTCCCATATTCCAATCATGTAGAGTCAGGCTGTGAACTCTTTAGGAGCTAGAGGATTAAGTTTCCCTTGCTAGCTCTAGAAGTCCTTAATTAGCTAAGGGCTGGAAGGAGTTCTCTCTGGGTTCTGAGAAGTCTCACCAGGGAAACCTATTGTGTCTATCTCTGCTACCAGCTCTCTCAGACCCAGTGACAGGTCTTCTCCAGCTCTCCTTCCCTGAAATGTCACTCCCTTCCCTTCTCCTTAAATAAGAAAATTACTAAAGACCTCACAGGCTTGGTAAGAAGACTATAGAACACATGACAACTCCTTATATGGTTTCCTGTTAAAAACCTCTAAAAGACTCAAAGACTTCCGTTAATCAGGTGTGACATTTCTCCATGTTTGTCCACAGTTTTGTTTCCTGATATTTTGCACTGTCTTGCTCTTAGTCACGAGGCTTAGAAAATCTTGGATAGTTGAAAGTCTAGTTACCATGAAGTGTCTTCCAGGGCTAAGGAAGAGGCACGGGGGAGGCCTAGACTCTTTTCATGACATGTCTTTGCATCATGTATGTATCTGCTCTTCGGTGCTGTCCCCTTGAATGTCAAAGAGCTGGCCTAGTCTCACGTTCATAAAAGACAAGTAAAATACCGTCTCCAACCTGTGGCCTAGAGCCTACCAAAGGCCACTGACAGTGTGGCAAGATATCATTTCTAAAGCCTGCAAAGATCAAACAATTCTACAGTTGCTCAGACAGCCACAGAAAAACCCCACCCCCTCCCCAAGCTAACTTCCTGACCCCAAAACCCAGAGTCTGATCACGGAGAGGGCTATGTTAAGTTTGGGGTTTTGACAGCTGCAGAAAGCACATAAAAAAGTGGCTTCCAGCTGAGAGCAGAGAGGAACGCACAAGAAGCCTGCTGTGCAGACTTACGTGTCAGCATCCAATCGATCCACTCACTGCTCCTTTGCACCATCTATACTTTCAGTACCTTCCCATCCAAGCCACTGACGTCTGCTTATCCTAGGTACTAAAGGCAGACAGTTGTGTGTTTCAGAAACTGATGATCAGGGAAAGCATCTCCATGGTCTTTGACTCAAATTAGGGAGGTCCAGGGTAGAGCTGGATGCAGTGTAGGAGCCAAGTGGGCAGCACCAAACTTTAAATCTTAGCTCATACTCCCTTAAATCTCCTAGGACTAGTCTCGTGGGCAACGGGCTGATAGCTAACTGTCTGAGCCATTTAACATCACATATAACTGTGAGTTTCTCTCAAGCTGAAGTTCCTCACCATTCTGCAATTGATTGTGTGAATGTGTCTCACTTAGCAGAGAGAGTGTTTCATTTGTAGTTTCAGTGTGTGTAGGATGTGGAGTGCTAAATTTTTGCAGGTGCGAACAGTAGCCTCTCATGGGCTTCTCTGCCTCACTAAAGTCTGAAATGTTCATTGCTCTCATATTTATTGGCTGGACAATAAGTATATCCTCAGAAGAGAAATTAAGTTAAAACCCATCCATTCTATGTAGTATTATTATAAGTCTAGCACACCTTCCATACCATGGCATGAATGCATTTCTTCAAATTACTGATAGCTATTTTATGAGAATAAAGAAAAAAATGCTTAATCGGTCAGAGGAGATAGGTCGGATAAAGGGAACCATGCCATGACCCCCCCTCAAATTTGGGGGTTAATACCTTTGCACACCCAGATCTGAGGGCACAGACTTGGGGAAGACGCAGGAGGGCAGGAGTGGGCATGCTCAAGATTATCCTTCCCTTTCCTTCCCAGCTGTCTTTCACTTCAGCCTGCCTGTTGCTGGAACAAAGATGGCAAGTAGATATGGTTACCTTTGTCACCTGGAAGGCAAGGAGGTGTGGTTTATGCAAACTGCTTCCTTTGGTGCTTACAGGCTATAGCTCTCACAACTGTTAGCTTACCCTGTTTGTCAGAGCTGAGCTGTTGCTATCTGAGCATATGTACTTGAACAGAGAGAGAGAGCGAGGGAAAAAAAAATACAAGCATCTCTTTGAAGGAGAGGTGGGTGAAAAGAAAACCACATTAAAAAGACTGCTGGTGATAAATTTGGGCTTGCTCCTATGTGTAAGAGGTTTAAAAATACCCTGGGCCTGCTTCTGTTTCCGTGCTTTTTGTGTATAGCATCTTGTCCCCATTCCAACAGTTCCTGAGGAAGGCAATGCTCTGGACTGGTCTCCTCCAAGGCTGAGAGCTTTTCTAGCTACCCTCTGGGTACATCTGAGGCTTTAGAATCCCTCGAGACAAGCTCAAAGACTCCGGCCCCAGCTAAAGACCTCAAGCATGACAAACAAGGCTGCCTTAGTCCTACCCCACCCACTGGAGACACACAGGAATCAAACCAACCTGAACCCACACCCCACGGGTGTGTCTGTCCGGAGCAGTCTATTCAAAGACAAGCTGATTTGGTTGTTATTGTGTGAAGGTTGTGGGGTGTACCTGTCTGATGTGGAATGGGGGAGGAGGGGCAGAGGATTAAGACAATTAAGTAAGCCATGAAGACATGAAGCTTTTTGTAGTAAACAAAATTCTTCTGTGTCCTAGAAGGAGAAATTATTAAATTGTTGTGTTCAAAAAATGGAGACATAAACCACTGGATGTTTAGACACTGGGAAAGAGATAGTTAAATACAGTACAGTGAAACTACAGTACACTGTAGTTAAATACAGTACAGTGAATTGTAACTGAGCAGTTACAATTTCAAGAATGGGGAAGCACTCTGGGCAGTGGTATGGAACAATCGGCAAGACACACTGGCATGTAGACACTACCAACCAAGCTACCCAGTGAATTACCAAGAGACGCCAAGGGACAAGAAGCAAACTATAGAACAATGTCCACAGGCTACAGCTCTTATTTACAATACCTCCCTTGTTTTACATTCAATGATAACACAGCTAAGATTTCCAGGACAGGAATACTTCATATTCCCAGTAGCCTTGTGACTAGTCCCAGGTGGCTTTGCCAACCATTGCTCTTTCCTTCCCTCTGTGTCTTCTTGTTCTCCTATCAGATTGGTTGCTCCTGAGAAGAGAAACTGTATACCTCGGAGTTACAGAGAGGGGAATGAGGAGTCTCATCGCCTCTGTTTGTCCTCTTTGCAATTTGAAATGTCTGTTGGGAAAGTAATAGCAACACAGCTTCAACTTTCAAACTAATGAAGACCTACCCTATAATGGGAGTAGCAAGCCTACTGCTGTTGGTGTTCTGATCAACTAGAAGCCATCCACAGCCACCCCAATAACCTGACACAGTGGGTCCAACCTGAAAATGTCTTAAAGGATGCTGGGGCCCAGAAGGTTTCTCCTTTCCAGATATAAGCCTCCCCTAAAGAGGCAAGTTCAGATCAGGCTGGGCAGTTTCTACCCTGTGGCCAGCATTCCATAGCATGACTCTTACGTAGACATGAGTTGAATATAACAGCTCTTCATTAAGAAACTTTCTGGGCAGGTGTTTTGATAAAGGAACTAATACTTTAAGTAAAATGGTAGCCTCATTAACTCCTGGGTAATTCAAAAGAAAATGCAGTAAAAATAGACAATGCCTTTTGAATGTAGATCACTTTGATTTTTAAAAAGAAATGCATGCATACAAGGAACAAGAATTACAGTACTCAAGGAGGCCACAGCTATGCATCAATGTGCTCGTTAGGGGTATAAAGATGCATCTGTCATTTCATGTGTGAGATGTCAAAGGGTAACTTGGTCTATGGCCAGCATGCAGCAAGAAAGACTCAGACGGCAGAGATGCTAGACAAAAGCTAAACATTATAGAAATGAGTCCCCTTTAAGCCTAACCACGATATCAGTTTTCACATCTCAAAATAGTCACAATAGTGCTTTAAAATCAGCAGACCATGTTCATGCATACAAGATAACCAGGAGGTTTTGCATATTTGCTGGGTATGCACATCAGTTTTGTACACTTGATTTATTCAAATCAGGGCTAAAACGTTTGCATTGAGTGATATCTTAAGTCTCTTTTTCATCTCCATTTTTTTTCTGTGAGTTTTTGATGAGCAAATTGAGTAGTTTCTTGTGTGCAGTAGGACAGTTTCTCATCTTCTGCACCCGGCTGACTGCATCCTCGCCATTTTGCCTAATACTTTCCTATTCGCTCAGTTTCTACTTGGTAGATACTGCCAATAGTTGGTAGGGCTAAGAGCTAGGTTTGATTAAAGATTACTCTTCCATTACATGAATATTTCATGGATGGCATTGTCCATCAGGAGGCTTATGATGTACTGCTGTTACTCTGTTAGTGCTACTACAGGCCTAAAGGATCATTACGTATCCATTATGACATTTGCTAGACTGTGCAGAGTCAGGCTTCCCAGGCTCTTACATATACTTTTAGTCCAACTTTAGCAAAGCGAAGATTTACCTCTGTGATAGCATGTACTTTTCCCACACAATGTGGAAAACCTTGGTTCCTGATAAACTGATGCAATCACTTCGTTGATTCACACCTAGATATCTGGAACCATTTCAAAAAGCAAAGCTAGGCATGAGCTGCGGCAGCTTTTGTTGATTTGTTTTTGTTGCTGCCTTTGCTGCATTACTGCAAGTAGTTTACAGCACAAGGGATGTGTGCCCACCGCCCTTTTTCAAGTCACTTTAAAAATTTTTAGGATTGCTTCTTTGATCTTTACTTAGTTTTTGTAATTATAATGATGCTTATATTATACCAATGTTAAATACACACGTGGAATATTGTGAACTCTCTCATTTTTACATCAGTCCTCTCCACACTCTTCTCTCTTATTACTACAGGTAATTCTTTTATTTATCCAATAGTTCAAAAATATATTTCGGATACTCTTTCTTGGGTAAATGTTAGAATGCTATATTTTCTATCTTATGCCTTTTTTATTCATAACATTGTGGTGACAGTATATATAGGAATATCCATCTTATGTAAAGGTACATCGTATTCCACTAAGACTAAGTGAATCTTCCATAGCCTGTTGAGAACATTGCTAACTAATCCTTTGCTATTGTGAACATTGTTGTAATGTAGCTCCACATTAGTCTTTTTATGCATTTAGTATATGTTCTAGGAAATATTCCTGAAATTTGAAATACTGGATCAAAAGGTAAATGTATATTTAATCTTATTAAATATGTCAAATCCCCACCAATGAGATATGTACATTTCTCATCTCCACTAACAAAGTGGAGTGACGCTTTCTCCAGAGTCTCTCCCAAAACAAAAAACAAAACATGCTGCCAGTTTGATAAGGGTGAAAGCTCTATCTCAGTGAGCATTAAGTACAAAGTGTGATGTTGTAGGAGAAGCTGGACATCTCATGCATCCACAAGATGCCTTCATTTCTTTTCTGTGCAGTGTCTACATCCCACTGCCAATCCACTGTTGGCATTTCCCCCATGTTTCAGAGGCTCTTTATGTATTATTGTAATTAACTCTGTGATACATTATACATATCCATTTCTAAGTTTTCTAGCCTTTAAAATATTTTTATAACCGCACATAAAAATATTAACACAGAGAAGGTTTAAGGACACTCTCCAGGGCTATGAAGAGGACAGCACACATTTCATTGACCATCAAAGCACAGATGCGACGGGACTCCTTGGCACATGTGTGTTCCCAGAGCTCAACAATGGCTTGTCGCCAGAGATGTACATCTAGAGTCTGCTTGCGGGCCACTGTCAGACAAGTGCACAGAGAGCCGAGATGGTGGCTCACCATCAGAGGTGTCCCTCAGAGCACAGGCTGTAGCTCATTATCACAAGTGCATCCTCAGAGCCTGCTTCTCCATGCCACACATTGAAAAGCAGAATGTCTGTACTCAGATGAGAGTCCAGTAGTTGGCTGGAGAACCCCAGGGATGTCACCTCAACCAGCGTCTGATGTCTTTGGTTCCCAGAGTTCTGAAACACCTAGCAGGACACCTTGCTTCCCCTTCTGGCAACCATTTATTCTGCAAATATTTCTTATTGCATTCTGTTTGGAAGTCCCCTAAGAAGGTGAAATTAGAACTAAGACTTCAGCAAAAGAGTAAGCCACCAGTGTTAAGACTGAGATAAATCAAAGGAAGCACCAAGTCCTAACTCCTTATGGCAGCAGTTTTCAACCTGTTGGTCATGACCCCTTATATAAATTTTCATCTCTAAAAATATTTACATTGCAACCATAACAATAACAAAATTACAGTAATTAAGTAGCAATGAAAACAGTTTCATGGCTGGATCACCACAACTTGAGAAACTGTATTTAAAGGTCAAGAGCCTTAGGAAGGTTGAGAACCACTGATATAGAGGGCAAATGGTGGGAACATTCTATTACTACAGGCTCGTGGACTAGATGAGCACTGTGAATCCAGTGGCAGATGGTAGCTGATAAGGCTGGTTCCAGTGAACAGGTGAAGACTCTCACAGGATGCTAAAACTTGGGTTTGAACTAATTTTGGTTTTGCCTCTGACCGAGTTCTATTTGTACCTGCTTTCTTGTTTCCTCCACCAAGAGTGAGTCTCTCTCCCTCTCTCCTCTTTCTCTGTCTTTCTCTCTTTCTCTGTCTGTGTCTCTGTCTGTCTCTGTTTCTCCATCTGTCTCTCTCTCTCCCTCTCCCACCTCCCTCTCCCTCTCCCTCTCCCTCTCCCTCCCTCTCCCTCTCCCTCTCTCTCTCTCCCTCTCCCTCTCCCTCCCACACCTCCCTCTCCCTCTCCCTCTCCCTCTCCCTCTCCCTCTCCCTCTCCCTCCCTCTCCCTCTCCCTCTCCCTCTCCCTCTCCCTCTCCCTCTCCCTCTCCCTCTCCCTCTCCCTCTCCCTCTCCCTCTCCCTCTCCCTCTCCCTCTCCCTCTCCCTCTCCCTCTCCCTCCCCTCTCCCTCTCCCTCTCCCTCTCTCTCTCCCTCTCCCTCTCCCTCTCCCTCTCCCTCTCTCTCTCTCTCTCTCTCTCTCTCTCTCTCTCTCTCTCTCTCTCTCTCTCTCTCGGCTCTGCTTGGCTTCAAGAACATGATCCAGAGTTCCACTACTTATGTCTCTCTCCCTCTGAGTCTAGGCGCTGCTAGTCTCCTGTTCTCCTGAGACCTGGCAGCTCTTCTTCCTGAAAGAAAAACAGTGTGTGGATGTTCCCACTGTTGACAAACACAGGGACTTCATTTACATTTGTGCAACACGCAACGTGTTTCTATCCAGGCACACTGCAACACACGGGCTTTGCCCACACACATCCAGTATGCCGGCTTGCGTGTCTACCAGGTGTTTCTTTTTGTGTGTTTTGTTTTGCTTCTTTTTTGTTGTTTTGTGTGTGTGTGTGTGTGTGTCTGTGTGTCTCTGTGTGTCTGTGTGTGTCTTTTACAGTGTCTCATTATGTTGTTCAGGCTGGTCTCAAACTGCTGGAGTCCAGCTATCTTCCTGTCTCGGCCTCTGGCTTAGCTGGGATCACAGACTTGTGCCACCATGCCCAACAGGAGTGCTGCTTCCTGTGGAAAGCCTGCAACCGCCATACACCTGCTAGGGTTTAGGCACTGCTGGCTTATTCCTTTGCTTTGCTTGGAGCTCCGTGGTTGACAAGTCCCATTTCAGCCTGCATGCTATTGCAGGTGGCAGCAACAGTTAGAGAGACCAAGAAACAACTACAAGTCAGGACTTCCTGTAATGCAGCCCCCATCACCTCCCTCCCCATCAGGCTGCTGATAGTGATGGAGACCTTCCCTACCTCAGGAAAAGCCACAGGACCTGGAGAGGGCAGTGAAGAGCTGTAAGAGGGACTTTGTTCTGCCAGAGCAGGGCACCTCAATAGGATTTTCAGCAGCTGCCTCCTCTTTAATAGGATGCATGCTTTATTTCAGATGTTAAATATTCCCTTTGAGATGTGTATTTTTAGGTTTTATCCTCGGCTTTAAAAGATATTTCTTTTATTTGAAGTTTTACTTCAAACTTAGTAATGTAATTTTTATTACTGCAGACTTTTTTTACTGATTCTCTCTCTCTCTCTCTCTCTCTCTCTCTCTCTCTCTCTCTCTCTCTCTCTCTCTCACACACACACACACACACACACACACACACACACACAGTAGAAGTACTTCTTTGAAATCTGTTCACGTGGGCCAGAGCAATGATTCAGCAGGCAAAGGGACTTGACAAGTTCAAGTGACTTTGGTTCCCAGGTTGAAGGAGAAAAGCAACTCCTGCAAGTTGTTTTCTGACCTTCTCACGAGCATTACCACACGTGATCACACACAGACACAGACACATTACCACACATGTGATCACACAGCGACACAGACACTGACCTTCTCATGTGCATTACCACATATGCGATCACGCACAGACACAGACACCTGGAAGATCCTGATACACAGCAGAAGCCAGACTTACATAGCAAGCATTGTACTCCTTTATAAAGTAGGAAATATGTCAATACCAAGGTTTCAGGTACCTATCCAAGGAAAAATGGCTAGATGTCCATGGAAATCTGCAACTGATGGGGGTGAGGAGATAGGAGACATCTCCAGGATGAGACAGAGGCCTGGGATGAGGGAGGCGCCCAAGAATCAGTGGAGGTGACCTTAGCTGTGGCTCACTACACTGGGGATATAGAACCTGAAGAGGCCACCTCCTGTAGCCAGGCAGGAACCACAGTGAAGGAACAGAGATAATAACCCATTCACAAAACTTTCAACCCAAAATTTATACTGTAAATAAGAAATGTAGGCTCGGAGCTGGAGCAGACTTGGAAAACAGCCAACCAATAACTGGCCCAACTTGAGACCAGTTCCAGACACTATTAATGATACTTGGT
Organism: Apodemus sylvaticus; assembly: GCF_947179515.1. Lineage (NCBI taxonomy): Eukaryota > Metazoa > Chordata > Mammalia > Rodentia > Muridae > Apodemus > Apodemus sylvaticus. The sequence continues at coordinate 99,949,529 of NC_067476.1, read as the reverse complement.
TATGCTTGCAGACAAGAGTGTAACATAGCTATCCTCTGAGAGACTCCACCCAGCAGCTGACTCAGACAGACACAGACACTCCCATGCAAACATGACTCCACCACATGTGGATGGAGCTTGTGAACTCTTATGGAACAGGAGGAAGGATTGAGGGCCCCAAAGAGAATAGGAACTTCACAAGAAGACCAACGAAGTCAACCTGGACCCTTGGGGTTCTCAGAGTCTGAACTACCAACCAAAGAATGTACAGGGGCTGGACCTAGGCCTCCCTGTACTTATGTAGGAGATGTGCAGCTTGGTCTTCATGTAAGTTCAGAACAACTGGAGTGAGGGCTGTCAAAAAAACTATTTCCTGTATGTGGGATATGTTCTTCTAGCTGAGCTGCCTTGTCTGGTCTCAGTGGGAGAGGAAGCACCTAGCCTCACAGAAACTTGAAGTGCCAAGGTGGGTGGAAGGGATACCCAGGGGTCCCCTACCTGCTCACAGGAAAAGGGAAGGGAGAATGGGGGAAGGATTTGTGGGAGGGGTGAATAAAATAAAATTATTATTAATAATAGGTAACTGTCTGTGAAGCTCTGATATATGTTACCAAGATACCATGCTGATTGACTGACATTTGAGAGATCAAGTAATTCAATTACAGTTTAGTCCTCCACTGACCTGTCCCCTATCCTTCTTCCTCAGAGGCGTCATCACCTGTTACATATTTTTGCAATCTTGTGACACACAGCTTATACTTTTATTACAAGTATTTTTTGGTATATGTTTTCAAGCTTGGCATAAAGGGTATGTTCTTTCTAGAACTGGCTTTTATTTCTCTGGATAGGACTTATCCACATAGTTACATGAAAGTAACGTTCTTTTTCCTTTTGCTTTTATTGAGCGACACATAAGAATCTCACAGATTGAGATACAGAGTGATGATTTGATATGCATAAAATGTGTGGCGATCAAGTCATAGTAGCTAGTGTATCTCTCCATAAATAATTGCCATTCCTGTGTGTTAGGGAGCTTCAAGTTCCTCTCCACTAGTTCTTCATAAATTATTTAGCCAGTTTTTTACAAGTTGTAGACACCTGCTGTGGTTTAGAACACTAGAGCTCAGACTTCTTATTTGACTGCATTTTAGTACCTACCATCCACCCTTCCTGCCTGCATTCTTCCTCTCCTTTAGTTTGAGAAGTCAACATGACTTTAGTTTCCACATATGAATAAGAACACATAGCACCTGTCTCCCTGTGCCTGGCTTATCTCACTTTCCATAAATGTCCTCCAGGTTCATCTATGATGTTGGAAATGATGGGATTTCAGTCTTTTAAGGCTGAATAAAATTCCACGTACATCACAATTTCTTTATGCATTCTCCAAAGACACCTATACCAATAGGTGTCTTAGCTACGGTGAATTGAACTGCAATAAACATGTAAGAGCAGTTATCTTTCTAATACATTGATTTCATATCAGATACACCAGTTGAGAGTTGATAGACCATATTGCAGTTCTCATTTTATATTTTCAAGGAACCTCCATGATGATTTTCACTGTGACGACATGTTCCCACCAACACTGTCTAAGAGTAGTCCCTGATGTCTGTCCCAGCATGTGTGCTTCTCTCTCTCTCTCTCTCTCTCTCTCTCTCTCTCTCTCTGTTTTTCATCATAGCCATTCTAGTTGGGGTAAGACATTGTCATCTTATAGTTTTTGAAGTGTGTTTCTCTGGTGGTTAGTAATGTTGAGCATTTTCTCAAATAACCATGAGCTTTCTCTATTTTTTATTTGATAAATGCCTACCCAGCGTCCTTTCAATTTGTTTGTTTGATTGCTGTTGAATTTTCTGAGTTCTTTCTATGTCCTCAATTTAATCATTTGTCACATAAATGTTTGCAATGCTTTCTCCTATCCTGTATATTGCTTCTTCTCTCTCTTAATAGTTTCTTCTGTAAATCAGAAGTTTCTTATTTGCTATAATCTCATATGTCTAATTTTGTAGCCTGTTTCTTTGGGACACACTGAAAACATCATTGCATGTACCACTGTCAGAAGAATTTCTGTCCAGTGATCCTAGAGTTAGGTCTTACATTTGTTTCTATCGTCCTTTTAGAGCCGGTTTTTATGTAGGGTTAGAGACGGAGGTCTAGTTTCAGCCTTCCACTTGTGTATGCGTCCACTTCACTTGCTCAATAACCAGGGCTCTCAACCCTGAGTGCTCAGGAGACACATCTAGGAAACTTTTGGAACATGGGCCCTCTAAATCCACTACTGCTCAAGGAAACACATGTAGTCATTTTTCTGATTTTGTAAGTTTTTGGCATATATTAATTGGAAAAATAATGGGTGTCATTGTGACATTTTTTATATGTGCATATGAGGTACTTAGGTCGTAGTCACCTCTTCTTGTCTTCTCTTGTCAGCCTCCCCCAGTGTCAGCAGTCCCGTTTCTACTCCCAGACGAACTTTTTTCTTTCTTCTGCTTTTCCAAGTCTGATTCATTTCACTCAATACGATTCTCTCTGGTTCTGCTCAGTTTCCCATGATGAATAGTCCATTGCATGTGCATACCATAATCACCCTTTCCCATTCCAGTCATTCACTGATGAGCAACTGAACTGATACCAAGCATGGCTGTTAGGAAAAGTACTGTCCAATGCACAGGCTTAAAGGTATCTCTAGGGAATGCGTGACAGAGAGGAGAGCAATAGTAAGTGTCAATGCAGCTGCAGGGAGAAGTTCCGTACTGCTGGTGGGGATGTAAATCAGCCTAGCCCTGTGCAAATCGCTGGGGAGGCTCGGAAACAATAAATATACTATATACTTCTATATTATATATTAAGCGTATATACTATTTACGCTTAATACAAATATGCATTTCTTAACTGACAGAAATGGGTTTTACACTGGTTATATTAGCCAAAATTCTCATTCCGTTATTTGCTTCTGTGGTCTTTAACACTCAATTTTTGAGCAGTGGATGCAATATAATTCCCCACTATAGTTTATGATTTGTTCTTCTTGGCATTCTGCTTATTGTAATTGAGATTATGTTCTAAAATTTGGTGACTCAGCACTATAACTTTTTCTTCAAAGGTTTATATAATAATCACCTTAATTCATAGTAATGGTTTAATTTAAAATCTATTTTTGTTCTATACATTTGTGGATTCCCGACTATCTGTGTTGATGCTGTCTCTTTTGCCCTCATTTTATTTTCAAATTTGTGATGCTATTTTTTGTTTAAATAATGTTTTATCAAGCCTTTGAAAATTTCATACTTTTAACCACATTTACCCCTCTAACAAATCATCCCTCATTATCATCTCTGATGCAGCACCATGTTCTCTTATTCTCACCGCCATTATCTCTCTATCTCTGTTTCTCTGTCTCTGTTTCTGTCTCTCCCTCACTCTCTCTATATCTCTCTCCTCCCTCAGTCTCTGTTTCTGTCTCTCTCTCCTTCACTCTCTCTATATCTCTCTCTTCTCTCTCTCTCTTTCTGTCTCTCTCTGTCTCTCTGTCTCTCTCTCTTTCTCTCTCTTTCTCTCTCTCTCTCTCTCTCTCTCTCTCTCTCTCTCTCTCTTCAAAGCAACCTTCTACTCTAGCTTGTGTTGCCAACTTCTCCTTAGTGTGGGGCCTGTCCTGTAGTGTTTGATATATTATTATTTATATCTTGAAATCATCAGAGCAACTATACTATAAAACTGATTTTTCTTAATGCAATCTAAATCTCTGTATTTGGACCGAGGAATTTAACACGTTTACATTTAGAGTGACTGGTGTGATATTTGTTTGGATCTATTTTGATAACTTCATTTTGTGCTTCTTGGTTGTGGAGTCCATTCCTTTCCTTCTACTTTGTGGGCTCAAGGGGGTAAGCTCAGCTTGTCAGGGCTTGGCTGTGAGCACTTCACCAACTGAGCCATCTCATCAGTACTGCCCTGCTTTTTATTCCCATTTTCTTTTCTGTATTTCTGTTGAGTTTATTACAAACTCTCTTTTCTCTTCTTCCTTCTTCTGGTTTCTGCATCACTTCTATGTTGACATTGAAACAACCCCTAAAGGTCGAGATATGTCAACAAAATTTATTCAAGTCGTCTTTCTTACTTCCATATAAATAATGAAAGAAAACCAAAATCTTTTAAATTCAACAAATCCCTATACTACATATAATCACTTTCTTCTATGTTAAGTCCAATTTGAAATTATACCCCCAAAATTCTGTTTATATTTTTACTATTTCCATCACTGCCTAGTCTTTGATCCCTAAATCTCATATATTTATTATACTTTCTGGATTCCTGGACCACATGACCTGTAAAATTTGGATTCCATGCCCCTATAAGCTCTAGGACTGTGGGGCCATCATCTCTGGCTAATGTTCTTTCCTTTCCTTTCCTTTCCTTTCCTTTCCTTTCCTTTCCTTTCCTTTCCTTTCCTTTAATTCACAAGGAAGGAAGGAAGAGATATTCTCTTGGTGCCTCTCGCCACTGCTTGTCACTCCACCCCTCCCTGAATCCTTTTCTTTCTTCTTTCTTTTGTGCATGACTGGTAGTCTAGGTTCAGCTTCACAATGTTTGGGCTTCTTCAGAAACCTCCAATTCACACACCCTACAAAACCTACACACATCATGAAAATTCTATATCCCTATTTTATACCAGAACCTACACCCCTCGACACAGATAGAAATAACTCCTGAGAGGCCACCACTGCTACACAGGCTCACTGCGCTGTCACACAGACAGGCTCACTGCCAACTACACAGGCTCACTGTGCTGCCACACACACACAGGCTCCCTGCCAAGTACACAGGCTCACTGCGCTGCCACACACACCCACTCACTGCCAACTACACAGGCTCACTGCACTGCCACACACACACAGGCTCCCTGCCAACTACACAGGCTCACTGCGCTGCCACACACACACACTCACTGCCAACTACACAGGCTCACTGCGCTCACACAGACAGGCTCCCAGCTCTGCTTCTCAGTTCCCCTTTTATTTCTGGGATAGAATTATTTCCTGTTTTTTCTTGCAAACTCAGCTCTCTTTTTCAAAGAAGTTTGAACATTTTATTTGGCTTTTCTCAGAATTTGTATCGAGAGAGCTACAAGTTATTTTAAGCCACCCTTTTTGTCAAGAACTACTAATTTTCCATGCATCTAAATTTATGTGTGTATTTATAACAGCATATTGTACATGCATATTAAACACACATGTGTAACATATCTGCATATTAAATATACTCCTATACAGGAAAGAAGAGCTAATCTTTCAGAAGAGGCTTATATGACTAAGGACCATCTTAAATACTCTGCATATTTAATATACTCATGTGTATATTAAAATATGTAGCTGCATAACTGGAACATAACTGCAACAATTGCACATAAACTCTTCAAGAATTCCCACAATTGCATAAGATCAAATTCCTAAAATATGTCACTTATTCTTAAGTGATTCAGGATCATTCAGAGTGGTTTTCATTTATATTGAACTCTGACTAATAAATACAAAGTCAACACTCAAAGTTTTGCTTGCTTGACTCTATGTACATTTGAAGACTTAGGAAATAAAAATGATCTGAAACTTTTAAATTTCTAGCTACAGATCTTCATGAAGGAATTGAAATATACGGTGGCCAGAACAGAATCATCTCCTATAACCAGAGTGTCATTTTCAAAAACCACATCTAAAATCTGCTCCACAAATGGTCAAATTGCAATACAAATTGATTTCCTATCTTATTGAGTTTTCCCACGTTAAAGTTTGGATGTGAACTGGCAAGGAGTGGGAACCTGAGCATTTGATGGAGACGTGGGGTGGGGGGGGGGGGGAATCCCATGAGAGTAGGCAACGATGGCTCTTAGTCACATAAGCCTCTTCTGAAAGACTAGCTCTTCTTTCCTGTATAGGAGATTAGTCTCTTGTCTGAAGAACAAAAATCATCCCCTCTGAGGGATTTTTGCCCTACCAAGAATCTGAACTTCCTCTAGACTGAAGTCGCAGGATCCTTAAAGAGGTCAAACTATAAAACAGAACTCAAGAGGAAGTACAATGAAGCCAGCAAGTAGCCTCACCAGTTTATAACAATGTAATTCTAAGTAATGGCCATTTCTAGATTTGGGTGAGTTTATAGGCTCAGAATCACTGGAATGAAGAAAAGGTTGGATCCCCTGTTACAAAGACAAAAATAAATACTTATGCTTACACGCACAGGCAAATGTAGCTCCCATCCCTTATCAAACAAAGAAGCTTCTTTTTGTAACAAATAGAGACCGTCATAGATGTCCACAACTGGCAACACCGAGAATAGCTCACATCTACAATACAATCCCTACACTGAAGACTCAAAGAACACTGTAGAAGAGGCCTTGAAAGATTGTAAGAGTTAGAAGACTAGGTTTTCGACTGTGAGATAGTTTCTTCTATATATGACCTACACCCATGAAATCTTAACATGGTTACCTAAGACAAGATCTGCCCAATGGCAGCGTGAATTGATATGCCCACATGGATGGCAGAAATCTCACAAGGCCACATCCCTAGGCAAAGAACTTTGGGCAATTAATGGCTGCTAAAAGCAGAATCAGTATTTTCCAGGGATGATGCACCTAATAATAGGTTGCCTAGTCCATAAGTGGTCATCTTTAAACACATTGACTTATAGAACAATATTAAATGGACTCAGCAGATATTATACTTCCCCTGTGTGAATATATACCTTCCTTTTATGTATGTGTCTCTATGTGTGTATGTTATGTGTAACAATAATTAAAGGGGAAGTTATAAATTTTAGAAGGAGTGTGAAGTCATGAGAAAAGATGGAAAAAAGGAAATGAACATAGGACGTTCTCAAAAAGCTCTTTTTTAAATTACTGGAGGTTTCCCTCTTAAGTTTTCCCTAAGACAATTATGCCTTGGGAAATGGAGATACATGTGAGAAGAGACTATAATCAAACCTTTTAGGACTTCTTACACATTTTTTAACTTCTGGAGAGCCAAACTAACATTTTATAAAGGTCAAAAAATGAGGAGACCTTGGGTTCTAGTATCTCAGGGTGATTGCAAGGAACAGCATAACCCCAGAAAAAAATCATAACCATATGCCTTTGAGGTTTTGTGGTTGATTGTTATGGAAACTGGTAACTGTTTTAAAACCACTTAAGGGGTTAGCTCTTGTCAAAATTGCTATTATAAAAAATATTAGAAAATAAGAAGTGTGGAGAAAAGAGAACCCCTCTACTCTACTAAAACTGTTAGTAAAATTATGGAGACAAAGTGAGGAGCAGAGACTGAAGGAAAGGCCACCCAGAGACTGCCCTACTGGGGATTCGTCCTATAACCAATCACAAAACCCCAACCCTATCATGGATGACAAGAAGTGCATACCAAAAGGAGCATGTTATGGTTGTCTCTGGAGGGCCCTGCCAGAGCCTTACACATACAGAGGCAGATGCTAGCAGACAACCACTGGACTGAGCATGGGGTCCCCAATGGAGGAGTTGGAGGGCAGGCTAGAGGAGCCGAACATGTTTACAGCCCCATGGGAAGAACAATGATGTCGGCCATCCAGATGCCCCAGGACTCACAGGGACTAAACCATCAACCAAGGGGTGCACATGGTTCCAACCAAAAGTGTGGCAGAGGAATGCCTCTGTCGGGCATCAGTGGGAGAAGAGGTCCTTGGTCCTGTGAAGGCTCAATAGATGCCCCCAACAAAAGGCAATTGAGGGGGGAGAGGTGGGAGTGGGTCCGGTAGAGGGGCATATACTTGGAGGCAAGGGGTGGGAGGAGGGGTTGGGGTTTTCAGGGAGGGGAAAAGGTTTTAGCATATGAACTGTAAATGAAGAATATATTCAGTAAGAAAAACAATATGGAGGTTTGCTTAAAAAGTTAAGAATAAAATTGACATATGATCCATGACAATATATATGCTCTAACCAACAAATTGGGAAAAGATCTTCACCAATCCTACATCCGATAGAGGGCTAATATCCAATATATACAAAGAACTCAAGAAGTTAGACCCCAGGGAACCAAAGAACCCTATTAAAAATGGGGTACAGACCTAAACGAAAAAATTTCACCTGAAGAAATTCAGATGGACGAGAAGCACCTTAAGAAATGCTCAACATCATTAGCCATTAGGGAAATGCAAATCAAAACAACCCTGAGATTTCACCTTACACCAGTCAGAATGGCTAAGGTTAAAAACTCAGGAGACAGCAGGTGTTGGCAAGGATGTGGAGAGAGAGGAACACTCCTCCTCTGCTGGTGGGATTGTAAGATGGTACAACCACCATGGAAATCGGTCTGGTGGTTCCTAAGAAAACTGGACATGACACTTCCGGAGGACCCTGCTATACCTCTCCTGGGCATATACCCAGAGGATTCCCCAGAATGCAATAAGGACACATGCTCCACTACGTTCATAGCAGCCTTATTTATAATAGCCAGAAGCTGGAAAGAACCCAGATATCCCTCATTGGAGGAATGGATACAGAAAATGTGGTATATATACACAATGGAGTACTATTCAGCAATTAAAAACAATGAATTCATGAATTTTTTAGGCAAATGGATGGAACTGGAAAATATCCTAAGCAAGGTAACACAATCACAAAAGAATACACATGGAATGCAATCATTGATAAGTGGATATTAATTAGCCCTGAAGCTCTGAATACTGAAAATACAATTAGCATATCAAATGATTCCCATGAAGAAGGAAGAAGAGGGCCCTAATCCTGGAAAGGCTTGATCCAGCATTGTAGGGGAGTACCAGGACAGAGAAAAAAGAGGGGGAAAGATAGGAGAATGGATGGAGAGAAGAGGACTTATGGGACATATGGGAGGGAGAAACTGGGAAAGGGGAAAGCTTTTAGAATGTAAACAAAGAATATAGAAAAAAAGGAAAAAATCATTTTAACTTAGAAGACATCAAAGCATATATATATATATATATATATATATATATATATATATATATATATATATATATATATATATATATACTCCTCTAAGGGAATGAAAGCAGACCAAAGAATCTAGATAAAGAGTCAAACTAAGTATCTATTCATGGAGTTCTGAATGAGAACAGCCCCCATAGACTCATATATTTGTTTGCTTAGTCCCTAGTTGGTAGAACTGTCCAGGAAGGATTAAGCGGTGTGGCCTTGTTGGAAGAAGTATATTATTGCGTAAGCGCTTTGAGGTTTCAAAGGCCCATGCCATTCCCAGTTAGCTTTACATGTGGATAAGGATATAAATTCTTTCCAACTGTTTCAGTGTCTTGCCTGCTGCCATGTTCCCTGCCATGACTGTTGTGGATCTATCCTCTGAAACTGTAAGCACCCAGTGTATTGTTTCTTCTATAAGGTGCCTTGGTAATGGTGTCTTATCACAACAATAAAAAATAAAAAATAAGTAAGACACAATATTAGTCAGGATTCTCTACAGTTACAGAACTTATAACTGTCTCTCTATATTAAGGGAATTTTTTGCTATAACTTGCAGTCTGCAGTCTAACAATGGCAGCTAGGAATGGGAAGTCTAAGAATCTAGTAGTTACTCAATCCCATGAGGCTAGATGTTTCAGCTGGTCTTCTGTATAAGCTGGAATCCAAAAGAAGTACCAAAGGATGTGCCATCAGTGAGTGCAAGCAGGTGAAGAAGAGTGAGCCTTGCTTCTTCCAAAGTCCCTATGTAGACTTCCTGCAAAAGGCGTGGCCCAGATTAAAGATATGTACCACCACGCCTGCATTTGGAATTTGCTCTGTCCTAGGCTGGCCTTGAACTCAGAGATCTTCTGGCCTCAGTCCCTTGGGATTAAATGTATGTTCTACCTTATCTGGGTCTAAACTTTTCATGACCACTATGCCTCAAGATCTAGATTAAAATCATGTATCATCCCATGTCAAGATCCAGGTCAGAAGCCTGTGTCTCCCGGCCTCAAGATCTGGATCACAAGTGTGCCCTCCATTTCTGGATTATAGTTCATTTCAGATGTAGTCAAGTTGACAACCATGAATGACCATCACAGACACCATCCATGATGAGAGGTAAAAGACACTCCCATGTTTACATGACGAATGACTCAGACACAAAAAAATTGAGATCCTGCTCTTTGCAGCATGGATAAACCTGAAGTTAAGGTGAAGTGAAGTAAGCTAGGCACTCAGTGACCAATATCCCGGGATCTCAAATATAAATGCTGAAAACATCACTCATACCAGTCAAGAGCAGACTAGCTATTCCAACAAGTGGACTTGAGTATAAGAAATCAATTGTTGCAATATTGTGACAATGATTAGCTCTATATTATATACTTGAAAATGCCCAGGAAGTAGATATAAAGTTTTATTTTGAACATGGTTAATGCTTAAAATTTTGGTTCTCACTTTAAAAATATTTCAAAGAATTTTAGGGAAGATTCAATTACAGGGTCTGATCCTGAAGTCTCTCTCTCTCTCCCTCTCTGTCTCTCTGCCTCTCTGCCTCTCTCTCTCTCTCTCTCTCTCTCTCTCTCTCTCTCTCTCTCTCTCTGTGTGTGTGTGTGTGTGTGTGTGTGTGTGTGTATGTGTGTGTGTGTGTGTGTGTTTGCCATATTTAACAATAAGATAATGAGGGTAAAGAGTAGAACAATATATTTGTCCAAGGTCACAAAGGTTGATACAAGAAAATGTCCAGCTATTTTGTTTTAATTATCTATAAATTTTAACCACAGTGTAAAAAGGTTACCATGCCCCTTTAACTAGTAGACTTTTGCAAAGTAGGTGACCAGATATTAACATGTTCTTTCTGGGCATTTTGCTGTAGGCCCAACATTACTTTATACTGCTTTATAATGCCCATGGTTACATACTTCTACTGTCTAGAATTCTCTGTCTAGCATCACACAGAGTCGATGCTATAGAATGACTGATTGACGAAGCAGACAATTGCAAGATATGAGTTTAAGAAGCACAAAAAACCCAACTTGTTCCATGTGAACAGCCCATGTACCTGATTTATTTTGATCCTTATCACCATGCTGGGAATGGAACTCAAAGCCTCCATCATGCTATAAAAATGTTTAGCAGTGAGCTACTAGCCAGTCTTTGTTTTTTGTTTGTTTGTTTGGCTGGTTGGGTTTTTTTTGTTTTGTTTTGTTTTGTTTTTTTGAGACAAGATCTCACTGCAGTACCCAGGCTGGTGTCAAATACTTAATCTCCTTCCTCAGTTTCCAGAATGCTTGGGATTAGAGGCATGTGCCAGCACACCTGGCATTTAGCACCAGTTTTCTATCATTATCACCCCTTGGGTATTTACACTTAAGGAGCTGCTAAAAGCCAAATGCTCTTTCAAACAATGGCTTAAAATATATGTGGAAGACATTTTCCGCTAGCATCAGGAGGATGGGGATGGGGGGTCGCAGGGAAGGAGTATTGGAGGGGAAAAATCAGACCCACCCGAACCAGAGGAGAAGCCTAAGCAGGTAGACAGCCCTCCTCTTAAGGGTAGAGGGCAGTAAAGAAAGTAGGCACCAGCCTTTCCTGTTTCTTCACTGGGAAGGGCAAATGGCCTCCTTGAGAGTCAGTAGAAGACGATTGCTGTCAAGGATGAAGGATGAAAAGGGTAAAGTATTGAGAATAACACACAGTGTGGTCATTAGAAAGCCAGGGGCTAGGTTCCAGCTTGATCACAAACTGGCTGGCCTTGGGCAGATACTCCTCCTTCCTAGCTTCACTGCCCATGCTTCAAGTAAGATCACCCAGGGGACATTTTCTGCTTTTGCATGTGACATGTCCTCTGGCAGTGACACTAGATCTAGATAAGAAATACAACTGGAAAAAAAAAAACCATTTCTAAATCCCAATGTTTATTAGAGACACTGAGCTAGTTCTTGGAGTAACCACATCCAGTACTAACAAACCTTGAATCCTTATCGCTAAGGCTACTGTGGTCTTAGCTACCACAGACCCTGACAGCCCTTGTTGACTTAACGGCCCTGTTTCCAAAGAATGTGACGGGAAAGCCATCTTTGCTGTGATGCTTAAGGTAGCAGGTGGTTGTGGTTTCAGAACAGGCCCTCATCTTCACCATCTTCCTTTCTCAGGCTCCTGTTGAAGTCATATCAGTCTCTCAGATGATAAAAATCCTGAATCTTAGCACTAGTGGTACTCTCTTCCCCTTAACACCCTGCCCAAAATACCATCTTTCTAGTCCCAGGCTTCAAAGATTACACACCAAAGAGGCTCAACTGTACCCCCTAATGTGGAAGAAAAGCTGTTATAAACTGTCCCCTTTGCCTGCTCTCTGATATGCAGTCAAATGTTTCTATAAATGCCTTCCAAATGCTGATTCATTTTTTTCAGGTAACCATCAGAGAAACGTCTATAGGAAACTCTTTTTCCATATGACAGTCCCAAAACACCAAGCCCAGCAACAAGACCTCAAGGTGGACATGTGATCTCTAAGTCCCTCACATGTGGAACTCCCTAATCCATTTACAAATTCCCAAACTACTGTTCCTAATAACTCTGTCAACTCAGCCAGAAATGTGCCCCTGAAATCCTTTCAGATAAACATGGACCAGCCAATGTTATTCTGAGACATTACATATCAAAGGGTCTTTATTAGGGTTCAGTTAGCATACATCTCTTACCAGAAACCACAGACATCTTTGTCCCAATGTGCAGTAATATTAATCACAATATCTATCACTCTTATGTAAGGATGAGAGGACTCCCAGCTAATATGCTAATGTGTAGAAGATGCCAGATGGATCCAAACTGTACTAGGAAAATTTGTGACTTCAGCGTGGAATTGAGTATCTTCCAATCCCATCCTTCTGGACTATACATCTTAAACCAAATACAGTGGTAAAAACACTAGACTATCTCAGAATGCTTTGAACCTGTTCTGACTACATTTCCAATAGCAACCAATGAACGTCATCTGAGAAGCCACCCACATAGAAACCCGCAGCTAAACCAGAGTCCCTTGTCTTTGGGAGAGATATCTAGAGTAGAGTCAGTCAGAAGTGTCAAAAGGAAAAGCAGGATGGATGGTGGACATCTACTGTAAACTTACAAGTGCCCTGTTTGGCACTTGGTTATTGGATTCCTCTAACACCCTGTTGAATGGTTTACACTTCTTCTTTGCATCCAGGAAGAGTGAATTACAGGATCTGCCTGGGAAGTCAGTCATGTCGTTCCAGCTCTGCCAGCCTCTGTTCCTGAGTCTGCTCACACAGGACAAGTCCTTTCAGGAGATAATCTCACAGTTAAACCTTCCCCTCCCCTCCTCACTTCCAGAGCTCCAAGCTCAGCAGTTTCTCCTCTTCTTAGGGAGCCAGAGGCCTCAGCTCCCAGAACGATGTCTACAAGCTCTCCATCATGGTGGGCAGAAACTTATCAGTAGGAGTGTGTTGTGCATCTTAAGGTCTGCATCGCTAATAAAAAGACATGCCATCATCTTGGCACGTACCCCATAGGTCAAAATATATTCCATGGCCAAAGGAGAGTATGTATCCTGTGTATCTTTTATGAGAAACTTCAATATCCAATAATGAACTTCTTTTGAGAAGTTGCTTCCCAGAGAAAGCCCCAAGGAGCACTGGTGCAGAGAACAAAGAAGAATAGGAAACAGAGATCTGATAATGAATCATAAATGAGGGTTGAAGCACCAATCATTTCTTTAGGTCTGGAATCCGCCAGTACATGATCTGTTATTGGCTTGGGATTCCTTATCAGTGTACAATCTGGCTGTCAAACAGAGAGCTGCAGACATCTGAGGTTCCATGACCAGAAGATGTGTTTCTCCCATAGTCCTTGACAGGCTCGTCTTTTCTCCACGTGAGCATCTCCGAAACCTTACTGAGCGCCCTTACAACTTCGTAACAGGTTTCCTCCAACATGAGTGATCAGAGAATACACAGAAGTCAAGAGCAAAGCCACAGAGTCTTACACTTCATCCCAAGAGTGCCATTCTGATGATTCCACAAATCAACCCTTGTCCACTGGAGAAAGGTACTGCACCAGGGTTCAAAACCCAGGAGGCAGGAATCCTGGGGGGGGGGGCAACTAGAAGGATGAAACAGAGCTTTGATGCTAAGTTAGAGTATCCATTTAGTCTTCTGTATTAGATACTTTGCAACTTTCATTGTCAAAAATAACTGACAAGAACAGTTTGAGGAAGGGAAGGCTAACTGAGCTCACACAGAGAGTTCTCCATCCTAGCTGGGAAGACACCACTGGCAGGAGTCCAGGCAATCATCACCTTGTGTCCAGGTCTGGAGAGGGAGGTGTGATCGCAGCTTGTTATTCAATCTGAGACCTCAACCCCTGTGAGGATTTAGCTCAAAAGGTAAACTTCCCTGGAAATGCCTTCACGTTGGTGGCTAGAGGTCTATCTCCTGGCGGATTCCCACTGCAGGTAAATCGACAGATTAACCCTGTCTGTATTGGGCCTAATCCATTCTAACACAGGGCATCACCAGTTGTAGACAACAATTTGTCAAATTCGGTGAATCTTTATACCAAACAAGTAGCCATAAATAAAGGTAGTTTTCAACTGACATTTTTGCCTATCTGCCTTTCTATAAACAATTCTTCTTTAGAGTAGTGATTTCCCCCTGTTGTTTATACTCTGACCCCTGGTCATCCAGCTGAATTCTAAAACACTGGGTTTTCTGTCTGGACTTTTCCAGCTGGGAGACACACATCAGTGACGTCATTCTCCAGGAGAACTTCATACATTCCTCAGTTAGAAGCCTCCTTCCCACAGCAAAGCATGCACTTCAGTCTCCTCGTTCGTTAGACTCTGAGGTTTCTAGAATCCTTCTGACATCTACTAAGTGAATGTTATATGGAGAGGATTTGACTTTGGAGCTCAGAAACATTAATTTTCCTCCTAAGTAGTGGAGGAAGGCTGGAAGCTGGAGTTACAGGTGATTGTGCACTGCTTGGTGTTGGTTCTGGGGTCCAGGTTCAGATCCTCTGGAGGAATAGCAAATGCTCTTAACTGCTGAGCCATCTCTCAAGCGGCCCCCACCCAGATTGTGACTTCTTTACATCACCAGCCCCCATGGTTACTGAACTGAGGCCCCACTACCTATTAGAACTTCGTTCTTTCACTGAGAATCTTGCTGTCAGCCCTGAAAGCTGACTCTCGGCTGTATTCCCTGCCTGCTTTCTTTTTCCTGGTGCTGTTTTGGGATTCTACAGTCAGCATCCTAAGAAAGGAGTTTTAGAATTTTGAAGACAGTTCCCCTTTCACCCAAGACAGTAAATCATGTCTGGGGGAATGAGCAAATTTAAGCAAGCATAGAGAAACCCATAGCCCTGAAGGCACACAGCCCAATAACAAATTCACCTCCTAACTTCTATCTCACACAGAAAGAGGCAAGGGCACTCCAGGCTTTCTCTCCAGATGTCCAATGCTGGAGCCAGGCAGAGAGAGAGCCCCAGAGGAATTGACATTTAAAGATCACATCTCCCAGGAAAGTCAAGGGAATGAAAGGCGTGGGATGCATCAAAGTGTTATGGCTTCTTTGAAAAGAAAAAGGTCTTATAAATCCAAAATAGCATCAGCATATTTTTGAAAACCATTATTTATGCTAATTTATTTTTCAAATAGTTAATCTGTATTTATGCAGATTTAAAATACTAAACTATGTAATAATTAATGTAAAAATTAAAAGTTGAATCTTTTTATGGATACAGGGGTGGGTGCTACAGTCCTTTCTTTCTCTTGTATCTTGGATGGTCTCCCATCTCCTATTCCTAAAGTGCTAAAGCCACAGTAGGCAGCCTTCTGCTATTTACCCCCTGGTCCCATGCATGTGGCATATGTCTTGTGAGCACATTTCTTATTTAACAATAATAAAAGCCTACATAAGCTTCCATCACTATGTGGTTTTTGCTCTGACAAGAATTTCACAGTCAAAAAGCATAACACCAAATCATTATTGCTCTGGTTATATAGTTACACATATGCTACAATATGGATAGAACCATAATCGTTTTTAATGAGAATGTGTCTTGATGGTTCTAGCTATAGTTGGAGTTCCTCACTTTGAAATGACATTTCTGTGGGCCTAGGATATGGATAGCTGGTGACTGTGATTTGGTTCTCAAAATGTGCCCATGTGTTAAAAGGCTTGATTCCTAGGGTGGTGCTGCTAAGAGTTGATGGAACCTTTGAAATGTGGGGTCATCAAAGGTATTATGGCGCTGGTTATGGAATTCTTTCTCTCCCTTCTCCCTGGCTTGTGATGTAAGTGGTTTTGTACTGCACATGCTCCCATAGTGAGATGTTGCCTTGCCACAGGCCCAGTGCAATGGGGCACTGCCTGGAGCCAAAACTGTGAAACAAAGAAGTTCTGTTCTACTTGTAAGCTATGAACTCTGCAATTTGTAATGTCAGAAAATGAACTAATGTGACATATATATATATATATATATATGTTTTGATAAACAAATTATATATAATCTATATTACATGCAATGTGTTATATATAATATATGTTTATCATATATCTTTATATTTTAATGACTTCCTCATCTCCTATTCCTAAAATGTTAAAAATATAGATAATATATTAAATATATTTTATACATGCAGTTATATAATTATATATGCAATATAGACTTATATATAATGAACATAACATATTATATATAATATGTTACATGTATATAATTTGTCTATTAAAAATCACTTCTGCTCTGGTGGGACTACAGTCATTGTTACTTTAAAATGTGACTGACTGAGTCTTCAGTTACCATTTCTACATTTTTCCCTAGTGGAATTTCGCCCATATCACTTGCCCGTTTTTCACTGGAGGGTTGTCTATCTACTTACTTATGAATGTTCTTCAAACATTACAAAGAAATTATTTGGTCTTTCTATATTGCAATGACATTAGCATATCCATCACGTGTTTCTTGTGTTAGCCACCTGTATCCTGCAGCTTCTCTGTGTGCATTTACATGTTCATTTATAATCTCGGGTTTTCCTACCTTAGAAAGGGTCTAACCGTGCTCCTGAATTATTCATGGCGTTTTTGTTTTATTCTGTCTTACTGTTTCTAGCACTGAGGGCCTCCTTAATCCTTCTGAAATTCATTTTTTAATGTGTTGCAGGTAGACACTAATGTTATCTCTATTCAGAGGAAGAGGCAGTTGTGCTGACACCATTTGTGTAAGTGCCCTTCATTTCCCTTTGAATCATCTTTGTGGGTGAAAATCCACACATATGCTCAAGCTTCTTTATTCCACTGTTATGCCTATGTCTACATTCTTAGGGCAGTGTTCTATGTACATGACTAGAGATTATTTTGATATCCAATAAAATAAGTTCAATCCAAAATAAACCTTTTCATAGTAAGGAAGGCAGATATGGTCAAAGCATTGTATGTGCCTCTATGAAATGATAACAGTGAAATTTGTACTTAAATTGCAGTGTTAGTTACAATAAAAGATAACGTATCCATTCAAGATGTCTTCTCCTTTTTTAATTTTCTTTTATCTTCTTTTCTTTTCTTTCTTTTTTAAGACATGGTCTCCCTCGTGTAGCCCAGGCTGGCCTCTAATCACTATGCAGCTGAGGAATACTTTGACCTGCTTTTTTCCTGGCCTCACCTCTGTAATACTGGGGTTGCACATGTGAACCACCACACTGCCTTTTCAGTTTAAATATGATTTTTAGCTGCTCTGGGACATTGGTTGTATTCTTCTTTATGATTGAAGATTACTTTATACAATTCCCAAGGGAAACAAAGTCTGATGTTCTCTTTAACGTTTAAATTTTTACATTAACTTTTAGAAAATTTTATTTACAATACTAAGCATTATATACAAGAATAAAGTATCCCTTTATAAATATTTTATAATTGTTGTTCCTAATAAGAATACAATATCTTTAGCGGGGCAGTGGTGGCGCACGCCTTTAATCCCAGCACTTGGAAGGCAGAGGCAGGCAGATTTCTGAGTCTGAGTCCAGCCTGATCTACGGAGTGAGTTCCAGGACAGCCAGGGCTGTACAGAGAAACCCTGTCTCAAAAAACAGGAAAAAAAGAATATAATATCTTCTCTATGCTCATTTTAGGTGTTTTTGTAATGAGAAGAAAAATAATCTTTGGCATACATTTATCTTTGGATGCACACAACTTTTTTCAATTCTAGTATTTTTATTGCTTCTTTTTCATTGCTCAGTGCTGATTTGCATACAAGGCTGGTTCTCTCCTACTGAGCTATATCTGCAGCCTTTAAATTTTGAACAGGGTCTTGCTATGCCATCCAGGTTGGTCTTGAACTCAGTATGTAGTACCACTGGTCTTGAACTCATGGTCATCATTCCTCTCCTTCCCAGGTGCTGAACCTGTACATTGGTTTTCTATATATATGATTGCTAATCAGGAGAAGAAATGATTTCATCTCTTTTTTTTCCAAATTCATACAAATACCTTTTGTTTTGCTTTTAAGGTGTCATGATGCTGTGATCTCGATGCAAATATTAAGTGGATATGCAGATGATAAGCAGTCCTAACTAGATATCAAGAGAAGGGCCTTCAGCCAGTTGCATAATTTGGGAAAGGATCCTGCCTCTGTCTAACATCTCATTTCCCATGCATTCTTCACATACTAAGCGCATCCCCCGGATTTCCCGGAAATACTCCCCTGCAGTTCTCCAGGGAATGAGAAGAGGAAGAAGAGATGAGAGGCAGAGCGATGATACAAATGCTTCTCTCCAGAGATGGGTGGATACATACAGCAAGACCTGGTTGTAAGCCACAGTGAGAGTACAGTAAGGCTGGGTCATGTCGGAGTCCCCATCTGCCACACACCCTCGGTCCTCCCCAGGACCTCTTATCTCCTTTTGTCCTCATCATTTCATCCCCAAACTCAACTTCTCAATCCTCAAGCCTGAACATAAAATATTTTTCTTTTCCATTACCCTAAGGAATCCTGAGGTCTTACCTTTCTCCCTGATAAAAATCACCTCCGTGAATGTTCCTCAGTCTTACTGTTTACTACAGGCTTGGGAAGGTCTCACAGCAGCAGACATATTGCTACTAAACCTTGTACTATAATAATAACTTGCCACTTAGACAAAGCTCTGTGAGATCGTTCTCCTTTGCACGTTGCTATAACACATGCTAACAAAAGCAACTGAAGGAATGAAAGATTGACTTCTGCTCCCGGTGCAAGATCCAGTCATGACAGGGAAGCCACAGCAGCAGGAAGTGGAAGCATCTGGCCACAGCACGTCCACAACCAGAAAGAAAGCGAGTGCTTGGGCTCATCTCATCTTCTCTTCATTCAGCCTGGGATCCCAGCCCAGGGATTGGCCCCACCCACAGTGGGCAGCTCTTTCCACATTAATTAATTAATCAATGCTATTCCTCACAGACAAGCTCAGAGACTAACCTAATCTACATGACTCGTCACAGATCGGCTCAGAGATTGGTCTAAATAATTTTGGATCTTGTCAAGTTAACAACACTAGCCATTATATCCTTCATGACAGAATTACATCCTAAAGATGCAGCATTAACTTTTATGTAACCTCAGGCCTTTCTACCCACACTGCAGTTTCTAAATAATGCTGTGGAAGCTTATTTATTTATGACTAAATGCCCAGATCATAGCTTGAGCTTGTTCCCCAAGTAGCTCATAACTTACGGAATCAGTTTATTCTAGTCTATGTCTACCACAAGACTAGTTAGTTACTAGTCTGGCATCTCCTCAGAGTCTAGATGGCAAATCTTCCATTGCCATCTAGTCACTTGACTGACTCCCTAGAGTTCCTGTCTTTCTCCCCCCTCTCTCTACTGGAACTCCCAACTTTTAATTCCTCCCTTTTGCTACAGGCCAATGACTTTTTATTGACAGGCGATGCTTCCACACAGGACTCAAGAGATTCTCCCTACAGTACTATAGATGACCACTGGCCTGAGCAATACTTCCTGAATCACAACATCTAGAGCTGCCTGTGTGTCAAACAGCATATTTTAAAATCATTGCTTGCGTTCCATAGCACCTGCCCCTGCCACTTGCCGTTTGGAAACTTCTTGAAATTGCTGTATCTTTCCCCTGCTCAGAGACCTTGACACACACGGCTTGCTCCTTTGTATTGACCGTTATCCGTGTCTTCTGCTGAGGCGATGATTGCTCAGAGATTCTGAAAGCTAATTTTGTTTCTGCCACACCATGGCCAGTTCACACCAATGTTCTTACACCAATGTAACTTATTTTTAGCCATAAGAGTGGGATCTTTTTTATTTAGTTGGCTGGCATAGCACCCAGCATGGTGTGACGCGTTCTTTGGTTCCTATTGACGCGGAGGATAAAATATGCACAGCTTTTAGAACTTCAGTTTTCAAGAGGAAATTAGTTTTCTGCCGGGCAGCCTGGCACTGTAGATTGGCTATGACGTCATAGCAAACAACCTACAAACAAATGTCTAATTTTAGAAACTAATAGGAGCTATCTATAGGTGAGCAATGATTTTCAAGTGGGTTGGTCAAGGGGAAAAACATTCTGCTTTTAAACGTCAGCAAGGAAATTCCCATTTTACCCAGTACCTTGAAGCTGGGCCCCTTGCCAAAATGGAAAGTCTGTGTCACTGTTAGCAACTGAGGGATGGGGTTCTGATGAATTTTTAGCCTGTTGAAAATGCCAACCCATTTTTATATGACACAAACACAAATTCAATTTAAAATACAAAACCTAAAGAAACATCCTTGCAATTACGGAGACAAAGAGATTGCAACCAGGATCTTGAAAATACCAATCAGCTGACAGGTAACCAAGCAACAGTCATGGTGGCAAAAGCCACATGCTGAGAATGTTTCCTCCGAAGACACAGACAGCTCTCTCTCTCTCTCTCTCTCTCTCTGTGTGTGTGTGTGTGTGTGTGTGTGTGTGTGTGTGTGTGTGTGTGTCAGGGACAGGTGACTAGGCTGTCAGCACAGTACAGACTAGCACAGACTAGGCTGGGACCACAGGAAGGATGCACTCCACAAGGCTCTTGAAGAAGTTGAGCTGTGTAGTCCTTGGCTAGGGACATATATTTTTCTTTCAGTAAGCATTCTTGGGCCACCTCCCATTGCTTCTGACGGCAACGTTCATGTCTGGCCTGTTGCACTGGCTTCTGGCAACAAAGCTTATGGAAAAGAAGGACTGATGAAGACAGTAGAGCCCAGAGTTCTCAGGGCCCAAGGTTAAGCTCCTTTAAGATGCCAATGACTGAGCATAAGAAGCAAGGTAAGGTGAGACACGTGCGTCATGGTCATCTTAGTCAGGGACCAGCAAACTTTTTCCTTTTTAAGATGCAGGAAGTAAATGCTTCAGACTTTGAGAGACAGTGATTTCTGCTACAACTATTAAACTCTTCCAGTGTGGCACTATAGCAGCTACAGACATTACGGAAAAGAATGGGTATGGATATTTCTAAATTATTACTTACAAAATAGATGGCAAACCATATGTAGCTCAAAGCCTACAGTACACTGGCCCCTGATCTGTTTGTTTGTTTGTTTGTTTGTTTTAATGTATATCCATGTTTTGCCCACATTCATGTCTGTGTACCACACGTGTGCAGTGTCTAAGGAGGTCATAAGAGAGCCCTGGAACTGGAGTTATAGACCATGGTGAGACACCCTGTGGGTCCTGAGAATCAAGCCCAGAGACTCTGGAAGAAGAGCTGGTGTTCTTATTTGCTGAACCCGCTCTCCATCCCCTGGCTTCTGACCTTGATGACTGATGTCACACAGAGAGAGCCCTCCCCATCTAGACAGGCTGTTCCTTGCAGCTTCTGGTCTGCTGGGTGGTCCAAGTCTTCTTCCATTCCCTATTCACACTGCTTCCCGACCTACTCATACTTTTCTTCACCAAGTAGTCTCTATTGTCCCTTCTTAGGATATGCAATTAAATCATCAGGTCTAAGCCCTTAACAGTACCCCAATAGTTAAAAATACAAACATTTGGACACAGCTTTCAAATATCTTCACTTGTACCTCCTACTTTTATGTCATTGTCCAAACTTCAGTTCTGTCAACGTTTCAAGCATAGTCCAGTGGCTCCCCTATTAATGCTTCCTCAAAAGCAATCTATCTCCACAGGGCTGAACTGAAATTTTTGCATTCACCCAATTGTCTTTTCTCAATGGGTGGTCTGTATCTGTGCTGCCCTAACAGTGAGTCTGGCAGAGAGACTGCTGCCCTCATTCTCATGAAGGGCCATGTCTTGATGGCCATGGTCACTGCTCTGTTTCTCCCTTGGGTAGTGGTACTGATCAGTGATACCCAAAAGAATCACTAAGAAACTTCCCACACACAGACCCACCCAGGACCATAATCCAGAACCTGCTACAATGGGCCCCATATCTCTCTGTGTTCTATGTGATCGTATGTCCCCAGGTGATCCTACCACGCAGCCAGCATTACACAACCACTCTAACACCCACTTGAGCTACGCACTACTCTTCAGGGTTCTATAAAATGATACTTCATCCTTTGTGCACTCACAGAGGATCTGATGAATTTGCATCTTTAGGTGCCTGGGCCTTCGATTCTGCAGTAAAACAAGCTTTAGGGATGGACACGGTGCGGTATGCCTTTAATTCCAGCACTAAGGAGGCAAATATAGGAAGACCTCTGTGTGTTCAAGGCCAACTTGTTCTTCCTGGAAGGTCCAGGCCAGCCAGGGTTACATAGTGAGGTCCTGTCTCACAAAGAAAGAAAAGGGAGAGGCGGAGGGGAGGAGGGAGGGAAGGGGAAGGGAGAGGAGGGAATATCTCTGGCTGAATTAGCGACTGGCATGCCCAAATCAGACTTGAACACTAAGTAGCAGGAACTACAGCATTTTGAAACCAACGCCATTGCCACTTTTTCAATATTTTAATTCATGCTACAAGAAAACTAAGTAGCTGAACAGAAATGGGAATAAAAACTTTCTTTGGATCCACAGTCGTCCCAAGACGAGCACCATATGCACACTCTAGTTGCAAATGGCAGCTTCTCTGGATTCATTTCCTACCCGTGGGAAGCGAAACAGAAAATAACATCGGTTTGCATTTCAGCAGACAGACTTTTTTTCCAGTGGGAATAGTCATGTAAAAGAAAAAGAAAAAAAAAAAAAAAACCAACCTTCCAGGCTGAGGTTTCCTGCCTAAAGTTCATAAAACCCCCCAACTTTTTCAGGGTTGACTGTGTAATCTCTTACATACACATAAGAATGGAGGCATCTTTGCAGAGCGGCTGCAGGAGACCAGGAGAGCCTTGCAGCCCCGTGCATCTGTGTGACTCAGATCTCATGCCCAGAACAGCGTGGGCTAACTTTCCAAGCAGTGCTTCCATATGCCATGGGCGGGAGCTCCCTGATTCAGGTTTGAATCTCTCTTCTCTCCCAGGACAGTAGCTTTGGGAGCAAGGAAACATCATTCCACTGTCCTTTCCCTCTCCTCCTGCAGACATTTTCTGCAGTGCATAAACACACAAGCCCAGAAAGGGTTTTTATTCATCACCGTGCTTGGCACCTTCAGAGCACGGAAGGTATTTATTGGGCCTCCCACCTCCCGAGTGAAATGCCAAGACTACCCTCAGGGTCACTCACCAAAAGCACCTGAATTACAGCAAGGGGGTCAAAACCCTTGCCCTCTCCTGCTGCCTTTTGGATCTAGCAATTGGGGTTCATCAAGGAATGCAATAGCTATCGCTCCAGATGTGCACACGTGGAGGAAAAAGATCAATCCTGAAGCCCAAATTTGGACAAAGCACAGCTGGTTTTCTCCCACTCCATGGAAAGGAAGTGGCCAGGGAAGTAAGAACTAAGGACAAGCAGAGTCCCCTGTGAACCTTCTAAAGGAACCCAGGCTTCCAGGGGCATCGACACTTGGCAGGCAACAGAAATTAATGAAGGGAAGTATTCCATAGACTTTAATATGGATGCCAAGCTGCCTGCTTCCTCTGGAGAAAATAGTTTGAAAGCGAGGCATTCAAGCATCTGCAGCGAAGAGGAGCAAGGGAGGCGAGCTAGCTCTGAACCATGCTTCTGCAGAGTCCGGGCCCTGGGAGTGCAGCTCCCAGCTGATAAGGATGGCACAGTGCAGATAACCCTTGAAGTTCCAGTGTCAGCCCCAAAGAACAGCTTCCAGAGATGGCGAGTGGGTGGACTTCCAGAGACACAGATTCAGCTTTCTAACTTTAGCCTGAACTTTCTGGTGCCTCTCTGCAGTACCAGGAAAAACATTTGGTGTGAAGGAGGCTAAGAATAGCAGCTCAAATCAGAGTGTGGAATCAGAGGAGTTTCAATCAGCCATGTGTTCCCTCCTCCCTGGCCTAGCTGGGTCATAAGCAGCGGTAGGGCAAAAGAGTCAGGGTGGCTGAAAGACTTGAGGTTTAGAAACAGAGCGAGGGTGTGGAGGGCTGGTGAGACTCGCAGAGGAGATGCTCAACACTTTATGTGGATCAACTGACTAAATACTTGCTCCATGCTAGGAATATCTCCAAATCACAAATGGGGATATTTGACTTAAAAAATATTAAGAAACCAATTCAAGGTCAACCCACAGATCAAACAGTTGACCTCAGAAAAGAGCAACCAAGTACAAAGAAACAGAAACAAAAACTAACCAGCAGAGTCAAGGGTTTAATTGGGAGGGGACCTTCAAACGCAGAAGCGGGTGAGTGGATACAAATGAATATAGAACTCTGATCTTACAGTGATGAGGAAGGAGTCAGAGTAAACATCAGCAAGGAAGAGTAACTTATGAGTTTGGAGAAAAAAAAAACCAATGTGATATGAGTTCTTATTCTTGAGAGACCATGAGAGCCTGTTAACTCGAATTGAGGATGGGGCTCTTCCAGGAATTAATAGGAGAAATGGAACATGATTGGTGGGAAGAAAATCGTGCATTTAACAGGGTTAGGTTTCTTAGTTTGATGAATTCTATGAACATTTGTTATTTTCAAGGCTGGGATTCAGGCATTCTAAGCAAGGAGTCCACCCAAAAGTTGTATCCCCAGCCCCTCTAAGAACTGTTATATAACCAATGTATGTATAACATTGCTCTCTGGTCGGAGTATGTTGTTTCCCAAATGTATCTGACCAGATCCTATTTCCTCAAATAAGCCTGGGGGTAGGGGTTTTCCCTGCTCTTTTCCCAAGAGGACTGGAGGAGGCTGGGATTTGTCTTCTACTCAAAAGTGTAGCCTGCACACTTGTCATTGACATAGGAGTAGTGAGAAATGCCAAATCTCAACTCAGCCCACCTACAAGTTTAGAACCTGACTCTGATCAATAGATACTCGGGGTTTCTCTGCAGATGAAATCTTCAGACTCTTCATTGTTCTTTAAGCCTTAAGATTCAGTTGCCCAGAACTTAACTGAACAACCACATCCCTAACATTAGGTATCTGTGTCCAACAGACCACCTAGTGCTCCCTGTGTCTTAAAGCATGAATGTTTTGTTGCTCAAAGATTTTGCTGGTTTAGTTCACTTGCCTAGGAAGGTCTTCTGCTTCAAGTGGCACAGGCTGGGAGCAAACACTAGGCCGCATGCAGGAGCCAGACTGTTAACATTTCAGTCACCTAGATCAGTGGTTCTCAACCTTCCTAATGCTGTTACCCTTTAATACAGTTCCTCGTGGTATGATGATTCCAAACCATAAAATTATTTTCATTGTTACCCCATAGTTGTAATTTTGCTACTGATATGAAACATAGTATGCATATCTGTTTTTTGATGGTCTTAGGATCATTGAGCTCCCTATGAAAAGATCATTCAACCCCCAAAGGGGTCAAAACCCATAGACTGAGAACCGCTGATATATCTGGTGCACTGGAGCTCTTCCAAGTAACTTCTCTCTGTAGATAGCCTGGACTTCTCAACTCAGCACTCTCAGAGTATTGAATGGCAGAAACAAAGGCTGTCTATTCTGTTAGTGCCTGGGCGTGGAAGTCCCAGAACATCCCTTTTGGTTAGTTCCATAGATGAGTAAAAAGTGTCCTCAGAGCCAGTTAGAGTCAAGGATAGTGTTGGTCCATCTCATGACTAAAGTAATGGGTGAGTGTGAGGGGAGTGGGTGGTGGCCATCTTTGGACAGTGGCTAGCATATTCTTCTTGGGTGGAAGTAGGTACTATGCACGAGTTTCCTAAATGTTCTATGTGAGGTGCTCTCACATAGCCTGGGCTATCTCTTCATCCAAGAGTCACAGGTACTCCAATGCACTCTATAGCCACTGTTTGTGAAGGAAGTCAGTGCAGGATCTGGGGAGGTGGGTTAGGCAACTCCGTTCATCCATGCCAGTCAGAGCTATTTATACCAACTTTGTGCTAGGAACTATTTTACACTGCACAGATAGCACTGTGTAATATAGCCATGAGAGACTATTCCCTTGACAGCTTCTACAGTATAGACATTCAGTTCATAAATGTAGGGGGGAAAGCATCATACCTTCTTAAAGTAGCAATGGCTGTTAAGAAAATAAAACAGGATGATGGGATTGTAAGTTGTGTTGTGCTTTCAATTTGACAGCCTCACGGATGGGGTCTACATTAGTAGAAAAGAAACGGGCAGCTGTTCAAAGAACCTAGGTCAGAGTCCCTAAGAGGAAGCAAATACAAAGGCCCTGAGGCAGACACGTGCTCTGTTTTTTCAAGGGACAGAAGGCTACTGTACCCAGCACATATTCTACAAGAAAATGACATAGTGAAGCTAGAGAGCTGGCTGGAGGTCTTCAGGGAGCTCTGCATGCCATAGCATAGGATATGGCATTATATCCTAACTCCTGGGAGAGGGCCAGGCAGCTTAAGGTACAGCTTAATTTGTATTTATGTAAGAAGACTAGCAGTGTGAGTTTGGCAGCCACTTAAACAGGGACACCCTTCTGGGCAGCAGGGAAATAGCTGCCTGCCCCAAGGTGGGGCTCTGAGTTCTAAAGCACCATGTGGATACTGCTGTGCTCTCCTGCTGACGAATGCCACCAGAATCCTCCTGATCCCTGTCATTCCATATAGAGAAATTCTCATCCTACCTACCGCAGGCCCTCACAGACTAGAGTATGGCTTTGGCTCTCCAGGTTCTCTGTTATTCTCATCTTATTGGGTTTACATGATGAGGTGTACAATATGTTTTTCTTGCATATCTTTTTTTTAAATCTGGAAATATGTGACTGGGAAGTTCTTCGTGTCCTTCCGTCATCTTCCAAGTTCCTGACTTAGAATTCAGACTGCTCAGAATTAGGTCTGATCCAGAGCTGCTGTAATAGAATGTAAACATCATGCCCAATGAATTCAAGCAGCTAGCAGCTCCAGCTGGTTCCTACTAAGTAGCAGGCTCAGTGCACTTGCCTAAGATGTGCAAAGCTCTGGATTTGATCCCCAGTCTCTCTTCTCCCCCCCCCTCTCTCTCTCTCTCTCACACACACACACACACACACACACACACACACACACACACACTGCTGCTGCCTATGCTTCAAGTAGCCTAGCAGTATCACCTACCTGCCAGGCTTCAGAGACAAAACAGGAAGAAACTTCTACATAATTCCTTCCCTTCCCTGGAACTCCATGCTTAGCTGCTTCCACCCTAATCCCACAGCTACTTGGGAGCTGTGACTGATTGAAGTGCCCGAGTCTGTCTTTCTGAGATGGTACTGGGAAACCCTCACATGTTCAGATTCTGGCTCAGCAAGTCTCCAGCATGTGCAAGCATTTGGTTTACATTTCTTTATCCAATAATGGGTGTGCAACAAATTTTGTTTCTAGTTTCTATGAGTTTCTAGTTTCAGATAAATTTTGAAAGCAGGAGGCAAAAAGCTATTTGCCAAACCTATCTCTAACTCCTTGCCCCCCCCAAATAGAATCAAAGTCTCTGCCCCTGAGTCCAATAAATATAATTTTGTATGGTCCTAACACTTTCAAAACAAAACACTTGCCTAGTAGCCACTATGAGCTATACCAATCTTTCTTAAGTACTCTCAAAAATTTCCTAATTTGGTGCGCATACATTTAATCTCAACACTATAGAAGCAGAGACAGATGAATTACTTTGATTCTGAGGTCTACAAAGTAAGCTCCAGGCTAGCCAAGGCTACATGGTATGACCCTGTCTCAATTTTTTAATTCAAAATTTAATTCACTTTTAAATACTATGTCCTAATTGATTATGAGAATGATAAATGACATTTGTTCATGAAGTGCTAATTGTTTTCTATTCTGTGGGGTGGACATTGTGACAAATAGCTTGGATAAAATATGACAAGGTGAGAGGCTGGGAGAACCACATGGCTGGGAAGCACAGCTGATTTCTCTCTCCGTTTCTCAGCAGCCCTGGTGGAGGAGGCGGGTAAGAGGGGAGTAAGGAGCTGGGAGCTTCAGCCCACTGTTCATGTGCCGGTGGGAGAAAAGGAACACAGTTTCCCCTGGGGCTCCTCAATGAAGAACAAAGATGACTTTCCTCCCATTTTGCTGCAGGAAGCTCAGAGTGGCAATCATCTTTTTAAACAGTATACTGAGGAAGCTGTTACTCCCGCGTGAAGGAATCGCTTGGTAGCTCCTGGGCTTACAGACAAGGACAGAGAAATGAAAGAGGGTGGGGGAGGAAAAGAAGTAAAGGCAGAGGGGGGAAGACTGAAAGAGAAAACAGCAGTCATCAGGGGTGTTAAACCGTGAAGAGCTGCTGCTGGACCTGGAGTCCCCACCGGGAAGTGCAAACGCATGGCATCTCTCCAGTCTTCTAAAACAGTGAGGGACCTGGGAGAGACCTGGGAAGAGCTGGGACCTGGAGCTGTCTGTGCGGTGGTTGCCACTGTCTCTTCCACCTTTGCCTTGTAACATGGCGGCCCTGATCTGGGAACCATGGCCGCATATGTAGCCAAGTCTCACACAGAACCGTGCACTGCGTGGAGTGGAGTGTGGAAAGTGGAAATACTCCTTGGTATTCGCCCCAGCACTGGGGACCAGAGTGATGGGCACAGAGTTGTCACAAAGGTTCTTTCAGGTCTCTGAGTAGGTTTCAGGCGGGCAAAGTCGGGGACAAGGGCAACCGCGGGGTCTGGAGCCTGGCCAAGACCTGCTGTTATTTTCAATGTGGAACTCCTCTTGGCTTCAGAGTTCTTTCTCTGTGGGATTTTCTTCCTCACAGCTGTTGTGTGGGATGCAGGTGGTGGTGGGAGGAAAGGGAGATTTCTAAAAACAAACAGAAGAATGCTTTACAGCGCTCTGTGCTAATGGCATGGGTACTAATCTAGCTAGTGGCAGCTAACTGAGGAGTTGGAGGAGAGAGGCAAGAGAAGAAAGGGGTATTAAAGAAAAAAAAAAGAAGCCTTTAAAGGAGTTCCCAGAAGAATCCAAAAGGGAAAAGTCTGCAAATGCCTGGCATAGGAGTTATTAAGATGTTGGTGAATTCCCACTTCCATCATCATCATCACCACCATCATCATCATCCCCATCATCACCACTATCACCATCATCACATCTCTCTATCCCTCTCTATTTCTAGTCATAGAGAAGAAAGTAAAACACGCAAAAATGAGATGAAGCAAAAGGAAAAAATACTAAGACAAAGGAAAATGAAAAAAATAAAAAAGATAATGTGTCAATTATTCTATTGGTCATATGCTTAATTAAAAGAATCTTATTTAAACACTATGGGTATACCTTTTTTAGAAACTGTTATTTCAACATTTGAGAGCTGATGCTTGAATGGCAGCCTCCTAGGTGGGCTTAATCTGTAATATGCATCACACCCATGAAGTGGCGAATCCTATGGAAGCAGCAGGTAGGATAAGCAAAAGACAAGACAGACATGCAAGGCCTCTCTACACCTCCGGGGGCAAAGAGCGTCGAGATCTATAGGGGAGCTGATTGCACTTGGAGACTCCAGGAGTCTGGCAGCAGCAACAGAGAAGAACAGGAGCTGTGGCGAGAGTTTAAGGCCAATCTGAGCTACATGAGGTCTCTCTCTGACCTAAAGAAATGGGTTTTATCCGTAAGATAACAGACATTTAGCTGTTCTCTTTAGACCAAGGCTAAATGCTGCAGTGTTCTTTGCAGTGACTTATCTGTAGTAATAACTACCTGAGGGAGTGGGCCTGTTCTAGCCTTCATCCTTCACATTGAGGTGGCTACCCTGTCAGTGGACTCACTGAGGAGGAAGGCTATCCCATCAGCTTTCCAGGAAGTCCTTCAGTGAGCCTCACTCAAGGCTGTCTTTATTCTAAATCCAGGTTAGCCTTCACACTGTAGCTAAGAATCTTAAAAAGATTCTTTTAATCTGTCCTCAAAGCAAGGCTCCTGGTAGATTCACCGAGTCCAGTACCACTGACTGATATACATGCTCCCTTTCCCCATCATCGCCCTCCACTTTCTACCCTCTGTCCAATATCTGCAATTCCAAGACTCTCCATGCTCCTTTGGTTCTCTTAATTTTTTTTCTGCTTCTCCATGCAAGGGCAAAAAGAACTCATCTCACAAGTGTGGGTTTTTGGCTTTGAAACCAACCACAGTAACTCATTAGCTGTGTGCCCTTCTGTCATAAAGTTTTCAATCACTGAGTCCTATCTCTTCACCTTTGAAACTCAGGGTTGTAATATCCACCTCGGGCTCAGGACAAATTTTGGTGTTATAAAGGCAGAAAGCATAGGAGGTGTCTAATATTTTAGTCTCTCCTCTTCACTATCCTTTATCTTGTACACAAGTGTTACTTCTGTCTTGTTATAAGCATAAGAACCTCCTAGCCCCTTTACTGAGATATGTGGGAACATCTGTCCAACAGTGATAGATGGTCACTTTCCAGGCCAGCTATGTCTGCCATGGAAGCAGATGGTCCAGTAGACCACGTGTCCTAGACACAGAAACCCAGAGAGTCACAGACTATAAGATCTTTATGGGCTATGTTACTATATCTCTTGTTTCATAGTCAAGGAAGTGAGGCCTGAGAGAAACCTAGTCTGGTCTCTCTCTCTATATATGTGTGTGTGTGAGTGTGTATGTGTGTGTGTGTGTGTGTGTGTATGTGTGTGTGTATGTATATGTATATACATGCATATATGTGACATTAAGATGAGCTGATTACTCATTTTACCAACCAGAGGCATAGGAATGCTCTATTTTGAGATTTCTAGACCAAAGAACTTCAAACCTGTAATTGTTTGCCTTGTTTCCAGACATACATTTTCCCTCATGCAATGTTTACTGGGCTCCTACTAGGTGTTGGGTCTTCACCTACAAGGAGGTTATTGAAATGTCTGACAAAGACACTATTCTTCCTTTAAGAGCTAGGCTGCACACCTGTGCCCACTGGAGACTATCTTAATGTCCAATGTATGATCCATTTCCATGAGAAGCAGCCTAGGACTGTCCCAAGCTGTGCCAGGGTTAGGAATATGGGTTTTGGTCAAATGCCAATTACTCACTATCTTCCTTAATTTACATCAATAACTCCCATGGGTTCCTCATCAGCTCCTTTAATGCTGGGACTGTGGTGGGACTAGTAAAAAGGTCAAGTAGAGGCAGCCTGATCCAGAACAAAGAGTCACAGGTGAGTAGGAAAGGTCCTACTTGAGAAATGTGTAGGTAATGTCCCCAAAGAAAGAGTACTGTTATGCAGTGGGTCACTAGAGTCCCCTGCAATGTAGACTGCAAGATGGCATTAAAAGAGCAAGAGACTGACCGTTAAAGGTAAAGAGAAGAGAAAGGAGTGCGTCAGGAAATCCTCCAGACCCCAACAAAGAGCTGATCTTTCTGAAAAGAAAAGAGAAAGGCAGGTCCACAAGAGGGTGAAAGGGCTGGCTACCAAGCCTGATAGCCTGAGTTCAAGTCCCAGAACCTACATAGTGGAAAAAGGTAATCAACTTCTCCAAGCTATCCTTTGACCTGCAATTGTGTACTGTCACCACACACACACACACACACTAACTGTAATAAAAAGGAAGTAAGTTCAAGTACAGCAACTGCTCATTGAGAGAAATGACTGCCAGCTGCAAGCTGAGCTACACCGGAAGTGCAGCTTCAGCTAGCTGCAAACTGGTGAGGAGTTCTAACTTCAAGTGAGATCAGGGCAGTGTTATCCAAGAGCAAAAGAACTCAGAGAGCAGGAGATTTACCATCTGTTGACAGACGGTAGGATTTTATAAGCGTGTGTGGAGTAAACACAGATCTTAAGACAGCAGATTAATTGTAGGCTCCATGTTTAATTAACCACTGGTGCACTTGCCAGGAAGACTCTCCATCTCCAATACTTATGGCTGAACTGGGTTGAGGGTAAATCCGTGGGTCTTGAGATCTGAGCTACCAGATCTGGGAACCAAACCTTTACTTTGCAAGTCAACTTGACTGACCAGCAAGTGAAAAGCAATATAAAGCTCAGGCTCTTACAGAGGGGGGCTGAGAGGGAAAAGGGAGAATAAATGGAGGAGAGGAAATGGAAAAGCTAGACCTTGAGGCTCTGAGTGCGTGAGCACAGAGACCCAAAGTTCTCGTCCTCCCCCAGAAGGCAGCCAGCTGCTCTCGGTGTTGAAGGGGCTCAAAGCTGAGTACCAGCCCTATAGGGCTGCCAGCTCACGTCACTCCTGTCTGCCCGTCCCCATGAGATCTGATGGCATGCCCCATTCTCTGCCTCCATCACTCACTGCAAATCAATAGGTCCCTCCAGAAGAGCTGCCTCAGAAAAGCTAAATGCCCCCCCAAGACTAGCCAAGTAGTATGGTCCCAACCCATTTCTCCCAGAATGCCCCAGAATGATCAAAACTGAACCAGTTCAGGAAGGGAAGCTTCCTGAGAAAAATGTAGTTTGTAGACACCTAGCTTCTGCAAGTCAGAAAGAATTCACTCTAAGGAGCACAGAAAAATAAAATGAGCCTTTCCAGCACATCCCCTGTGAGGGAACCTCAGAGAAGGCCCTGTCCACCTGGTAAACCAGAAACTCTAAATCCATCAAACCATAACACCCCACTTGTTTTTCTCCCCAGCTACTAGCAGCCACCATTCTTCATCTCCTTCTGTGATTTAACTCTTCCCATGTAGAATTTTGTGGTTCTCCATTTGAGTCATCTGGTAGACCCATATCTCCTGTGTTCCCTATTGACCTGGCAAATATAGTGCTATTCTTGGCTTCATCCTTAGGTATTGGGCAATATATCTCTTCACCTTTTGTATGGAGTTCCTCCTCTCTGTTCAGCATAGGACCTTCTCTGTCTCATGTACCATAAGTTCTGCAGAGTTATAAATGTTCTCACCTGTCATTACAACTCCCCTTCACATCCTTCAAGATCTACACTCATCTCCATGCTCCTCATGAGCTAGGAAGACTCTCTCTAGTTGTTTCCCAATCTTCACATGCCTCTTTTAAGACTGTTTCCTCTACAAACTCCTGACACCCCTGCACTTCTCATCACAATTAACTCTGTCCCAAGCACTCCTCTGGGACACTTACAAACATTTCTTACCATATTTATGATATTGTTTTTAACTCCGCACTTATTTTTCTTACTGTCTAGTGTGAAAATCCTTCAAAGGCATCATCTCAGTCTTGGTCAATTCATTTCTCTGGCATAGCACCATTTCACTATGTGCTGTATGACAGGAACTGAGAATACTCTGGTGAACAAAACAGACAAGGCTTGTGGCTTTGTGGCACAGGAAAGGACAGATACACTTGGAGCAACTTACTGCTTTCTCCACTGAGGTCCTTGCCTGTGTTGTGCCCTACATGGGTACAATCTCTTAAAACACACAGTGATACTCTCAGATGCCTAAAATGGAGACCATGAAACATCATCTTTCCTTTACATAGATTACGTTATGTTTCCAAGTAGCTGTTGTAGATGCTTCTGGAGACTTGTGACTTTTTCCATCCCCATGAACTACCACATTCAGAGACACAATGTATGTAAAATGAGGCCTCATAGAAATCCTAAAATTCCAATTTGGGGATGGGGTGTAATATTTCTGGCTCCTAAGAAACACGTCACTCTCTGGAAGGGCCCTTCACCCTATTAGCCAACTGAGTACACACCCTACCCAAAGATCCCCAGCAGCCTATGTACAGAGTATATGTATAGGGTCTATGTATAGAGAAAGGTGATGCTGAACACTTCTCTATGGGAAGAAATAGCCCACTAGAACTCTAGAATATGAGAGTATGGTTTTGTTGTACTTCTGAATGAGAGGAAGAAGCAACAATTAAAAATGCCCAAGGGCTGGAAGCGAGAAATAGGTATGCATGCTTCTCAAAATCACTCCAAATTTACTGGTGGAGAATAATAGTCTCCTGCCAGAATTGGAGCCTCAGGCACCAGCCCCAAAAGTCTTTCTACCTAAAAGACTTTTCTTCTTATATTCTGCATCAAAAAGTAAGGCATTTTCACGGTGGAGTCCCTGCTGAGCTCAGATGCCTCTAGATGCTCCGCATTCTGAAAACATGAGGCATAACAGCCTAAAAAGGTCTGATGATGATGCTTGCTATCACCATCTGACCCTGGACCCACACACATTGATTCAGGTGAATCTATAGCTTTTGTTGTACTCTCCCTAATATTTGCCTTCTGTAAAAACAATTTGTTAAATGTGTGTGTGAAGTGTAAATTTCTGGTTTCTTTGGAAAGTCAGTTATGTTGACTGGTGCTTTGTGGGGGCACACATGATGTTTTGTGTGCTAAAGCAGACATATGAAAGAACGTTTTCCTGAAGTAGACACAGATGAAAGGATGTTTTGCGATAGAAGACGTGTGAAAGGACGCATAATATAAATATGAACCCATAGACAACAGGAGTTGGAGCATTCATTTGGTTTGCTCTGCCTCACTATTCTTCGCTAACTACATGCATGCATTGGTTCACCTTACATAGCTTTGCTAAGCTCTACTTGTGACTCCATTCAGAGAAACTCACCAAAGAACTTCTCATGAAGTCCCTGTGGCACTTCCATGATCTTTCCTCAGGCTGGTTGGCAAGCCTTGCTGTTTTCTTCAGGATTGAACTATACCTGCTGGTTCATGTATGGTGTCTGCCTACCGAGAGGACTGGACTAGTGTCTGCCATGCCGAATCTACTAGTTCATGTGTAGTGTTTGCTATGGGACTGAACTGCGCTGAAAAAGATTGAGCTCACTCCCAAAGAACTATCCTTAAGCAGGACCACTTCCCCCATATCCTAATAACTTTTCTCTCCCACTACCTCTGGTAGGTGGTGAGCTATAGCAGAGGATGAACATTTATTAGCATGGGCTGCAAAATTTTATGCCTACATGTATGTTTAATCTCAAAGGTGCAGAGCAAAAAAGAGCTTACAGGGCCAAAGTTTGTGGGCCCATGTCTAGATCATAGGACAACACCCATGAAGAATCACTGTTCTCAGAGGGGTGGGGAGAAGGAAAAGGAGCTGAACTCTGAAAAGTTCAGGGTGTGAGTATGCCTGCAGTCCATATCAGATCCATACAGAGGCTGAGGGCTGCTGGGAAGGAACATGCAGTCATCCTAGGCTTGGCATGGAGCGCATAAAACAAAGTCACAGAGCAAGCTCTTCTGTTAAAATCTTCAGTTTCCTGGAAGACTTCCTGAGGCTAAGGTTCATCTGTCCTCAGTAAACCTTTCTGGTAAAGAGGGTGTCAGTACCACAGAGCTGAGCTGTGAATCAGCTGAGCCAACAACTTCCTGGAGGCTGTCACTCGGCCTAAGCTGGACTCGGGTCTCACTGAACTGGCTTTTCCAGAGTCTGGACGTGACCTGTATCCTCCAACACTTCCCTGAAAAACTGAGGCATCATTTTCTCCTCTTCCCACTTCTCTGCTTCTTTGCTTTATGGCACTGACAGTAGAGTCTAGAGATAAAGAGTGAGATCTCAAGGGCTAAGTAGATGTTGCCTAGATTTAGCACCAGAGACAATAGGAAAGCTACTCCACCCAGTGCAGGAGACTGTTAAAAAACACTGGTCGAATGGATGGAACCAGAGATCACCCTGTTCGGTGGACTAGGCCAAGCTGACAACCAAATATCTAGTGTTTTCTCTTATTTGTGGAACTCGAAAGGGGACTAAAAGTAAAACTGTGACTATTGTGGGGCGTGGGGGTGTTAATAAAGGCAATGGGTGAGGAATGAATGCGACCAAAGGAGATTATATGCATGCTATGGTTGGGATCTGACATGTCCTCCCTCCCCCATCCCAGGCTGGTGCTCTGAAAGCACAGTGTTTTCTGAAGGACCTTTGCTTGCAGAAGTGGTTCCTTCAGGGTTGACCTTTGATAGTTATACCCAACCCTAGCTCTTCACTGCGCTCCTTGCTTTCTAGTGAGCACTGTGTGAAGGCCTGTGTCTCCTGCTCCCACTGGCACACACTAAGCCTGACACTTCACCTTCCCAACCCTAATGGACTGTGACCCTCTCAAACTGTGAGGCAAAATAACCCCTTCTGATCTTAAGTGGTTTCTGCCAGATAGTTTGTCACAGTGGCAAGAAAAGAAACTAATACAGAACAAACATGAAGATACCTTAACGAGAGCCAGGAATCTGCACACTTAAAATGTATCCTGAAAAAATAACACTAGGCCAAGATGAGGCCGGCCCCACAAATACAAGCACGTGACTTAAGCATGACTCTACCCCCACAGGCCCTCCCTTGTGAACTCACTGTTTCTATCCATAGTTCCCATCACTTTGTACCCAGCCCTGCCACATGCCATGGAGAGTCTCTAGTTCCCATCTGGAATATTCCCCACTGTTCCTCTCTGTCTTGCATCTTCTCAAACTCAATGTTGATTCCTAACTTGTTTCCCAAATTCCTAACTATAATGTGTCTTCTACAGTGGTGGTTATGAAATCTAATTTCAAACTAAGAAGCTCTCTGATAAACTTACTTTTTAATTTTTCCCCTCGTATGTTAATTATACAATATAATGCTGTTACTATGGCCCTATCATGCATTCATATAACAAGTTTGGCTCATACTCACCCAGTAGTTCCTTCTCTTGCCCTCCAGATCTCCTGAGGAACTCTGTGAATGTCTACCATCACCCACCCTCTGAAGACTTCAGAACTTGACATTTAGGGAGTAAGGCTAGAAAACTTGCCTGCCGCAGCCGCTCACTTGTGCTGTTCCCACAGACTTCCATTTAGGAACGACTAGCCTATGAAAAGCACTCCATACTTGTTGCATATTGTTGTATTGTTTATCAGTTATTACTATCTTGCTACATGTGTTTCTCCCATTAATCCATCCTCTCTCCTCTCAGCCAGTATCCTCTTCAGTATCCAGGACACAATACATCACTGGTGCTGCTGCACTATGCACAGAAAGGAAGGGAATGGGTAGCAGCCAACATGAAGTATTGATACTTTCTTTCTTTTGTTATGACTCTGTGAAGAGCAAAGCCTACATATGACTAGAAAGATGGAGTTTGAAATGGGATGATTAGGGAAGGAGTAACTTCATGGTTCAGCACATAGCTGGGAAGCACGAGGCTTTGCATTCTATGGGAACTCTCGAGTACAAGAAGGACCATTGGTGGGTCAAATCAAACATTGCTAAGGGAAATCATAGCTACCACATTGTGATCATTCACTGATGCTCTAAGCTTTTCACTTGACAGGAATGTTACTGTTCCCACTTCACAGATGAGGAGCGTGAGCTCTAAAAATGCTGGATTCTGATTCCTTATCCAAGTTCACCAGTGACAGTGTTCATACCTGATGAGTTTAACCTCTCTGTTTCTTGGGGTCATGTGTCTTTCTTCTCTTGTCCTTCTCAAGAAGACAGCCCCTATCACTGCTTTCTCATGTACTTACCCCTCATCCAGATAGTTCCTCTATCCTTGCCACTCGTCAAGAGACCCTCATCTTTATGACTTTTAATCAAAATTTAACCGAATCAGATTAGCAAACAAATTTG
This sequence comes from Apodemus sylvaticus, assembly GCF_947179515.1. Taxonomy (NCBI): domain Eukaryota; kingdom Metazoa; phylum Chordata; class Mammalia; order Rodentia; family Muridae; genus Apodemus; species Apodemus sylvaticus. The sequence continues at coordinate 99,911,655 of NC_067476.1, read as the reverse complement.
CTACTTGGAGCCAAGTGTTCATCCAGGCTTCAATCAACCATAACTGGGGATGGGGTGTCTCCCAGAACCTTGCATACATGCAAACTGTCAATATGTCCATTATTTCAGGACCTCTATTACAATCCCTGAAGCCAAACTCTGCAGTAGGCCATGTCAGCTGCTGCTTTCCTCATATGTAGATCCAGAGTAATAATGGTTATTACACCCCCACATTTCTATTTTGAGTCTTAAAGGAGATAATTTATGTCAAATGCATAGAACAGAGTCTGACACAGGAACTTCTGTGAATGGTATTATGATCATTACACAAGTTGTACTACAAATCCTTTTCTCTATCTTACCAGCCTGCTATGCCCCTGACTCCCAATTTGCTTTGTGGTCCTGACCAATCATTACAGAAAGGTACTCCTCAACAGTCAACAAACTTAAACAGTTCTGGAAATGCATCCTTGGACAGCACAAATTGCTGCCTCTGTTAAGCAGATGAAAGGGCATGACCCTGCTCTAGAATGTTCTGAGTTCTTCCAAAATGACCCAAAGCAAGACTTATTTCTGTTTTTAGGAAATAAATCATTAAAACTAAGACTTATAAAGGAAATTGTGCTCACAGAAATGAAAATCAAGAATACCACACACTTCAATCTCCCCCTTAAGTCTCATGTTTTCATATAGCAAGGAGACAGTTCACTAACAACCATGAGTAAAAAAATAAACTGTGCATTTGCATGCTGCAACTAAGCAATACCACCAAACCAACCTGAAGAATTTGAACATTTTAAGATTGTGATGAATCTGAGAATAGTTCTTCTAGAATCTACTCAAGTAATGCCTTGTTGGAAAAAGGCATTTAAGCTTATGGATTTGATAAAGAATTAACAAGGCATAAAGAGAGATAGCACTGCCTGAACCACTGTTCATACAAACAAGAGACTTCTCAGTTCTGCTCTATGCCATCATAAAAACAAACCCTGGCCTTCCTGGAAATGGTTTATGGGTAAAGGTGCTTGCTATGCAAGCCTAATGCACTGAGTTCAGATTTCCAAACCCCAGCACTCCTACACTAATATAAGAGGTATAGACGGGGGAATTTCTTTGGGAGTCAGAGACTGAAATTTCTCAGGAGCTCATGAGGCAACTGACCTAGAGCATACAGCAAACTGGAAAAAACAATGAGACCCTGCCTCAAACTAGGTGGATGGAAAGACCCAACTCCCAAAGTTATCCTTCAATAAAGTAAACACCAAGCTGCTAGTACTCACTGCGGGCAGTAGATGTAATGTTAGCACCCAGGTCTTGTGACTCTTGGGCCCCTTGGTTGGCCCACTGTGTCTCTCCATAGTGTGTTGTGCAAACTGGGTAAGGAGACTTCAAATAACCAAAGAATCTGTTTGAGAACTGTTAGTTCTTTCCAAGTGTGCTTTTGAGTAAGCTTGGAAGCTGGGCTTCACATGGTTTCACCCTTGCTTATGAGGCACACTGCTTATTGGTACTCTGAACAAACCTACCACAAAGAAATCTATGCAATGTATTCCTCAAAACTTACATAACAATAAATCTTTGGCTTATATTATTTGTTAATATTTGATAGGAATATTATCTAGAAGATGTTTTTGACTGTATTAAAATGTTTATACAGTCACTCAAATAAAATTACATGTCATTTCCCCTTACCTAATCCCAGTTTTTAGGTTCAAACTGATTTCTAGGCATTATAATTCTAAATAAGATTCCTGGCACCTCAAGGACATTGTATAGGAAAAGAGCTGCAGCAAGCCTGGGAGAGGCAAAGTAATGCAGAACGGAGCTCCCGCTACCTGACACTTCCCAGTGGTCTAAGGACTTCTCACGGCCTTCACAGTTTTTCTTTCTACCTAGATAACTTTTCATTTGTCCAGAGCTCTGTCTCCAGTTTAAGAAGGAACATATTCTTCCACCCAACCCTGACCTATGACTTTCCCCAGGAAAGAAACTCTCCTTAATCTTCAAGGAGAAATTCTTGTTGTTTCCGGGGCTCAGAGTTTGAAATATAAGGTAGAAAGGTCACCTGTGATGTCGGGAACAATGGTTCCAGGCATTGGGGGAAAGGGGGAAAATAATTAATGGACTTTTCCAGAACCTTCCACTGAGCATTAGCCAACCAAGCAATTAAATCCACCATACCCATAGTGAGCCTTTACGGTATCACAGAGGTTCATTGCCTCTGACCAGTTGCAGCTCGTTCCCGGCTGACTAATAAGACATCTTCCCTAAGGGAGTTCAATGTTACTCCTCTGCACCCTATATCAATAATGTCTATATAAAAGTCATTGAGCTGTGTTGAGTCACCAGTTGGCTGCACATTGGTGCCCTGGTGAGATCAGGATACTCTATCCCCAAATACACAATCCTGCCATTCGCCACTCTCACCATATACTCCCTTGTTCCTCCCAAGGGGACCAGCAAATTCAGCTAATCTGCTGGTAGATTTCACGGAATCTCATTCCAGGAAGACCCTTCTCACACCTGGAGGAAAGGAGCTGAAGTCCCAGAAGCACCAAGAAAATTCTGATTAGACATGTTTTCCTGACTGTCCTCTACCCACTCAATTCACTGGCCGTGGCTCACACTCGGTTTTGTCCAGCAGATCACGGCAAGACCATTCACTCTATCCAACCTAAGGGTAAGAATGTTTTCCATACTTCTTTGGGTGTTTATTTTTAAAGGTTCTTTGGCAAAGAGAGAGAAAGACAGAGGGAGAGAGAAACAGAGAGGGGGGGGAAGGAAGGAAGGAAGGAAGGAAGGAAGGAAGAAGGGAGGAAGGAAGGAAGGAAAGAAAGGAAGAAGGAAGGAAGGAAGGAAGGAAGGAAGGAAGGAAGGAAGGAAGGAAGGAAGGAAGGAAGAAACTAAGAGAGACATACTTTCTTAAGTAAATTTCCATACTGACATCTTGTTAGCCTATCTATCTTTCACTACAGAGCCTCAACCATGATTCTAGTTTGGGTGAAGAAAGTGCTCAAAGTTAAGTAAGTTTTGAGAAGTGTCTTAGGGTTTTATGGCTGTGAGCAGACACCATGACCAAGGCAAGTCTTATAAAGGACATTTAATTGGGGTTGGCTTACAGGTTTCAGAGTCCATTATCATCAAGGTGGGAGCGTGGCAGCATCTAGGCAGGCATGGTGCAGGCAAAGCTGAGAATTCTACATCTTCATCTGAAGGCTGCTAAGGCTGCTAAGAGAAGACTAACTTCCAGGTAGCTAGGATGAATAAGGGTCTTAGCTCATGCCCACACCTACTCCAACAAGGCCACACCTCCTAATAGTGCCACTGCCTGTGCAGAACATATGCAAACTATCACAAGGAATATTGCTTGTCTTCCCTGCCACTCACTAATAGAGTCACATGAGCATCTCTGCCTATGCCCTCCTTAGAGCAGTCATTTCAAAAAGTTCTTCTAGTCCTTAGTCTCATCCCGAGCTAAGGAAGAGTCAGGTCTGCCTCCATCTTAGGCTTAAAAGCCATCTTATAATAAAGACAAACTAAGTTCACTCCTATTTAAGATTAAACTCATTTCTCAAGGATTGGCCTATGTCCCACCTGTAACACTATCTTTAGGAGGAGGCTGCCTGCATGCAGGTATAAAGTTTTCTTTAATTAACTGCTTGCTTTAATTAATTTGGCTGTGATGATTTGGGTTAGTGGTCTTTCTCCTCAAGGTTTTGGGATTCTCAGCAGCAGAATAGTTCTCCTAGGAAACAGTCCTGGAGCTTATAGACAGTCTGTCTACCATAGAATAGACCAGCCATCTCTTAGGACCCAGAAGCAGAGAAGATCCAACTTCTTGAGCGTGTATCTCTTCACAACAGGGACCATCTTATGCTATCATGAGTAGAAGTGAAGTGGTTCTCTCCCTAGAGTTAGGAAAGAGGCAGCTTCTTTTCCAAACCTCTTGCTCTCCCTAGCCTAAAGAGAGTCTCATTCATAGTTCCGCTACGGGAAAACTACTGGCTGCCTGGTGCTGAGTGTTAGGGCAGAAAGCACCCACTCTGCTGTTTCAGTCAGTGGGAACAACACAGTCAATACTGGGGCCTTTTAAAAGCATTTCTCTGGGAAGCCACTGTTGTCTCCTCTGTCTCTATTTTGCTCATAGAAAGAGCAGGTCTGACTTTCTAAAAGTTACAGAGTGAGGCACTCCTTCTTAAAGATTTTAACTTCCAGGGTGGAGAGGCGGGAAGCCACCGTGTGTTCTTGGATGAAGAAGGTAGGATAGATTGCCAAAATTAGGCAGAATGTAGCAAGACCTGTTGGCTCACATTCTTCTTGGCCTCTGTGTCTTCAGAGATAAAGATATCCCTTACCTCTAGGCTCTAGGGCTGGAAGTGGGGCGGGGGGGGGGGGGGGGGGCTCCCCTGTGCTGGAAGTAAGTTTTTGACCTGCTTTCTCTTCTTGCTCCATTGTTCCTTACTATGACTGGAAATTTAAACCAGATCCTGAATTATCTTGATTCTCAAAGGCAAATGGGCTTAAAAGTAAAAGGCTTCATCCAGCAGCTGATGGAAACAGTTGCAGACACCCACAGCCAAACAATAGGCAGAGGTCAGAGAATCTTGAGGAGCAGAGGGAAGGATTGAGGGAGCCAGAGGATCAAGGACACCAGAAGAAGACCTACAAGAAGACCTACCTGGGCCCATGGCTGCTCACAGAGACTGAACCACTAGCCAAAGAGCATGCAGGGGCAACACAGATGCTGCGGATGCAAGGCTCATTTTTTTCATGTAGGTCCTCTAACAATTAGAGTAGGGGCTGTCTCTGACTCTTGCCTGCCTTTGGATCCTTTCCATAGCTGGGCTGCCTTGTCTGACCTCAGTGGGAGAGGATGCTCTTAACCTTGCAGCAATTTGATATCCCAGAGTGGGTTCGTCCCCATGGGGGAGGGGGGGCTCTACTTCTCTGAGGTAAAGGGGAAGGGAGTTGGAGAAGGGTGGAACTAGGAGGAGCGAAAGGAGGGGGCTGTGATTAGGCTGTAAAGTGAAGAAATAAACTAATAAAGTTTTCACATGTTCCTCTCCAGGCAATCTGATGTATCTATCATCTTTTGTGGGTCAGTGGAGGTTCCCTGAAGAACTAGGGCTGCACTGGGTCTATGCTCAACTGAGCCATTTGCATGACAGTGTGCTAGAACAAGCTCGTAAACAGAGGGCATATAAAACTCAGAAGAGAAGAGCAAAAAGAAACTCTAACTATGATTACTTCTTTGAGAAATTTTGACTCTTTGCATCCTCAGTGTTCTCTGCAATATTATTAACTTCAGTGTACAACATAGACCAGAATAGGCTTTCATGACCATGGATGGACGCCAGTGTCTCTTAGGTGGTGATTTCATCCCAGCCCATAGTTTTTGGTCTCCGTTTACCCTACTTCACAAAAGAAATCAGGGTGGGAGGCAAGGAGCGGAGAGTGGCCCTTATTTTCCAATAAGGAAACTCCACAGTCCTGTTCTTACAGTAGTCCTCAGTCAGTGCAGACAAGGACACCCCACAGTGACAGATCTCCTGTTGCCATTATGCGCAGGACAGAAAGAAAACACAAAGGCCAACTGGTTTCCAAATGTAGTTCAAAGACTACATGATCAGAATCATCTGGGGAGCAGGTTAAAATGCATATTACTGGACTGGACTAGAGCTCAGTGTTTCAGCACTTACCTAGCATGCACAAAACCCTAGCATACATCAATCACTAGCACAAGGGGGTGGGGGGAGGTAGTGGGAGAGCCTCTTTCCCAGTCCTAAGGACTTAAGACAGTTCATGATGTACCTGTATCACATAGTAGGTACGTCATTCCACGTCAGTCTAAACATCAAAAAGAAGAGCACACGTGTTATCTCCCACAGACCTTAAAAGCCGGTTGGAACATAGGCCAGTCTCCAAAAGATCTGCCTGGAGGGTGGGCTTTGCCCAACTTGCCCCCCCACCCCCACCCTCCAGGCACAGATAAAATGGAGAGATGAAACTCGCTTAGCGAAACTGTTTTGCTTTCTCCCATCTGTTTACCATTTTCAAACCATCTGCTTCTTCTCATGAAATATTTTGCCTATTAAGGCCCCATAGGGTGCTGATTAAACTTGTGTTCTAGACCCAGAAAACCAGGAATTAAATTCTGATTTCCTAACTTATAACCTGATTAAAACACTTAACTCTTTCCACACCCCAGTTTATGTACTATTAATAGCTAAAGAGGCACAGGGCATAGCAGCCCAACACAGCTATGTTGTGTGTGCCCACAGTCCTGGGTCTAGTACTCTAAAAGAAGTACACCACCCCTAAACATTTTTGTTTGCTTGCTTATTTGTTGGTTTTTGGCTTGATTACTTGGACCTTGGAGTTTTGGAGAAACTGCAGACACGGGAGGAGTTAAGAAATTGTCCTAGCCGTGCTGGAATTGTTCCTGCTCACTCCAAGAAGAGAAGTATGACTGCATCTCTAGAGGCACAATCAACAAAGAAGGTTTTGGTTCTGGGTCCTACCTGCAGGAACACCCCCACCCCCCATCCCCCCACAAGACTCTCTGTCCCCAGCCATCTGCCTTTGTCCCGCATGTTCAAGTCTGAAGCTTCCTTGGTATGTTATCTCGAGACTAACTCATTTCTCTGGATTTTCTTCCCAATTCTGGTAATGCATGCATGATAGAAAACTTTTGTGTGTGCTTCTCTTTTTAATTTCTTTTCTTACAGAGAATACCTTTAAAAGAAACAAAAGAAAAATATTTTTCCTCTTACACAATTATTAGTATTGCCTTGAAGATTATAATAATTAATATAAAGTATGGCATTTTGACCAAAGCAGATTAAGAATTCAATAGTAATGGGTAGTCGGGATCTGAACCAGAGACTGGTGTTTAGTACAAGTTAACTACCTTCCTTTTTATTTTTGCCTTCTCTACTATGATCACTTATAAGCCAGGATGGTTGGTGAGCTATTCACTTGACTATCATGAGTGCAGTACCAGAGGCAATTGCATGGTCACAGTCCTGGGCCTAGTATTCTATTATTTGACCCTAGCAGTCAAGGTCACTCACAACCCTTGAAGTTATGCACACATGAAGGTCATGGAGGACTGGGGCCAGCTGGTCCAGAACTATGTGAGGTAAGGGTGTCCATGGAACCAGTCATGCCTCTGCGACTATGAAATATGTCATCCTAAGGAATTTTCTCTTAATTACCATAAGGGATAAACAGAACTTTGCCCCCTGCCCTCTTGCTGGGACAAACTGGCAAAAATGAAATAAGAAGAAAGGCATGCAAATCTATTAGCATGCAAAGGGGGAATAGCATTAGAAAAACCACAGTAGTAAATAACTCACTGGCCCAGTGCCACTCAGAAACTTTGCTTCTTTTTCCAAAATGGACAGAAAGGTAGGGAATGTGGACAACTGAAAGGAGCACAAGTGATTTTCAGGAAATGCGCGTGCATGGCTTTGGGAGAGTTTTGCTTGAGTGTTTGCTTTGTGCTGAGACTGAGCCCAGCATCACCTTGTATACACTGAGCACACACTCTACCACTGAGTAACATACAGTCCCAACCCTGCTTGGGTTCTGAGCTTATGATAGCCAGAAGCTATCAATTTGGCCGCCAGAACATGCAATAGTTTGTAAGAAATTATCTATGGGATTGAAAGAGAGCAGTAGGAGTAACATAAGTCTGCCCAGCTGTGTGGACAGGAAGCTTCAGTCTTTATTCCTGAGATAGGAGCTTGAACAACTGAAGCTCTCTGAAGGAACCATCATGCTGTGTTTCCTTCCTTAGGTATGCACACTTTCAGTATGTAAGGATTTGTAGAAAGCCTCTGCCTGCTCTGATTAAAATAATGGAAGGTATGAGAGATATCCATTTTAGGATAGACAGCAGTCTTGAGATGAAGACTTCTGAGTTCCAGTTTTAGTTCCAGTCGAATCAAAGGAATGTTTTAATACTGATTCCCCAGACAAAAATCAGAGAATCATCTATAAAACTGGGGCACGGGCCCCTCAGAGAAAAAAAAGTTGAGACATCCTCCCCAAGCTGATTTAATCTCATGTGCTTCACCCCCAACCGTTCCTCCCAGATTCCCAGTTAAGTGTTTTTGTTGGTTTTGTAGGAACACACAGTTGGGTGGGTATGGAATGGAGTTCAGAGGGGATAGATATGATCAAAATACAATGCATGAATTTGCAAAGAATTAATAAAAATAATGTTTAAAGACATGGTATCTACCCAACACAAATCTGTTATCTCAATAAAATGCAAGCAACACTCACCACAGAACTGAGTGTGGCAAAGCATGCCCTAGAAACGAGGTTTTCTTTAGATAATTTTTGCAGTTTAGAAACCCATGAGGCTTACTACAAGCCCTAGATGGGAACATGGTTAAAACTGCTGGAGCATGTCAGATTGCAGTGTGCCTTGATTATGAACCATTAGACTACCTGGAGGCAATACAGCTCAGTTTTCACGGTGGGTCTCCAAGAACCTGTCTACTTATTAAATGACAAACATTCAAAATATGATGCCCTGGGCACTAGAATACATTTAAAACTGATCTGCTGGCTACTCGATACCTGCCTAGGTTGAAATAAATAAAGCAAATCCCTTTTGGGTTGACTTGTTTATGTGGGACATGGGGAGCAAGACACAAAACTAAACTATCTAGGTTATACTTTTGCTTTACTCTAAAACCAGGAAAGTCGTAACTCAACAAATTTATCATGGAGAGCTCCATCTCATATAGCAGGATATTCTCAGGTATGGCTACATCTGTACCAAGCAGCTAGCCTACCTCTGCTTTGCTAGGTTCTAGCCGCCTCCCTCTGTGATGGCTTCTTTCATAACTGTTGCAGTTCCAGGTAAATGTCAGATAACCAAAAGTTAGAGAGAGGGAAGTCTGTTTCATCAACAAGAAAATCTCCCTCTACTTCTGGTTCCCATCCAGCCATTCTTCCTTTCCTTTCTCTCTGACATCATCCGATCTGAACCAATCACTGCAAGCAGATAACATAACAGCGTGAAAGTTTATCCTACCCTTATTCTTGCACTAAGGACAGGATCACATTCACTTAGGACAGTGTGATGAGGAAGGACAATGGCCTCCTAAAAACATTGAGACTCTTAATAAGGTACAAAATTATGCTGACTGGTGTGCAGACAGTCAAACATGTCTATATCACTAGATAAAGTTCTTGGGATGAATAAGTGGATGGGTAAAAATGGCCTACCACATCACCTGCATTTGAGAATAATAGCAACTAGTATTTTGAAAAATCATGATATATTAGCTACTTTATATAAAATACATAATGTAGTTAGTATTCTGATGTAGGTACTATTTTCATACTCATTTCACACTTAAGAACACTATGCTGAGGCATAAGTAGGAGAAGAAACTTACCCAGGACAGAGTCTACCTTCAAACTCAGTCTAACAGACTTCACAGTCCTACTCGCCTTCATTCATTCCCTCTGAGCTACTTCGCTGGAAGGCAAGTCAGATATTCCTTCACTAATAGCATGAAATGTATGCATTTGGGACTTCAGATAACTAACCCATGAGAAAAGCAAGAGACTAGCATGGAGTAACAGGTGAGGCTGGCCTTGGTGGTGGACTCAAAGAAAGAACCCAGGAGAGAGGGAGGTCTTGCTGTCCAACTCTCTTTCATCAGTGAGGAAACTTTTCTCCACTTCTGGTCCCTATCCAACCACTTCCCCCCCCCCCCCCCCTCATCTTTCTCAAACCATGACTGACTAATAGGCTGAGCAAGGAGAAAATGGAATGGACACCGTGGGACGTCAGCATGCTCTGGGCCTTGTACAGTGGTTGACTGGAGAGGAGGCAGGTCAGCTTGTCCCACTACTGAAGTAGCTTATAGTTTCCATATGACTTGGGCAAAGAGAAATGACTGTGGTCGCTGCCAGCTGGAGGAACGGAAGGCAAAGCCTGCAAGGCTGGGCTTTTCCAATGCTGCCTTCTCCAGGGACTCACGGGCCTCTCCCCTGCATCAGTGGACGTCCTGAGCCAGGAAACCACTGCAGCAGAGAAGGCACATTCTGTTAGAAAGCCTGGTCCTTTTCCTTCTATCTTCCTTTACCTCTGACCTCTGAACCAGAGTCTACAATGTTGTGAGCTCCAGGGAGCTTAATGTTCCTGATAGGTTTGTTTTAGATGGAGAGTGCCAGTGTTCAAACTCAGAGAACTACATGCCTGTCCCCAGTTTTCACATCCCTCCTAAGGCCATGCCCCACGTGCACTACAGACTCCTGCCAAAGGATTCCCAGTCGCAGGACACTAGTTTTCCCAGGGGAGTCTGACCTGAAACACAGGGTCTCTCTTTATGTCTCATGTATTTCTACTTTAGCATGAAGAAAGCATCTTCCAGAACATACTCTGGACAGGTTTGGGCAGTGGTACTTTTAAACAGATTTCCTTCATCCCCATCCGTTGCAGAGGCTTGGCTGGTAACAGGCTCTGCATCTTGTTTGTCATCGTTTGCTTTATCTAGTCTGGAAATCTCTTCTTGGATTTCTCTGCAATGTGACATTAGGAAGGTAATTCAATAGAGCCAAGCTGGGAAATGATGTGGTGACACCAGTGCTCTGATCACTGTGGGCTCCTCTAGACCCAGTATTGAACCTCTACAGAAGAGCCCACTTGGAATAGTGCTTGATACTGGCAGGAGTTTAAAACTAATAAAGAGTAAAAAAGACATCTTGCTCAATGTCTATACATGCACACAGCCACTGCTTTGAATGTAAGTTATTTCCTCTTCTTTTCCCTTTCTCCACTATAGAAAATGAAAAAGTAAAAATACAGTCAAAGCAGGGAATCTTTCTCTCTGTGGTTTCTATGGTATGTGGGCACGCCACTACTTGTTGTGTGTCCAATGGTGAGTGTTTTACCTTTTCTGGATCCTATTTCTCATCCACACAAACAAACTTGGGTTTGGTGACAGTCAATGTTGACTCAGCTTAAAAGGATCTGGTGCAAAGGTTCTCAACCTTCCTAAGGCTGCAACCCTTCAATTCAGCTCCTTGGGGTGTGGTGACCCCCAACCATAGAGCTATTTTCATTGCAACTTCATAACTGTAATTTCACTACTTTTAGAAATTGTAATGGCGAGACCTGATATGTGACCCCATAAAAGGGCTGCTCAACCCCCAAAGGGGTCTTTTTTTTTTTTTTTTTTGGTTTTTTGGATTTGGTTTTTTCGAGACAGGGCTTCTCTGTGTAGCCCTGGCTGTCCTGGAACTCACTCTGTAGACCAGGCTGGCCTCAAACTCAGAAATCCGCCTGCCTCTGCTTCCCAGAGTGCTGGGATTACAGGCATGTGCCACCACCGCCTGCTCCCCAAAGAGGTCTTGATCCACAAGTTGAGAACCACCAGTCTAGAGCCATCTAGGAGACCAACTTCTGGCCCTATCTGTGAGGAAGTCTGTAGACTAGGTTAATTGATGTGGCAGCACCATTGCCTGGGCTGTGATCTCAGTCCAAGAAAGTGAGCTAAGGCGTTGCATTCATCTTTCTCCCTGCTTCCTGACTGAATATGATGTGAGCTGTCCAGAGTTCTTGACTTTCATGCCGTAATGAACTGAAATCAAAATAAAACTCCCTTAAGTTACTTTTGCAAGCTGATTTGCAGCTGTGACAAGAAAAGTAGCTAATCCAGAGCTTTTTTATTTCAGAATCATTTATTTATTAAAATTGCATTTACACCCGATTTGCTGTCTATATTCCCCAAGCCCTGAGTCATGGGAATTCCCCGAATCCATCTGTCTCATGCAGGCTTGGAGCCATCTCCCTCCACAAGGTGTGGTCCATTCTTCCCTTTCAGTTTTATCTGCAGGATCCTGCCTGCTTCTGATGTGTTGTGCAATGGCTGCTCTCAGAAAACAACAAGTACCTATTGACCACTCAGGAAGGAGGCACAATGAGGACCCAGAGATTATGATCTACAAATGACCCAGCAGCCAGACTCAGCCAGACTCAGCCAGACAGCCAAAGGTTCAATCAGAGGTACGGAGAGCAAACAAGTCAACAGACTAGAATGTGGGGTCACCGAGCCCTGACTTTTGTTAAGTGTGGCTCTCCAAGATTGGAAGTTTCCTCAGAGGCTCTGGTCATGAGACATAAATGGACCAGCTCTTCTCCACCAGAACGGGTTCACCTCCAAATCATACAAACCCAGGTTTCTGCACAAAGTGTCTACTGCCTAGAAATAAACATTTTAACAGTCACCAGTGTTGTCTTCTCCTCAGAGACGCTGGCAGCTTCCTTCCTTCATTCCAAGGAATGCCAGCAACCGAACGGGTCAAACAATCTGATTCTCTCCAGAAGACACTGGGAGGAAGCACTGTGGTTGTCTTGATCTTTGCTCCCTCAGTGAAAACATCAGCTTCCAAACTCTGGACCAGCAAAGCAAACACATTTGTACCGTTTTTAAGTCATGTAGTCTTGGGTACCTTGTTATCACACATAGAAAACTCATATATAGGCAAGATATTCATTCTGAAAACAGCCAACCTGACCCATTGTTAATGACTGGGGTGGCTTTAAGAATGGCTTTTCCTTAATTATATTCTCTGCCTTTACTAATGAACACACAGCAACTTTTGTAATAAAACTGAATTTATTTATTTATTTATTTATTTATTTATTTATTTATTTATTTATTTTTGGTATTTTTCGAGACAGGGTTTCTCTGTGTAGCCCTGGCTGTCCTGGAACTCACTTTGTAGACCAGGCTGGCCTCGAACTCAGAAATTGGCCTGCCTCTGCCACCCAAGTGCTGGGATTAAAGGCATGTGCCACCACCACCCGGCAAACGGAAACATTTTTCAACAAGAAACTCCTAGCAAAGCATGGAGATCATGAAGGTCCTGAAAGGGAGATCTGCTGGGTTGTATAAAGGTCCTGGAAGGGTGATGGGCTGGAATCATACCTGTAGCTTAGCGAGGATAAGGACTGGGTCAAAGGAAACTGACATGGAGTCTGAACTACTGTTATCATTTAGGGCCTTGTTGTCTGGAAAGTCTGAAGAAATGCTTAGAACAGCACTTGGAAACATCAGCATCCCCAAAAACAAACAGAGAAAGAATGTAGCAGTGAGAAAGTGCAGAAAGAGATTTTAAAAAATTGAAAAGGAGCCGAGGATGGTGCCTGTACAGAGCAACTTTTCAGAGGGGAAGGCAGGAAGATGAAGAGTCAAGGTGGTCCTGGATACATCACTGTATGTCTGTCTGTCTGTCTGTCTGTCTGTCTGTCTCTCTCTCTCTCTCTCTCTCTCTCTCACACACACACACACACACACACAGCAAGAGGGTAATATGTTGGGAGAGCTCTGGAAGAAAACTCAAGCTCTTACCTGAAAGTGAAAGGGAGTCTCAGACACTAGCAACAGCAGGTCCTTTCCGATTTGTAGGAAGGAAGTCACAATGAAGTCAAGGTCAATGGACTGGCCTACCCTGCGGAAATCACAAGGCAGGGGATTTTACAGTCCGTGTGGCAAAGGCTGTGCAGAGGTACCTACCAGAACATTCCATCTGGGCCCTTCCTGGAAATAACCCTTTCTTGGGACTTTTTCTCACCCTTTTCCATCCAATAAAGACAACTGTCCTGGACACTTCATTGTCTCATGGTCATGGAGGGGAAGGGGCGGAGGCACATTCTAGAAACAGCCTGCTCAAAAAGAGACATGGTGTAATTCTTAGTGTTCTGGTGGCTCTATTAAAAATAAATGAAATGAGAAGAATTTCAACAGTTTATTTCATTTAATTAAATTATGCTCACACTATTTCAACATGCAGTCAATGTTTAAAATATATTGACATAGCAATAGCTTATTATTTCTTATTAAATCTTCAGAATTTTATATACATTATGCTTCCTTTTATATTTTACATTTATATATCATATCTTATATTAATATATATTATAAATATATATTTATATTTTATATATTAGCCATATTTTAAGTATTCAACAGTGCCATATAGTTTGTAATAACTAGACTAGACTACAGTTCTAACTAAAAGAAATAAGTTTAAATCAGTCTGTTATCTATTACTATAACAAAATACCTGAACTTGATAACTCTATACAGAAAAGAGTTTGTGTCCATGACCACATTCTATGTCTACCCTGACCCCACTGCTCCCAAGCCCCCATAGGTCCCTCATGCTCCACACTGCTGCAAATGTGGACCACTTCAGATCCCTTAGCAGAGCCACAGGGAAAGCGTAATTAGGAGGATCAGCTATTAACACCTAAAAAATAGCTGCAAACATGTAAATGCCAATCATTTTAGAAAGAACTCAAGGATTTTCTCTCCTTGTCCTCAGGGCAACAAAGATTAAAATGAAGACAAAGCAGAAACACGTTGTATATATTGAAAGGTTCTATTAGCCAAAGCCCCAGGAAACCCGGGCCACAGCTGTGCTCTGGACAATTAGTTGAACTGTATTGGATTTTGTTGTTGTTGCTGTTGCTACTATTATTCAAGAATCATTTTTACCCACTAACAAAAAAGAAAGGACGCTATGCAAATGAGAACTAACTGTCCCAGAAACCCTATGCTCTTGGGTTCCAATTTTTATTTTGCAAATGATGTGTTTGTGATGAGGTGATACTGGCCCCATACCCCTCCTTCTGTTTTCTATACTGTGATGCCTCTCATATCCCAAGGTTCCTCATCCTTTGCCTTGTTTATTTCTTTAAGTTCTTTTAACACTAAAATAATCTATCATAGCATGCACATTTATGTATGTACACACTCACCAACGCATACACACACAAGCACACACACACACCTGAAGAGATCCAAAAATAGGAATATCACACCTAAATACCTGAAGTCCTCAGATGGTCTTTGAAACATCATGAGCACACAATCACCCCAGTCCTCTTAACTTTGTAACATTTGATTACATTTTTTGGTGAAAAGAAAAATAATGTCATATTTTTTTAAAAAGTCTACAGGATATCTTCAAGGAAGTAGAGTTTTGTGGTATTGTTTTAACTTCTTAGGATGTGTACCAGGTGAATATTCTTTCATAATGCTACTTAGTCCACTTCCCTATGCTTACCTGTGACTGGTAGTGTTTTAAAATGAACCCTTCAAGCTGGTTTTCTTCTTACCGCATCATTATTTGCTCGAGAAATCATGTGCTTAGGTTTAATAAAGCCTTGCTTCATACCTCTGGAATCCCCCAGATGTCTGCACATGTGGATGAATGTTGCCTGTCTAGCTGGAGAGTATGGAGCACAGTGGAAATTTAGCAGGGTGGTAATGATGAGCAATGCTACTGACTGAGCCGGGCTAAGAAGCCCAAGGTGTCAGAAGATAGAGGAGAGGAGAGGAGGGGAGAGGAGGGGAGGGGAGGGGAGGGGATGGGAGGGGAGGGGATGGAAGGGAAGGGGAGGGGAGGGAAGGGGAGGAGGGGAGGGGAGGGAAAGGGAGGGGAGGGGAGGGAAAGGGAGGGGAGGGGAGGGAAAGGGAGGGGAGGGGAGGGAAAGAGAGGGGAGAGGAGGGAAGGGGAGAGGAGGGGAGGGAAAGAGAGGGGAGAGGAGGGGAGGGAAGGGGAAGGGAGAAGGGGAGGGGAGAAGGGGAGGGGAGGAGGGGAGGGGAGGGGAGGGGAGGGGAAGAGCAAGAGGAGGAAGGGGAGGATGAAGAAGACCAGGAGGACAGAGAGGAGAAGGAGGAGGAGGAGGAGGAGGACAAGGAAGATGAAGAGGACAAGGAGGAGGATAAGAAAGAGGAGGAAAAGGAAGAGATGAAAGGAAGAGGATTATTTTCAGTGTATTTTTCCAAGCCCTCTATTAGAAATGACATGTTTAAGATCAACATTAAAACTCCTGTCCTGGATCCAGCTGAGCACTGTCTTCCCTAGCCAGAAGGCCATGCAGAAAACTGAACAGGAAGTGCCATGGAAATTGTGTCTAAGATGAGGAAATTTTCCACATGTCAATTTTTTAAATGATCTGATTTCCAGCCTTTTTTTTTAATGAGACAAAATAACTAAACACACAGGCAACGTGTAGAATGTGGATGGCATCGATTTCAATGGTTAGTCAGGCTCCTCGGATCTGGGCTAGAAACCAGGAACCGCGATGGGTGAAGCAAGGCGGTGACGTAATCTCTACAGGTAAAACAAGATACTCTGTTGGTCCGAAAGCCAAGCTGGATTTTAGGACATGATGTAAGGCAGAACCTGCCACTGACTCATGCTACACGACACTTACCTCTGAGCCTGGTGAAAGATGCTTATGTGTATTGAAGAGGGACGAGAAGCCCTCTGTGTATAAGAGGCTTACCCCACTGTGTACACCAATCTTGGAAGAGGAGGGACACCCCCATCCTCAGACATGGAAACCTAAAATTGTCCTGCTACAGTCAGTCTCCAGTTGCAAGGGTACAGATACTGTTTTTCTAGAGAATGCTCATGACCACAAATACCACACTCTACCCGCTCTGAAAACCAGTTTTTGGTCCATGGGGTTCAGAAAACTTCAGGAGGCTAGCAATGGCTCTGTTATACTTGGGTGGGATTTATTTATTATTTATTGGTTTTTTTGGATTTGGTTTTTTGGAGACAGGGTTTCTCTGTATAGCCCTGGCTGTCCTGGAACTCACTCTGTAGAACAGGCTGGCCTCGAACTCAGAAATCCCGCCTGCCTCTGCCTCCCAGAGTGCTGGCATTACAGGCATGTGTCACCGCCGCCCAGCTGGGATTTATTTCTTAAGGTCATCATGAGAACATGACTTACCTGTGTTCTTTATATCTAAAGTGACTGGAGTCTATGTTACATCTTCTTAAGAAGGGGGGCAGGTGGAAACAGGAGACAAAGGAGAGGAATGGGTGGGGAAATGTTGACTTTTGGTAGTCTTTCCCCTAGTGCAGTTCCTTCCTAGAAGGAAATTTCTAGAAATTTCTTTTCTTCACAACTAACTACAGCTATGTAACCTCATGCAATCCAAGATCAAAATAATGGCAGAGAAGAAGAAAATGGTTGCCTCCTCCCTTCCCAGATGTGATATATGCTCACAAGCAAGTACTGGGCATCCTTAAAGGGTTGGTGACCTGTCAATCAAAGTGCAATTCTTCCTGCACTCCAGAGGGCAGGTGTCTGTGCTTTCTTTCTGCAAATGAGTAACTTCGGCTTAGTGCAGTGACCTTCTGAATCCCGGAACCTGAAAAGGCTTTTGTTTTAGATACTCCTTTGACGGTTCCCCCACCCCAGTGCTGCTCATGTTACCCAACAGATACTTACTGTTCAAAGTGAGCTACCTCTGCCAGAAACATCAAGACCTGAAAATCCTATTCTCCAGCCAAGAAACCTGTCCGAGGTCTGAGACAGTCACCCTCTTACTAAGGTTAACAATATTCAAAATACTGAGACTGTTGTTTATTTCAGGCAGTTCAAACTACTCCTTCCTCTAAGTCACCATGGTCAAAACACACGTTTTAGCTAAAAAAATAAGTTTTCACTAGAGGATAAAGTAATGTGAGACACGGGTCATTTCCCAGGATGCTGAACATATGCTTCTTTTTTGCAAAGCTAGAAAATAGGCACATGTGCTGCCCGCCCAGTCTTCCCTCTACTGTCCTGTCAGTTCACAGTCATCCAGGATGCTTTCCCACACTGCACTTTTGCAGCAGAAGCTGCTCGGAGAATGAGTTGTGTGTGTGTGCTAGCATAGCTGGCTGAGGTGCCAGGTATCCACACTAGATGGAAAATAAAGCAATGAGACATGTGTACCCTAAGTCACTGCTGGAAGGAACAGCGATGGAGAGAAGTCTCTATGACTTTAGTCTCATGTAGGGGCCTCGGCAGTGGCCTCAGGGCTCCCCTGTCCTGACTGTCAGATCCGAGTCAGAAGCTGCTGGCAGGATGTGGAGAGGAACATGGAGGCACACACGAGGTAGGCTTTGGCCATGTGGGGAAAAAAATGGTCTTGGCTGGAAACGTAGAGAGGCAGAGAAAAGAAAATCCTAACTGGGTACCAACTTTTAACTGGACCCAGTCGGGCCAAGTATCTGAAATTGTGTTAACACCTCAGACAAATATTCATACCTGTTTATGCAGAGTTTGAGACCCAGACCACAATTCTAGTAATGTCTTGGTCATAAGGATAAATTATGTACCTATCTATGCTCTCTCCTCCCATGTGTGTGTCAGGGGTCTGGAGGTGGGGGTGTGTGCATGTGCTAAAATCCTCTTACAAAACCAACTCAGAAAGCAAAACTTCTTGGGTTGTTCTTAGAAAGACCCAATATCCAAGGACTAACGCCCAAGTTACTCCATCTAAGAATTTCCCTTCTTCTGCTAGAGTGGATCAAAGCCTTCATGAAAAGAACCATTGGGAATAGATGGTAACAAAAATTACATTTCTAGCCCAATCAATTTTTTAATAGAGAGAGAAAAGGAGAGACAGAGAGAGACAGAGAGAGACAGTCAGAGACAAGCACGCAGCGTGCTGGCCCTGTGCTATATTGAGCTAGCATGACCCTGCCGGCGTGCCAACAGCACATTGAGAGCATTTCTACTTTCACTTTTCAAATGACATGAAAGGGAAAAACCTGTTGGCAAAACCAAAAGAAGTCTGGGGTAGTGGTTCTTCTTAGGTCATTTTAGAGATGCTTGGATCTTGAGACAGCAAGGAACTGCTTGTAAGCGAGCCAAGAATCTAATCTCCATAATGCTCAGGGTAGAAACTTGTAGCTTATAAGACAGTTCAGAGGTTAACATCACCAACCATCTATTCAGAGCAGGTCCCATGTCCCTTTTTCTCACCAATACTTTTTAATGACTAACGACCGACAAGTTCAAATGTTTTGGATACAGAATCTAAGCTGGCACAAGTGGATGTCATAGCAAAGGGGAGTTAGCTTTTGTTCCAGATTTGCTTCTCACAAGTTGTGTTCAGACAAGTGACTCGACCCCTCTAAGCCTTAAGTTCCTCATCTAGAAAGCAGGGAACCATGACAACTGAAATTCAACACAGTGTTTTGTGAGGATGAATGAGGTCACAGATGTGGCTTCCTCAGAACAGCTTCTGATGTGCACGAGTCATTTCCTCAGGAGGAGGCTGGAGAGTCAGGAAACAAGGAGATACAAATAAATATTTTAAACAAATAATTAATGAGTGAATGTTCATTGTTACATATTCTGCTCCATCCCAGCACCCAGGTCAATGCAAATTAGCATGAAGCCAGCCTTTGTGGTTTATTCGGTTGGTTGGTTTTGCCTCCGACTAATCTTGCCTGATGCTGTAACTGTCTTTCCTCAGGGGTCCAGAGTTGCTATATCCTTTCTGCTTGGCCCTCTCGGTACAACAGCTCCAAGTGTGACCTGGGACAAAGGGGACATGTGTGTGACCCAGGACAAGCCCTTGGGAGCTGCTATGCCAGCAGCTGGTTATGGGGTAGGTATGTCTCTTTGGGCCTCTTTAAATGAGAGTCTAGTTTTTACTACATCTTGGGCCTCTACTCTGCTTCCGTAGTAAGGGAGTTCTTTGTTTATGTGTTGAGTCTGGACTGTACTATGCATCTCAAGCTGGCCTTGAACTCACTGTACGCCTGCCTCAGTCTTTTTTCCTGCTAGCATTTTTTGTTGTTGTTGTAATATATTTTATTTTAAAAAGCAGATTTTAGGCTAGAAGCAAAATTGTGTTGAACACCATCCTTTTTTTTCTACGTGTGCACACTCCCCCTCTCCAGAGTAGCACATGTGTGACAACTGATAAACCTAGATCATTATCACCTAGAGGCCATGGCTGACATCAGAGTTCTGTAAATTTGAATGACTATTCAATGTCTAGTGCCCCTGTACACATTAGTGTCTTATAAAGTAGATTCACTGCCCTAAAAAGTCTATGCTATAGCTTTACTTTAAAAAACCAAATACAAGGCCTGTTTGTGAGTCCAGACTTGTTATCATAGCATTTGGGAGATGATGGCAGAAAGGCGATGAGTTGATGGTCTATGTTGAGTTCGAGGACAGCCTTGGTTCATAAGACCCTGTCTCAAGAAAATAAAAACAAAAATAAAAAGAATGTGTATTTAAGCCCCCTTCCCACCTCGTATGCCACTAACTGTTCTATTCCTCCTTCCTGAGAGTCCAGGGACACAGGAAACGGCTCATCTCTAAACCCACCCGTGACTCTAGCTCCCACGAGGGAGCAAGTCTAACAACCAGGTGCCATCACCAGGCAGGTCCCCGGCTCAGGACCCACAGCAATTACCACATCCACAAAGTGTGTTTCCATTTCCCTACTTTCATAATCAGACAAAACACTTACTTAGGGTTGGATCGATGGCTCGGTGAATAAACCATTTGCTGTCTAAGCATGAGGACCTGAGTTCAAGTTCCCAGAACCCTTAGGAAGATGGGAGCATTTGTCTTCGGTCCCAACTCCTTTCTGGCAAGATGAGGGACAGAGACGGATGAATCTGGGATGATCAGGAGCCAGCTAGCTCAGTTTACACAATCATGAGCAACAAGGAGACCTGGGCTCCAGGAATGTGGAGAGGAAGGACAGACAGCCAAGGTTTTCCTCTGACCTCAGATACACATAAGACACCTGTACTCACACACGGAGCACACACATTACACATGCATCCACATGTCATGTACACACACACACACACACGTGCACATAGACACATAGGCACATAGACACATAGGCACATAGGCACATAGGCATATTTAATAATGAATAAATAATAATAGGTACCCTCTGGATCATATTCACCTTTCACCACTGCAGGTACAAAATGTGTTTTTGAATTTTTATGAAAGAGAAACGATTCTGCTGAGTTTAGAGGGGCTTGGGGGGGGGGGGTGTCTTAAGACACACAAATCAGTGACGTCATCCTCTACCTTGCCTCTATTCTTCTGTTTTCTTCCTCTTGCCTTTACCGGGCAAAACTCACAGCAACACTGAGTTCTATATGGGTTTTTTGTTTGGTTTGTTTTGATTTGATTTTTAAAAAACCCAATCTCCAGCGCAATCATACAGAACTTGTTTATTTCACGAGTCTTCCCCAGATTTTTCACACCCTCCTCCCAGATACAAAGTAGCAAAGTCACAGCAACTAACAGCACAGCGGGGGGGGGGGGGGGGGGGGGGAGGGGGTCACACATGCACTGGCCAAATTAAGATCTGGCCATGGGGTGACTGTCCTCTGGGAGCAGCTCTCCCCTCAGAGCCTCTTGGGAATCACATGAATCACGATCACACGCAGGAGCAGCACCGATCACACTTCCCACAGCAGAAGGCCCTGCTTTTCTCTGATGAAGGAGCAGGATCAGTGACTGAACACTTCGCTGACACCTGGTCAAGGGCTGTCTCCATCCACCCTGGGAAGCTGAAATGAAGTCTTCTCCAGCATTTCCTATCTAACTCAATACAGAAGAGAAAAAATTAAAGAAACAAGATAAAACAAAACAAAAAGACAAGTAATTTCCAACTACATTGAATTTTGTGTGGGGATTAATAATGAGAAGTTGTTTCCATCAAAATGCTTGAGCCAGTTGTAAACTAGGCAGTCCAAACTCATCTAAATTCATCCTTGCAACAAACTGTAGCTCACATTTGGTGTTGTGTTCCCCTAAACAATGCAGTTGTGATTTGCACAATCCAGTTTGCATTGGCTTCTGCACGTGGAGAACACAGTCGCCTTCTCTGGGATAACTGCCCTCCTTAGTCTCAGAGTTTGCTCTCTACTTCAAAAGCCAGTGGGCACCAAAGAAGCAAACAGAAAACCCGCCACTCACGCCCTCTGTGTATTTTCATGGAAATAGTGTCTGCCCTTAAGAATGCCATCCTCTGTTCTCATGACAGAGAATCAAACTGAATTGAAAGAGAAAAACTTAAGCCTGTACAGGACAGGTACACTTTAACACAAGAAGAGTGGAATTGCCTATTAGAACACGAAGGTCAAAATCGAGTCATTTGTGGTTGTGTGTGAAATTGATTCCTTTAGGTTTCATTAATAGAAATAGTGTGAGGTGTGGAGATAGGATCCCAACCACCGAAGTAAAAGCTGGGTGAAGACACACAGATACCTGCATCCCCAGTGCTTTAGGGTGGACGTTGGAGATTCCAGGAAGTCACTGGCCATCTAGCCAGGCCAAAAGAAAATCATCAGGGTCAGGGAGTGACTAGATTGGGGAAATAAGGCAGTGATAAAAGACACCTGGTTCTGGTGACCACACATGAGCACAACCACATGTGAGCATATGGAAGCACACACATGTGTATAGTACAAACACAGAGGATGGACAGACGTCGCACGGACACGGGCAGACAGACAGAGCCAGAGAGACTTCCCTTTTAAAAGGAAACGTTTCCTTACAGAGCTTAAGGATACATCTGCCCAGTCTTTGAGACACCTCTCCCCACATTAATTTGGCATGATTTTCTCTGCTACTCACGTGCAAGTTGGTCTACAGATTTTCAGGAGTTTTTGTTTCAATGCTGTGTTTATCACAGCACCTTTTGAATGCATATTGAACGGTTTGGGGTTTTTATTTTTGTTTTGCTTTGCTTTGTTTTCACCCAGAAAAATTCACATCTTTTTTTTTTTTTTGGCTTGTGTGGCCTTTTGAATCTTTCTATCAGCTGCCCCACTCCCACCCCCACCCCCCATCCCCAGCCCCACCCCCACCCCAGCTTTACCCCATGCACCTTTACAGGTGGGCCAGTGAGGTGAGCAGAATGAGCTCACTGAGGTATGCAATACAAGCTTTAAAATAGTGTTTGTGTGGGCTGAACTGGCTTTTAACTTTGGAATCGGTGCTGTTAGACTGTACTGTCAGCCTCTGGAAAGAGGCCCGGTTATTGAATTTTAGTCACTTCAGCCCTCTTTTCAGACCCACTTGTCCCAGGCACCCAGTGGCAAACCTGAGGGTGTGTGCTAATTGAATCACACCCAACGAGGAGAGGGGGTGGAAGGAGCTGGGGCAGACTCAGGAGAACCAGATCCTCTCTGTGCTGCCAAGGCAATTGAGAGGCAAACAGACTGAAACACAGCAGGGGGTGGGGAGGGCGTGTCCCCCCATTGTGATTCTGCTCTGACTCTCCCAGACCTCTGCAGATCCCTTTTCCTTAACACCCCCTGTTTGTTCTCCTCCCCGCCTCTGTTTCAGCGCTCTGTTCCTGTGACCCTCTGTATCCCTAACTGGGACCTTCCTCCATGGGTGTGAACACAGCTTCAGGGAGTGAACTCAAGGTGGAGTGTCCACTCCAGCAGCACCCACCCTGGGCAGAGGAGGCAGGCAGAGCATTAAGAGTCCTGTGTCTGGGGCAAAGTTCAAGTTTCAGGCTCTGATTCTTTAAAACTCTCCTGAGGCAGGCATTGAGCCCATTTTTTTTTTTAAAGATGTCTTGGGGCTGAGAGTCAAATTCAGTCTAACTCTAAAGTCAGACTTTCGGCCACTGAGCCCATCCTGTCATCCAAACGTTGGTAAGAAACTGATACTGTCTGCTACCCTTGCACAAAGTAGGCTTAACTAGTTAGTATCAAGATTGGCACTTTTTCTTCTTGCACATCCTCTCACCTGTACCTGTGTGTGCCTGCTAAAGCAAAAGTCAGGTCCCACCCTCCTCTCTGTTCTCTTCCTCCAGGAAGCTCGCTCTCTCTCTCTCTCTCTCTCTCTCTTTCTCTCTCTCTCTCTCCCCCCCCCCCTCTCTCTCTCTCCAGGAATAAGCATCATGAGACCTTTTCTATGGTTTGGTATAGTATGGGATGGGATGAGATGGGTTGATATGTTATGGTGTCATGCTGTGTCATATTGTATCATATCACATCGTATAAACTCATATCATACATAGTATTCTATTCCTTATATTGTACTACAGTTTATTACTTGATCACTATTGGTCTATCCTGCTAACATCCTAAAAGATACAGAAATCAAATGTGATGCCATTTAGAAACATTGTTTCTGCCTATGCGCTCTATGGGGTAAATAAATACAATTCTGCCAGACCCTTTGTTTGTTAAACAACAACAACAAAAAAAAAAAAAAAAAAATCACAGACTCAGACAGTAATTTTCAAAGCAGCTAAAAACAAGAATATATTTCCACATTTAGGATCTGTAATTGGAATGATCTAATATAACACAGTATAATTACCTTCATAAAATCCCCTTTGGAGACCTGGGGATAGATCAGTTAGTAGAATGACTGTCTAGCTTGTGTGAGCCGTGGATAAACCAGCACCGCATAAAGCAGGTATATCAGTAGGTGCCTGCAATGCCAGCCCTCTAGAGGTAGAGGTAGGATAATCAGAACTTCAAGTTCAAGGCAATTCTCAGTCACACAGCAAATTTGAGGCCAGTTTTAGCTACGTGTATTTAAATACAAACAGTGGGGCATGACAAACTCTCCTCCAGACAAGAGATGCACTGAGGGAACTCCAATGTACACAAGGATAGAGGCCGACTCTAACCCCAGGTCTGAAAGACAGAAGCAAAGGGTTGCCTCTCACATAGACATGTCCTCCTAGCCTTGGTCCAAGGCGAGCCACAGCAGAGACCATATTTACAAGCCTATGGGTCTGCAGGTGACAATATACAGAGAGGAAGACACTGGAACATTCAGCCCTAAATTCAATGTTGTTGTTGTTGTTATTGATCAAAGCCCTCCTTTCATGACCCAGGGATCTATGAAAGAAGAAGTGGAAAGACTGTAAGAACCAGGGATACTGATGACCACAAAGAAACAGTGTCTTACACACACACACACACACACACACACACACACACACAGCTGGTGTACTATGAACTTACAGAGACTTATGACAGTACACATAAGACCTGTAACAAGTTCAAGCAAGACACAATCCCAGGGCGGGGACAAGGAAGTAGCTACAAAGACCCATTTCTAACCAAGAAGCTATTTACAATTAATGCTTCCTAGGAAGAGTCTGGAGAGATGGCTCAAAGGTTTCTTAAAAACACTGACTGCTCTTCCAGAGGTCCTGAGTTCAATTCCCAGCAACCACATGTGGCTCAAGACCATCTGTAATGGGACTAAATACCCTCTTCTGGGGTGTCTGAAGTGTACTCATATACATAAATAAATTCATTAAATTAAAAAAATACTTCCTGGGAGAGGGAAAATCAGTTTTTGCCACTGGAATCCACTGGGCATATTAACCCCACTCCTGGGCAGGTCTAATGCTCAGGAGTAGGTGGCCAACACAGAATCAGTCCATTCCATGATTTGTGTGTGGTTTATTGATCTTTTGTTTTGTCTTGTCTTATCTTCCTGGATTTTTTTTTTTTTTTAAGAGAGAAAGAGCATGAATTTAGGTGGATGGGCATAGTAAGATCTAGAATCAGTTAGGGGAGGGGAATGAATGTGATCAAAACACATCATATGAAAAAACTAAGAAGCCTATAAGTTACATAAAAACCCATGGTTGGGCGAGGGCTGGAGCAAAGGCACAATGGTTAAGGGCACTTGCTACTCTTGCAGAGAGCCTGAGTTTGGCTCCCAACACCCACATAGTGGCTCACAACTACTCCTAGCTCCAGTTCCCGGGGATCCAACACCCTCTTCTGACCTCTGAGGGCATCAGGCATGCACATGATTCATACGCATACATGTAAGCAAACAAACAAAAGCGTGGAGCAACCAGCCACAATCACAAACACATGGAGGCCACACACCCTTGCCTCAGAAACAGAACCATGGTCAGCAACCATGCCATAACCTGACCCCATTCTACCCTCTGTCTATTCACGATCCCTTAGGATTCCAGTGCCCCATGGACGCTGACTTTGTCTTACAGACCCAAGAGCTCTTGACTGGGACACAGGACCAAGCAGGGAGGCTCATATAGGACACTTCAACGTATCTCCATGAGGATAAAGGTGTCCTAGCACTGAAGTGGCAATCTCTGGACAGGAGAGTTTTTAAAGTCACAGCATATTTATATATATTATTTATTGGCTGACTTGGTTACTGTCCATGGACTAGACATGTGAGCTCATGAACACAAGGACCTTGCCTGTCTTCTTCTCTCCAAGACTCTCAGTAACAAGAACAGCATATGACACTAGGGAGGCATCTGGTAATTATATCTTAAAAGGATGATTAAATCTTAGACAATGCCATGTAGATTCCTCAAGCATAGCCAGTCGTCAGGCCAGGTCTGAAAGAGGTGTGTATACCCTGTCCACATTTCTGCCCTCTGGGGTAACCTGGTATTCTAGATAGGCTGGGTCTAACTCCACCTTTGTATGGTTACCAAGCAAGGAAAGAGGGGAGGCAGAAGCAAACACACAAGGGTACAGCAAAGAATGGTTATCAGGAGCGATGAGAGTATAATGTAAGAAGTCAGGTACCTGGCAGGCTATGGCTGGAGGCCAACCAGACAGGAGGTCCAGCCACGATAGTATGAAACGCTATGATATCCAACTCTCATTTTCTAGGTAATGGGGGGATTCCTAAAAGTTTGGAAACAGAGAAAGAACACAGTAATGCAACCATGCAATGATGTGGGGGAGGGGAAAATCAGAGAAAGGAGGTCTCAAAATTAGGGAGGCCAGTCTACCCCATAGGTCTGGGCAAAGGATGATGGGAACACAAACATGCCTGTGGCCTTGGAGACTGAAAGGAAGTGACAATAAAAGAGAATGATGGGGAGAAACTCTATTAGATGCCAAGTGTAGATACTCGGCAGAGCCCTGTGGGTCTTGTTGAAGCCATGAAAGAAAAAACCGGAACCGCCTCACTTAAACGTGGATCATACAGAAAAGCCAATGAAAGTTAGACCATTCCTCCAAGGAAAAAAACATATCCAAAAATGTGGCTGTGGTTGCAAAGGAGTCACTCACCATGTCCTCATCTGCGCAAAAGTTCTGTGGACCTTCATTAAAAACCCAGTTAAGAAGAGGAAGAAAGACTGTGACAAAGACATGAGCTGTGAAGGGCAGAAGCAGCAGGAAAGGGGACAAGATGGAGTATGAAGAGGGCGACATTTGGTGTCCCGTCCGAGGTGTTTCGTGTGCATAGGATGCTATGCACAGGGTGGGAGGTGAAGACGGAAAGGGAGCCGGCATAGTTTTTAGAAATTTAGGGAAGGCAGGTTGCTGAGGTAGGAGTGGGTGAAGCTCATGGTGTGAGCTCATTGTGTGAGCTCTCTCTTGATCTATCACAGGTATTCCAGCATTTTGGAAAAAGTAAGGGGGCCTCTCAGGTCATCCAGGACTGCCCTGAGTGACTCCACCCTGCGTCTCCTGTCTTTATCTCCACGTTTGCCTGTATCTGTTCTGCCCTCATCCCATACGACCCTGAGGTGGCATCCCTAATACTCAGGAGCATCCTCAGGAGAAACGTCTTCCCAGGCTCTGTGACAAGAATTGCAGATCTTTTAAAACATTTTTTTCCTTTTTCTTTTTTCTTTATCAGATTCTGTTTTCCAAATGTGTAAGCGTACATTGGTACATAATTTTAGACCACTCTTCACTTCTGGCCCCATTTTATCAGTCTGGTTTTGTTGCTGTTGTTTCTCATACTTATTTTTGTAGGCTGTGTATTCTTGTAAGTGATCCTGAATTCTTTTCTAGGACAACATTGCACATAAACATGAGGAAATACACAAGATACAGCAGGTCTTAAAGTCCAGAACGTTGTGGCTGGGAAGATCACGGGATGTGATAGCAATAACGAGGGTGTTATTAGGCCAGTCCAGCAGGGACTTAGAGACGCCAGGCAGATCTCAGTCTGGGCCACCTTTTTTCTGTTTACTGACTGCGAGAGCCAGTGTTCTCTAAATCTTAAGCAATGCCCTCTTTGCATTTGGAGACGTAGCTTAACAAGGTAACATGTAGAAAACAGCGCTGGATCAGTGTTAGCTGCTGTTATTACCATGCCCATGTCCCAAACAAGTAGCAGGTAGGTCTTCCTTCTTGGCCAGGTCTGCTGGCACGCTGACATAGCAAGAAAGCCCCTCCCCCAGCCTTCCACTCCTGCTTGGCTCCCTTGGTCTACCACACCCATAGACTCCAAGCAGCTCTACCTGACATGGACCACACCTCCAGAGCTCACCTCCACACCCACCGCCTCCTCGGGGTGCAGTATACGCAGCTAGGTCTTCTCTTTTAAAATGTACCAAAGAGAACTAAGTGTGTAGTAGTTTAGGAGGTTTCTGCCTTCCTTGCCCAGATCTGACTGTGTACCCTCACTGATACATACAAGACAGTCCTGCGACCCAGGAAAGGGTCTCAGCAGAGCCTCCAGGGACCCGCGGCCTTGGGTGGAGGCAGCGCTTCTGCAAGGCTCCAGCTGGGTCAATTTCGGGTCAGCGTTTTACCCCCTCGGACCTAACTTTTGGGCTGGGAGAGATGAAAAACAGGCGGCGGGGATGAAGGGAGAAGCAAGGGCGGTGCGAGCCCTTGGGGCGCTACCAAGTAATGGGGGCAGGATTCGAAGAAGAGCTGAGGGTGCCCCACGTTTCCTCCAGCCTGATGATAACATCAGCGCCTGTCAGGTGGTTGGTGCGAGAGAGTGCACGCGCTCGCGGGAGCGAGCGTAGGGAGCGCGCTCGCACAAACTTTGTGCCTGCGGGTGCGCCTGGGTCGGCTCGCTGGGCTCTGAGAGTGGCCGGCTCCGGGCTGCGAGGGCCGGCGGCGGCCGAGAGATGCGCCGCCCCCGGCCGAGCCGATCCCACCGCTCCAGGTGAGGCGGCTCTAGCGACACAGAGAGCCGCGGCCATGGGAACCCTGGGCAAGGCGAGAGAGGCTCCGCGGTGAGTAGCTGCGGCTCCTCGGAGAACGCTGCACCTCTTCTGGGAAGGGATAGCTGAGCGATGTCCCCTGCGGTCCTCTCCAGTGGGTAAGAGGAGGGATTAGACGACCAGGGCTCCTCTCTCGGAGGAGAGTTACTTACGGGGTAGACCATGACTGGGGACCCGGGAGCCGGGACAAGATTGACGTAGGGGGAGAATGGGAGTGAGACAGACAACCTCAGAGTCCAGCACACCAGGCCGGGAGGACAGAGTCGGGGCTGCTGGGGTGGCGAGGCCACAGGTCACCTGGACAGATCTGGAGTGGTCTGGGCCCAAACAAACCTCTCACCTACCCAACGCCCCAAAACAGTCGACCTCCCTGGATGCTCTTCGTCAGAGCACCCCCAGAAACTCCCACTCGCACACTTTCTGAGCCCCAGGCACCTGCTGCCTGCGCGGGTCTAGGGCAGCGCCACCTTGCGGACTCTCCAGGTCTTTCAAGAGCGACCCACAGCAATGGCTGCAAGCGGAGATGGCAGTGCTTGGCCAGGGTAGGTGAGAGGTTTGTTTGGGCCCAGACCACTCCAGATCTGTCCAGGTGACCTGTGGCCTCGCCATCCCAGCAGCCCCGACTCTGTCCTCCCGGCCTGGTGTGCTGGACTCTGAGGTTGTCTGTCTCACTCCCATTCTCCCCCTACGTCAATCTTGTCCCGGCTCCCGGGTCCCCAATCATGGTCCTTTGAGGAAAAAAAAGTTTCCAAATCAGTGGTCTACGACTCTTCACTCCTCTTCCCATATTCTAGAGAGATGTTTGGGAGACGGAAGGAAGAGTGGCTATGAACAGTCCAGCTCTTGGGCAGCAATAAGGGACCTGAAGTAGGGGATGTCAAGACATTTAGTGTTTGTCCTCAAAACACCAACGCCCCATAACTGCCTGGACACCACTTCACCTTGGTTAGGGCAGAGAGTGTTGTGTCCTTGACAACGCCATTCAGTGGACTCAGAATGCCCACACCATGCCTGACCTGAGTAACTATGCCCATTATAATTCCTTGCTGGGCCATATCATCCCTGAGTATTCTCTACCTGACATTGCGCTACACGGTAGTGGGTCTGGACATTGAATTAACTCTGTATTATTGGCGGCAAGGGGCAGGACTGGAAGGTACACTCAGCAGAAATGGCCCTGTGAAAGCTGCCTTTTCTTAGGAACAACTATGGGATGTCCCTGCTCTCCTGTTTCCTCCTTTGCCCTGAAGATAACTGTGCCTGGAGACTGAGCCTCCCAAACCAGTTCAGACTTTGAAACCTCTCCCCAGACTCTGGAGGATGCAGAAGGCAGAAGCTAACCATTGCAGGGCTGAGAAAACATCTTGAAATTAATGGGTTTCTTTCAAGATTTTGTTGTTGTTTTGTTTTATTTAATTCATAAGTGTAACTGGAACTTATGTGGCTATTGCCCTCTAAAAACATGACTTTGTAGAATTGGAGGCTGTCATTCTTCGGATGGTTAAAGCACTCTCAACTTCCTATAATAAAGCACTGTATAAATTCTCAGCTACAACCATCCCACCAAGAGATGGAGGGAGGGGAGAGGGCAGAGGACTCGGGGTAGGGATCTAACTCAATAAACAGTATTTGCCTTGAATGCAACAACCCTGGCTTTGGTCCCTAGCATCACGTAAGGAAAAAATTAAGATATTTATTTTAATTCCTTTGGTTGCATCCTGGTGAGGTGGTAGGATTGTTTGTTCTCAGCCTGGTGTGATGCCAGTATATTTGCAATACCAGCATCCAAAAGGCTGATAGAGAGTTTCAGGCCACTCTGGGGTACATAGTTAAACCCCTGTCTCAAAACACAAACAAACAAAACCAAAACAAGAAAAAAAATTTTAAAAAAATTTAAAGAAAGAAAAGAAGAGAATGTGATCTGAGAGGTTTTCCAGGGCAAACAGTCAAGAGACGGGACAAAGCTTACAGCCCACAGAGTATTGGCTTTTAACCCTTTACCTTCCCTAGTTTCTCACGCTCTCTGCATCACTCCTTACTGGGCTAGGGTTAGATAGATGGAAACCTTTTTTCTAGGAAGGGAGCCAAGCTAGGAAGTGTGGCTTGGTGCTAAGGAAGCTGGCTGCTGGCCTGCTGTGCACTGGTGGTCAATATATCTCTGCTGCATAGCTGGAGATGTTCAGGAAAGGACTGTAGAGAGGCTAGCCAGCTCCTGGGTCCAGAGGACCATTCCAGGGACCTGCTGAACAAGTACAGGCTGAGATGCCGCCTCTCTATCACCAGCCATCTTTCTGAAGCACCTGACATTTGTTATACATTGAATAAGCCCTTTCAGTCTCTTGACAATCTACTCGACAATTTCAGTGTGGTAATAAGCACACAGTTTCATGGGGGGAAAAAGGCCTACTAGATGAATAAAAGCAAGAGGGGCCTCAGGTACTAGTCCCTGAGATAACCCATATAAACAGCCTCAGTATGTGTAGGACTCAGTTTCCATATCACAAGGTAGCAGCTTTCTATACTGTGGCTTCAGACACAATGCAAATCCCTGCACAGGGTCTTTGAAACATGGAAACCTCGTGAGGACTGTTGATGTTTTCAGGCTATCATTTTATTCTCAGACACTTATCTGACAGTCTCAGGGCCTGGATAAAAATCAGTGGTGGTCAAGAGTTTGATGGATTTCTACAGCACCAACCTGATCCTTTGGGAGTCAGTGGCTTGGGTTAACAGGTTCCAGTCACCAGGGTGACTGGGCTTTATTGGTCCCAGTTTGGAACTGAGCCTCTTGTACACCACAGCCCGATGCTCTTAAGTTGGAGCAGAACTGGAAAGGCCAGGGTGACCCCTGAAGTCTGACTGTGTGGTGTGGCCCATGTTCAGGGTACTGTCTTTGTGAAGGCTGATTTCTCCTAACCCAGGTGTGCCCAGGGGGATGGATTTTTTGTTTGTTTGTTTGCTTGCTTGCTTGCTTGCTTGCTTTAACTAAGGTTGGCCTTTTCTGAGTGAGGTTTATGTCTTGTCAAAGGAGCTCTTCCACCCAGACCCTGGAAACTGCTTTGTCTTCCTCTTTGCCCTTGGCATTCTTGAGACTTTCACCTAGAAGTTATGTGGTTACACTCATTGTCTTGGTCAGAGTCTCCTACGAGAGCTTTGTGTAGTAAGGAACTACGAGATGGCTTTATATAGGAATAACTAACATGCAACGGACATGTATAATTTACAGAGAAAGTTACAAAGGCTACCTCACCATGGTCTCCCCTGTCCTACTGTAATATCTTACTTGTGGGATAAGTATGTGGCTTATCGATGCAGGCTTATACTTATAATATGTGCTGTTTCTGGGGAGTTTCCCCCTTCTCTTCTTTGACAGTAAACTGTAAATAAGCCCAGCATGCAATAGGAAGAGAACTAAGTACATGCCAAACATGCTATCAGCAAAAATGCCTATCATTATTGAACCTTCGAAGATTATAGATGTGGATCTCTGTATGTTTTTTTAATAAAGACGAAAATAAAACATACTGCATGAGGCACTCTGCAGGGTGATGTGTATCTACCGGATCATGCCCAATAGATCTAAGGATGAGTAGATGAAGATCCACCAGACTCCTAAGCCATTTCCACATCCAAATCGTTATTTTACATTCAGCTCTAGAGCAGGCAGCTCAGCTCAGAACCAACCCCTCCCCATTTTCTCTTCATTAAGGATCAATGTAAAGACCCGATGGAATACTGTTTACTAGTCTCAGTGATTCATAGTGGTTCCTTGGGTTAGCAAAAATGAAACTGCTTATTAAAACCAACCAAGATCTGTAAGAAATGCAGGGATGGCTGAAAAAATCTAAATGTCACCCCAACTCTCTTCTTCAAGGTTCTTAAAGCTAGTTCAGGGGCCCTTGTCTTTCTGTCTCTTAGGCATTGCTTAAATCAATGAAACCAGCCAAAAAGGATGCTAACTGAACCAGTCCTTCAGACCCCAGGTCCTGTAGCCTAGCAACTAGCAACCAGAAGCTAAGGGTGGGCCACCAAGGTGCCCTCTTCCCTCTGCATCTCCCCTTCTGGAAGAGAGACGGCAGCATCGAGCAGTCCTCACGCCCATGGGGAGAGGCGATTGCTGCCCTGGAATCTCACCTTGTCATTTGCTGAGGAGATGTCTCTTTAACAGCCAACCAGTCCGTTCAGTGCTTTTGCCAAGTGGGAGGGGTATGCCTTCTACCAGCCCAGCTTCAGGGACTCACTGTCCTATCTCCTCTTCGCTTGGTCTTCAGAGCCTGGAGCTGCCAGCGAGACCCCCAGCTGCTCCGTCTGTCCTCACTTGAGTCTCTCTTTCCCCCCAGGAAACCTTGCCATGGCTCCAGAGCTGGCCCCAAAGCAAGACTAGAGGCCAAATCAACCAGCAGCCCTCTCCCTGCGCAGCCCAGCTTGGCCCAGATCACCCAGTTCCGAATGATGGTGTCCCTGGGACATTTGGCCAAAGGAGCCAGCCTGGATGATCTTATTGACAGCTGCATTCAATCTTTTGGTGAGTTGGGCAGCTGCCCACCTATATAGCGATTGCTGTGTTATTTTGTTCTTTGCCTTAAAAAGTGTCTTATACAAGAGCAACCTAGATTGTATTTTGGCTTTAAAAATAACGTTTGAGCTTTTGAAATGTTGGAGACAGTCTGCAGCGCTTACGGCACATGACTATGTGGGTGGAATAGGTCGTGATGAGAAGTACAATTTGAAGTGAGAACTTAGTGGCAGAGTTGGCATTTTCCTCTCATGGTAGTTTGTCTCATGGTGGGAAAAAAATCATAAATTGGTATTGAGTATTCTGTCCTCCAGTTCTTGTGGTCGAAATATCATAAGTCTGTCTCATACCACCAAATAAAATCTGAAAAACTTTTAGGTCATTTGACAGTTCCCCCTCGCAATCTGGAATTGTGCTGTGTTTGTGACTAGAAGATGATGAGCTCATGAGTTGCAGGCCGAGGTGGGAGAACCTGAGCATGGGAGCACATAGGCTGGCACGGTATGGTCCAGGTGCTGCCCTCTGTGCTGCCAACAAGCAACGCTCTGAAAAGATTTCTTTTTATTTAAGAATTTTCTTTTGATGATTGTTTTTGAAATGGTGACTTGAAAAGTACTAAATATTGGGTTTGCTTCAAAAGGAGCAGGATTAAAACCCACAGATTTCAGGGAAACCTATTGATTCAGAGACTTTCAGCATCCCCTGTGTCCCCTTTTCCATGTCCCTGCACCTCCCTCTGGGAAGGAGATGAGTTTGTGGGACATCTGAAGCATCAGCCCACCACACCCTGATGCCCCTGGAGAGCAGAGGGGAGGTATGCTCAACCGAAGTGGGACTGTTGGTGTTTAGGTCCAAACAAGGACCTTATTTATAGACTTGGGAAAGACTTGGCACTTTGGGAAGATTCTTTTTGTGCAACTGCCTCAATTTTGGTTTAAAACAGTGCTTCTTAAACATTCTTGCACACATAGTCATGTGGAGGCTTTTTTTTTTTTTTTTTTTTTTTTTTTTTAGCAATGCAGATGGCCAGGTCCCACCCCCAGAGTTTCTGCTTGAGTAGGTCTGCCCAGGGTGGGGTCCAATAATTTGCATTTCTAACAAGGTCCCAGGTGAGGCCTTGGCAGCTGCTCCCCAGAACTCCACTTTGAGAATCACTACTTTTAGTTGTAGACTTCTTGACTTTGAAAGGGAGAAGACTGGGTGTGTGTCTCAGGGGCAGTGTTTACCTAACAGGCAAGGGCTTGAGCGCAGGCGCCATCCCTGAAAAAGGAAAGGCCATTCATTCTGTTCCCTGTTTTATCTTTACCTGAAAGACTAATTCAAGATGAATTTTCTACTGCTAAGCTATATCTTCACCTCCAGATGGAATAACTTTGTGTTTCAAAATCACCATGTACAATTTATACACTCAAGGAGATAACTGGAAGCTGGTGGATACCAGTGGCTAAGTTAGTGTTGATAGATAAGCTACAAAAGTCCTGGTCCTTGGCTGCTAATTGTATTCAGTAGACCTGCAGATAGACCTGTATAACTAACCGCTGCATGAACAAAGACCTTTACTCTCAGTTTCACTGCTGAGAACAGTGGGACCATAACTGTGTTTATCGTGTGATCTTTCTTCTTTTTCTACCAATCATCCAACTACCTGATGAGTTCAAGCCTGTTTTCTTACCCTTCAAATAATTTGTGGCTTCAACCTCAAAATTACATGGCCAATTCTGGAGTCCTTTCCAAAAATCATAACCCACTCCCCCAACCATCCCTACAAAGGGCAATGCTACATGATTTTCTGCAATATGTAAAGGTGAAAAGTCGTAAAGGACAGTAGCTAGGTAAGTGCCACTGAGGCTGAAATCCCTTGGGCCACTACCAAGAAGCATTTATTAAGTCTGTAATTATGTCTGACCCTGCGCTGGGCAAGAAAAGTCACAGTGACCAAGTGTCTGTTTCATTAGCACCTGTGGCACCTGTGAAACACTCAGTTCAGGAACACACACATACACACAGACACACACACACACACACACACACACACACACACTTGTGATAATAAATAAAGGTGTGGTGTTTGGAAAATACACACTCACACATACACACATGCACACACACTCAATAATAACTGAAGGTGTGGTGTTCACGAACACACACACACACACACACACACACACACACACACACACACGATAACAAATGAAGGTGTGGTGGAGTTCAGGAGCAAGTTCCTTGTACTAGTTTGAATCAGGGCACTTACCGATAAGGACCAGCCACCAGCTCACAGCCCCTGGGACATAGGCATGCTGTGGACAAAATCCTGAGCTTTCTGCCTTATATGTTACAAAATTTTCCATCACAGAGTTCACATGAGAGACACAAAACAGCCAAAGCCAAAGAATTAGAAGGATGCCTTTGTGAGTGGGCCTCCTCTTGTTATCAGTTGACCTAGCTGTTGTGGGAGGAGCTTCACGCTGACCCAGGAAAAGATAAGGACAACTTGACTAATTCCTTTCTTTACTTTTTGCTACCTGCTCACTTCACCTTCATGATGGTGCCTTGGATGTATTCCATGGAGGCTGTGCACACAACACCCGCAGCCCAAACCCGGGGCCACTGTCACACAGATTCAATTAGTTAAAACAAAATCAAGTGTAAAGTTTAGTTCCTGCCACAACAGCCGAGTGCTTGCCGGCCTCAGGTGGTGACTCCTGCTAGACAGAGTAAACAGACAAGGGGGGGGGGAGGGGGAGTTGTCACAGAGAATCTGACTGGAGTACCGGAGAGGGAAGACAACTAACCTGAGGAGAGAAATGGTAGGTAGATTTTTCTGGAAACTAGGGTTTTATTCATGTCACAGGCACACCTAAGGGATAATCTAAATTACTGTTTAGAACCTCACGGGCATTGAGACGTGTATACTGAAAGCTGTCTCTTGAGCATTATTAAGTATCAGTTGTCCATCCCTTCCCTCAACTGTTCTCTCGGAAGGCTGGAATAGGAGGCCTTTAAGGATAGAAATGTAAATGAAGGTGCTCTGGAAGGCCCCCAGCAAACCTCTTGGTATCTGAAGGTTACAGATCTGTGATTAGAAGCCCCAGGTCTCCATTCTGTCGCACCAGCCCACTCCACCTTCTGCTTTATCAGAGGGCATGAACAGCTCCCAAGTGCGGTTGCTAGTTAACCCGTTCCAAGCATGCTGAGGTAGATCATCACAGCTGGTGAGATACGCCATCTCCTACAGAGCTTAAAGGCCTACAGGAGCACTTGGACTCTTCACTTCTTTCTCACTATGCAAGAGGGCTACCAGCTTTGGGCCAAGTGGAAAACTCAAATACCCCCATTTACAAAGTCCTTTCATGTCTCCTGTCTGTGCAAGAGAACTCTGATAGCATCAGGGAACAGTTGCACACGTGCCCCAGAGGACACTGGCAAACAGTTCCCCTGTGTCCAGAGCCAGATGCTGGGGCCAAGGACAGTGCATCCTAGTGGCTTATATTATATGGGGTATTATTTTGTTTTTCTTGGTGTTCCATATGTATTGATTTTCCTTTTATATTCAAAACAACCCTGAAGTAGGTCAGGTATTATTATCTCCATTGGATGAACAAGGAAAAAAGTGGGGCATCTGAGATCTGAAACGACACACCTTGTACCCACCACCTAAATAGAAAACACGCTGCCTTTTTCTTCTGCCTCTGCCCCAGAAGCCGTTTGTACCCTGAGCTGGTGCAGATGTGGTTCACTCCCCAAGATAGGCCTCATATTCTCAGAAGAGATTTCAGATTTCGTATTGCACAAGGTAGGCCAGCGACCTGTGCTTACTACTCTGCAGGCCTGGCCTCCCTCAGTTACAAACCACATTCCATTCAGTGCAAGAAATAGTCACGCTTCACCTTTATACCATCAACTCTCTCGCTGAAATTAATTCTTGAGTCAAACTTATATCTGTAAGCTCCCATGTGTGTGCATTGTACTAATGTTTACCAATCTTGAAAGACTCTACAACTAGTAAGACTAGTTTCTGTACTGCGGGCTAGTTAAATACTGAGCTCTTTATAGACCTTAATGGATTACAGGCTATACCTGTGTTTAAAAATGGAGCTGAGTGAGGGGAAACACAGCTGGAACCACTGTCCCCACCACAGCAAAGGGAAGGTTGGATAATGCTCCTCTCTGTGCAGCATTAACTCTGCACACTGAGACAAGGTGCATAGGAGACAGGCACCACACCACACTCTGTGACCCAGATGGGTACTTAGCACTGACTCCTGCAAGCACCAAGCCCAGATCTACAAGGTTTCTCATAGAAAACAGCAAACATCATCGGGGAGGCACCCTGTCCTAAACACCTGGGGGTGTCAGAAGTGCCCAGCATGGCTGCTCCTAGCACTGTAGAGAGAACTGGCATTCCTTGGTCAATGTTATGTTTGGTCAGGTAAGGCCACTTATGTTAAAGAGCCCTTTACCATGTTTCTGCTGGGCTGGTATCAGCCAGTGCCCCTGGGATAGCTTCCCTTTCATGTGTGTGAGTTCTGGTGACCCTTGGGTCTGAGGAAAGAGATGGTTTAACCCTCTCTGCCTCAAACTTTTCCTGTGTGGCATTATCTCCAGGAGCCCTCCCTGTATACTGGGGCAAAATCAGTCCTTGAAATGATGATGCGTAAGATCCACAATTTCTCAGGAATTCTGGGTACTTTTCTTCAGTAGGTGGACCCAGAGAAATGGGTCTCATTGCTGACTGAAAGACAGAGGATGTGGACTAGCTGAGCACTATGGATCACGGGTGCAGTGGGGCTGCTGGGCTTCCGACCCTGACCCTGGCTTGCCTTTTTCATTTCTTCTCTTAGCTGACAGGGACCTGGGATTCAGAAGAAGGAAGGTACACATGCGTGGCCCAGCTCACTCCTGGGCCAGCTGCTGAGACCAAAGCTCAGCTCGGCTCTCTATGTCTTGCGTTCTCTCTGCTGTAATAGAGTCTCACCCTGTATGAGTGTGTCAGACAAGCAGTCCCTCACGAACTGATAATGAGCCCCACTTCCCTGTAGCCCACTAGCTCCTTGGACATCCCAGGACATGTATGTCTCGGACTTTCTAGGAAAACAAACACAACAGACAGCACTGAGAAGTAATGGAACAAGTAGGTTTTTCAATTTACAAACCGTAAAGCTCTCAGGGAAGCCAGCCTCCTGGGAGCACGAAAGCGGTCCAGCAAGGTTTAATTAGAGATGCTCTCTGCCTGGGAGCATGTTGGAAATCCCAGCAGAAGTTGTCAACAGCAATTACAACCTGTCAGCCTCGTGCTCGGGTGGGGGCTGGGTGGTAGAGTATTCGACAGAAAATAGAGTGGCCCTTTGTTCCTCGCTCTCTCGGAGACTTTTCTTCAGGCTTTGGGGATGTTAAGACCCATTTCCAATGCTACAGCAAGGTCTCCATTCTCATCTCCAGCCAGCTTCCGGGACTCACAGGCCTTCCCGAAGAGGCTGAACTGAAAGGTGCTAGAGAAATGCTTTCCCCTGAACAGCCGGCCCGATGAACCCAATGTTTGCCAATATATTTTTTAAGGTTTTCATTGGGAAATAATAGGAATTCAAAAGCAGTCTGTTCTGTTGACAGATCAGTGACTGACCCTCTGAGAGACTCGGAGAAGGACATCTTAGGGACAAACTTACCTCCAGGTCCTCTAATTGTTGCCTCATGCCTGAAGCACTTGCTGAAGCTAGGTACTGGAGTTTGGGCTACAACCAAGCTGGGCGTCCTGCCCCGAGGAACATACATAGAGGAAATACTGGAGAAATACCACATAGGTAGGCCAATTTTATCGATACAATTTCAATGCTGCCACAGTCTTGACATCCTTAATAATTCTTAATGATTTCAACTATAATGTTGAAAGGGGGCATCTTTTCATTCCTATTGGATCTTAAAAACCACACAGCCAGTCATGAGCATGGGAATGGATAGCGATGGGTATATTGCCAAGTGCTGAAGATGTCAGGATGAGATAGGCCTGTAACTTATTTTCTTTTTTATGGATATGGAAGTGGGTATATGAGAGTATTGGAAGATGGTAGCCTTATCTTCCAGCTGTGGCATACTGGATAATTATCCAGCACACAGTCTCTAAACTGTTCTATTTTGTCTAATTTTTCAAGCCAGTTGTTAAACATAGCCATTAAAGATTCAGTTATGTACATGTGTGCCGAGTAAGTTCATAGAAGACAAGCATTGGAAATTGGTCACTTTCTAACGTGTGGTCATATTTACTGTGCTGTGTGCTTAAGAGGGTGTGTCCATCATGTCTGTGTGGTGAAAACACTGCAGAGGCTTTTGCTGTAGTGCTGTGCACTGGTCCATCTGCAGCAACGCAGGTTGGGAGCTTGGTTTTGCTGGTGTATTCACACCCTGGGAATAAGCAACATGACTGCCCTGACCTCAAACCCAACCCTAAAGAGCTTGAGGTTAAATGCTTACCAGCACACCACCATCGTCAGTACCAACCCCAGGGTGCTTTCAGAGCGGCGTCTAGAGGGAAGGGACCCTCAAACCCAACAATCTCGTTCTGTATCACTCAGGAGTAAGGCTGACATGGTTTTTGGTTCTTTCATACTATAAATAACTAACTCTCAATGTGGTCAAGACAAGATGAAGAAACCAAACATCGACAAGGCTGGTAGTTTCTTAAAGATGCTATTATGGAAAAAAGATAAATCCAAGAGATTTTCATTTGTAATTGAACTGATTACTTAGGTCTGTCCCCCGCCTCCGTTAACTCACCTCTACACATTCTGCAGGTTTAAGCCTCTCTTATTTTCTCAATTTCTTATACTTCTGTCTGTCTGTGGCTCGCCCAAGTTGCTCATTTGCCTTTATTCCCACTGCGTGCTGACAGCCTCAGTGCAGTGAACACATGAGCTTTGCTAAGCAGGCTTGGTTTTTTAATGAGTTTGCGTGTAGTTATATTCCTGATCATGAACAGTCTCTTCATGCCTATTTGTTATCCACTATTTAATGCTCTCTGTTGCTAGAGGTTTGGACCGGCTGATTTCTTGTATAGCATTTGCTGATGGCCTTTCTCCTATTTTCACCCCTTCATTAATTTTACTATTACAATATGTAGACATTTTCTGTTTTTATGTAGCTAAGTTTGTCTTCGCCTTTTAATCCTTTATTAATTCTAAACTTAAAAATCTGTATTCCAACTTCTTGAGTTCTTTGTATATATTGGATATTAGCCCTCTATCTGATGTAGGGTTGGTGAAGATCTTTTCCCAATTTGTTGGTTGCTGATTTGTCCTTTTGATGGTGTCCTTTGCCTTACAGAAACTTTGTAATTTTATGAGGTCCCATTTGTATATTCTTGATCTTAAAGCATACGCTATTGGTGTTCTGTTCAGGAACTTTCCCTCTGTACCGATGTCCTCAAGGGTCTTCCCCAGTTTCTTTTCTATTAGCTTCAGAGTGTCTGGCTTTATGTGGAGGTCCTAGATCCATTTGGAGTTGAGCTTAGTACAAGGAGATAAGGATGGATCAATTTGCATTCTTCTGCATGCTGACCTCCAGTTGAACCAGCACCATTTGCTGAAAAGGCTATCTTTTTTCCACTGGATGTTTTCAGCTCCTTTGTCGAGGATCAAGTGGCCATAGGTGTGTGGGTTCATTTCTGGATCTTCAGTCCTATTCCATTGATCCACCTGCCTGTCACTGTACCAATACCATGCAGTTTTTAACACTATTGCTCTGTAGTATTGCTTGAGGTCCGGGATACTGATTCCCCCAGAATTTCTTTTGTTGTTGAGAATAGTTTTAGCTATCCTGGGTTTTTTTGTTATTCCAGATGAATTTGAGAATTGCTCTTTCTAACTCTATGAAGAACTGAGTTGGGATTTTGATGGGTATTGCATTGAATCTGTATATTGCTTTTGGAAAAATGGCCATTTAAACTATAGTAATCCTACCAATCCATGAGCATGGGAGATTTTTCCATTTTCTGAGGTCTTCTTCCATTTCCTTCTTCAGAGTGTTGAAATTCTTGTCATACAGATCTTTCACTTGTTTGGTCAGAGTCACACCAAGGTACTTTATATTGTTTGTGGCTATTGTGAAGGGTGTCATTTCCCTAATTTCTTTCTCAGCCTGCTTATCCTTTGAGTATAGGAAGGCTACTGATTTGCTTGAGTTGATTTTATAACCTGCCACTTTGCTGAAGTTGTTTATCAGCTGTAGGAGCTCTCTAGTGGAGTTTTTTGGGTCACTTAGGTAGACTATCTTATCATCTGCGAATAGTGATAGTTTGACTTCTTCCTTTCCAATTTGTATCCCTTTGACCTCCTTATGTTGTCTAATTGCCCGAGCTAGTACCTCAAGTACAATATTGAAAAGATAAGGAGAGAGGGGGCAGCCTTGTCTAGTCCCTGATTTTAGTGGTATTGCTTCAAGTTTCTCTCCATTTAGTTTGGTGTTGGCTACTGGTTTGCTGTATATTGCTTTTACTATGTTTAGGTATGGGCCTTGAATTCCTGTTCTTTCCAAGACTTTAAGCATGAAAGGATGCTGAATTTTATCAAATGCTTTTTCAGCATCCAATGAAATTACCATGTGGTTTTTTTCTTTGAGTTTGTTTATGTAGTGGATTGCATTGATGGATTTTCTTATATTGAACCATCCCTGCATCCCTGGGATAAAGCCTACTTGATCATGGTGGATGATCGTTTTTTATGTGTTCTTGGATTCGGTTGGCAAGAACTTTATTGAGTATTTTTGCATCGATGTTCATAAGGGAAATTGGTCTGAAGTTCTCCTTCTTTGTTGGATCTTTGTGTGGTTTGGGTATCAGCGTAATTGTGACTTCGTAGAAGGAGATGCCTGAGAAGCATCTTAAAAAATGCTCAACTTCATTAGTCATTAGGGAAATGCAAATCAAAACAACCCTGAGATTTCACCTTACACCAGTCAGAATGCCTGAGATTAAA
The DNA here is from genome assembly GCF_947179515.1 of Apodemus sylvaticus. Taxonomy (NCBI): domain Eukaryota; kingdom Metazoa; phylum Chordata; class Mammalia; order Rodentia; family Muridae; genus Apodemus; species Apodemus sylvaticus. The sequence continues at coordinate 99,869,422 of NC_067476.1, read as the reverse complement.
AATTCAGGAGACAGCAGGTGTTGGAGAGGATGTGGAGAAAGAGGAACACTTCTCCACTGCTGGTGGGGTTGCAAATTGGTACAACCACTCTGGAAATCAGTTTGGCGGTTCCTCAGAAAACTGGGCACGTTACTTCCAGAGGATCCTGCTATACCACTCCTGGGCATATACCCAGAGGATTCCCTAGCAGGTAATAAGGATACGTACTCCACTATGTTCATAGCAGCCCTACTTATAATAGCCAGAACCTGGAAAGAATTCAGGTATCCCTCAACAGAAGAATGGATGCAAAAAAAATGTGGTATATATACACAATGGAGTACTATTCAGCCATTAGAAACAATGAATTCATGAAATTCTTAGACAAATGGATGGAGCTAGAGAATATCATACTAAGTGAGGTAACCCAGTCTCAAAAGATTAATCATGGTCTGCACTCACTAATACGTGGATATTAGCCTAGAAAATTGGAATACCCAAAACATAATCCACACATCAAATGATGTACAAGAAGAACGGAGGAGTGGCCTGGTTCTGGAAAGACTAGCAGTATAGGGCAAAACCAGAACAGGGAAGTGGGAAGGGGTGGATGGGAGAGCAGGGGGAAGGAAGAGGGCTTATGGGACTTTCGGGGAGTGGGGGGCCAGAAAAGGGGAAATCATTTGAAATGTAAATAAAAAATATATCGAATAAAAAATATTTTAAAAAATCTGTATTCCAACCACTTGGAAAGTATCTTCCTGTCATTTTCATAACAGTGAAAAGTATTTTAATACATTCAGTGTATAATATGTATTATACTCTCTTGGGAATGATCAGTAAAGTTTGCAAGTTATTGCTGGAGGAGAGAAAGCCTTTGACTTTATTTCTGGGATTAGCTTAAGGCCAATCTGGTTCCGGCTCAAACTAGACTACTGCACACAGGTCATTCTAGCACTCAAAGCCCTGCTCTCCCTGATTCTGTCACAGAATGTTAAAATCAGTTCTGAAATCAAGCAATGTCTAGAAGAAGAAATAACGTGATCTCAAAAACGATATTGAATGTGAACTTGAAGGAAATTCTTCAGAACTGATGTATAAAGTGCTTTCAACTGTTTATAGAACCAATAACCTTAAAAAAACTAAACATCTCAATCACATTTAAATCTCATTTTCCTAAATTATTTCTGTAGATTGAGTCTATGTTGTTCCTAAGTAGGGCTTTTTTTATGAGATACATAAAACGTTAACAGTACTTATCTAACCTATTTAAATATTCAAAGTATTATTTTACTAATAACCAGCCTTTGAATAATTATTGTGCACAGTACCGTGTTTATGTTAATATTATGTTAATTCTTATGTTCCAATACCTACAAAATTTAAATAAAACTCAAAATTCATATTAAAAAATTTAATAACTTTTAAAAGCCATTTACTTCACTCTTGGAAACTTCAGAAATAGAGTTTAAAAAGGAAAAACATTGGGGCTAGAGAGATGGTTCAGAGGCCAAAAGCACTGGCTATGCTTCCAGAGGATTCTGGTTCAATTCCCAGCACCTACATGTTGGCTCACAACTATCTATAATTCCAGTTCCAGTGAATCTGACACCCTTACATAAAGATACGTGCAGACAAAATACAAATTCATGTAAAACAAAATTAAAAATCATTTTAAAAAATTTTAAAGGAAAAAATTACAGCTTTGTATCCTACCTACCCCCAAACAATATTAACCTATGAATGTTCTTGGAATTGTCTCAGCCTTCACCTGTGGATGTGCACGGATACCGTGAACATATTGCATGTTTAATGATAGACTCTCCATTCTTCTGTGTGTCCAATATTTGCATCTTAACCAATTATGACCCTGCAATGAACATTAGTACTTGCCAAGAAGCATGCTAGCATACAAGGTTTCTACTCTATCCTAAAATTGATCCTAAAAAAATAATGCTGGCATAATTCTATCAAATATGGGACATAAAATTGAGGGTTGCTTGGCAACCAAAGTGATGCTGACGAAGAATTAAAGGTGTTTCCGGAAAAGAAGAGTTTTTTTCAATGCTAAATGCTAATTATAATAACCTAGGGTTGAATTAAGACATGAATAGAGAATAAATGAAAGGGGGAAATACTTAAACTGACTGAAAATCCGAGAGTCAAGCTTTCTTCTTCATTATGTGTGGTGAAAGTGAGTTAAAGGTTTACTGTCAGAAGTGAAGAATAAAATCTCTTGCCTTCAGCACAGCTTCCTAAAGGAGTCTTAAGGGGTGGGGTGGGATTTCCAGCAGAGCCTAGAAGAGGCTGAAGTCTGCTCAGTCCAGCTCCTTCTGCAGCAATTGTGAGGTGGTGAGCAGCATCTGAGAAGGCTATGCTGCCTACTTCATTTTTTAGGGCAGAACGGGCCAGGGCTCTGGGAAAATCACTGGAGCATCTTGCTAGATGGTTGTACAGTTTGGCAGAAACAGCTGCCAGGATGCAGCCTGAACAAGGGGCACACCAGTGATTGATCGAAATGAACAAAAGAATATAGGTACTGCAGGAGGAAGATAGGGCAGAGAGTGCTAGCTTTACCCTGAAGGAGACCATGGATTCACAGGAGCAAAATGGCTGTTGAGGATAAAGTCATCTGAAGACTTGGACAGAAAGTGAGGATTCCCAATTCGAAGAGCAGAGAGTTATTCTGCCTCCTCTCAGTGACCCATCGAACTGTAGTATGGACTTGTTTATAGAATCTCTTGAACAGCCCCATTTTAAAGAGGAACTGAAGCATTCAGGGAAACGGGTGTCCCCCTAATTATCATATGTGAGCCAGCCTAACTTGTTAACATGTAGTCACACCCTATGGAGCACCCTTCAATCTGCTGAGCAGTTGGTTGGCTAACTCTACATTCATTTGCTTCCTGCATAAGCACAGGGACTTTTCCATACTTCCTTTCCTTCTTTCTCACCTTGAATTCCAACTTTACATCATCCAAGAACTTCACCCTTTACCTTCAGTCCCGGGCAACTCTGGCTACACAAGAAAGCAGTCAGCATCTAATACAATGCTTCCCAGAGGCCAACCGCAGGACCCACGCTGCTACCTACCCAGCTGTCTTCAGTTCCTGCTGAGGATGAGCGCTCAGTCTCTGTGGTGACTTGTGAGTTGGCTCTACCCTACGAACACACTCCCCTTCCTTGTTGTGCCTGTAGTCTCTCCCACTGCCTGTGTGCCCAATGGCTTAGAGTCCTGTTGCCATGTCACCAGCCATAGGTACATTGAGCTAACTGAGGAAATGTGCCTTCGTAGTGTCACTGGGCAAAATATGAAGAAAACAACTCTAGATTAAAAGAGATCAGTTCTGATGTTAAGTCTGTATGTGTGCGGATAGGCTCACAATTTATAATTATATATATTTGTATAGTTACATATATTGACTTTTGGATACTTAGTTTGATATTAAGAAATCACGATTGCTTTGTTCATGTATTATCAATCTTATATTTTTAATTTTTACTAACATTAATTATTACATATTAATGGTATTAGTATGACATTTCCATACATACATGTATACATACACTATATACTGATCAGATCAATTCTCCTTTATCTACCTCCAGATTTCACAACCTCTATTCATCACTATTGTGTTCTTGGCATGAAAAGAAAAAGAGGAGTGGTGTGTGGTGGTGCCCATCTTTAATTTCAACATCCAGGAAACAGAGACAGGCAGATGTCTTGGAATTGCAGGCCATCCTGAGCTACATAATGAGTTCCAGGCCAGGCGCGTCTACAGTGAGGCCCCACCTCAAAAAAAAATAAAAAACAAACAAAAACAAACAAAAAAAAAACAAGGAGGAGAAGGAAGAGGAAGAGGAGGAGGAAGGAGAAGAGGGAAGAAGGAGGAGAAGGGAGGGAGGAGGGCAGGGGCACTATTTGGAAAGAGGAAGGATGGTAACAAGAAACGGAAAGCTAAGGCTGAATATGAACATAGTATGTTATATACTGTTTTATACATTATGGCATGAGATTTTCAAAAGGAAACCTATTATACTATGTAATCAGTGAACATTAATAATGTTTAGTATAAAGAGGGGAGAGGAAAGACTGACAAAGAGATACTTTGGTTACCCACCGTGAAAATAACTGGTCTATGCCTATGTCATAGCTGCCTGTCCACACTCAGATGATGAATTCCTGGGTATTCAAAACAAAAAGAAACTATAGTCTTTAATATGTGCTTTTTCCATTGGGGGCACTGTTTTCTGGTTTGGTGTGATTTTTTTTTTTTTTTTTTTTTTTTGGTTTTTTGGTTTTTTGGCTTTTTGGTTTGTTTTGTTTTGTTTTAAGGAAGTGAGAGAATACAGTACTTCCCACAACACACACTCAGTCTGGGTGATGGAAATGTCTTGACCTTGGCACAGCAAGGCAGAGAACAGACCCACAGCAGAAGGCCATGGGAGGCCACATGGTTCTGTGGGTTTGGGACACGAATCCTGACTGCTATTTACCAAACACTGCCTGAGACAAACTCTTTTACTGAACTTGGTCTCATCTGCAAAAACGGTCAGGTCATGAGTGATGAAAAGTTTTAAAAGTTGTTCTAGGCTTAAATGAAAATACATTTGCCTTGGTTTGAGCTGTCCCAGAAGCAGGTCCTGAGACAAGGGTTTGAACACAAGCAGTGTGCTTTAGATGGTATCCTGGGGAACGCTGGTGTGGTCAGAGAAGGCTGCTCATTACACTGCATCATCAAGTGAACGTCCATTCTGGAGCCAAGGTAGAAAATGCCCTCAGCACCACCTCATCCAAGAGAAATGTACAAAGGACCATGTCTCCCAGTTGGTGCTCAGGGAATGCCCCTATTAAATGTCAGAATTTTCCGCTTAAATTTAAGTATTAACTTAGTATTAAATTCCCAGCATATCCATCCAGTCTCTCACACAAGTGAGGATGGGAAAAGCCAGAGAAAATTGTCAGGTAGGAGTTGGATGTGTACACACATTGATGGTAAAGCCAGACGGCTGGCAGGTACACAGTTGCAGACTCTGTTCTAGTCAAAAGCTCAATACCCAGTGTTTGTGGGTAGACACAGGCTACCCAGATGGACTCAGGGCTGGTGAGTAGCAGTGCTTAATGCGTATAATATGGTCATGAGTGTGGAGAGATGTGGCTCTGCGTGCCTCCACGTGACGTTCACAACCCATGCTTGTTGTGGCATGTTTGAGGCAGGCAGACAGACAGACAGATAGACAGGTAGACTCACTGGGACAAAGGTGAGAGAGAGAAAGACTCTGCTATTTTAAACTAAACTAATAAATAAAGCAGGACAACATGACTACAGGAGAAAAAGGTCAATAAAAGTGAACTCAAAGATAGCACGGCGTTGGAAATAGCAGACAGAATTTTAAACAGTTCTTAAAAATATGTTGGAGAATTCATAGATGCACAGATGGGGAATTTCAACAGAGACAGAAACAAAAAGAGCTAGATGAAAAGGCTCAAACTGAAAAATAACGAGTATCGAAAAGAAAAACTCTCTAGATGGGTTTAATTCTACATCAAATGCTGAGAAAGGAAACATCAGTTAAATCAAAGGCAGGTCATCATTTCAAAAGGAAAAGACTGAGAGACATCAACTTGAATTTCAGGTGATGTAACCTGGACTCACAGGACATAAAAGGACTCAAGATAGCTGGGGATAAAGTTGAGAGACACTATACTACCCTGTTCTCAGGACGTATTGTGAAGCTGCAGTTTAATTAAGATGAGGAGGCGTAAGAAACAAGTAGATCTGAGGAAAAGAATAGCAGGTTCTGGGGTGAATGCATACGTGGTCAATAGGTCTTCCACAAAAGCACCTAAGCAAGTCAATAAAAATGGGTGTTCTTTCCACTAATGCTGATGTAACTAATCACACAAACACACATATACACACATACACATACACACATATACATATACATACATTCATATGTTCATAAAGTATGCCACACATGAAAAATAACTTGAGATGACCCAACATATTTGATTACAATAAGGCTCCTAGGTGGAAATAGAGGTGAATATTCATGCAAGATTTAAGAAGGCATTTCTAGACAGGCCATGCGGCAACCCTAAATGATATAGTTAACAAATTGAACTTCATAGAAAGTTCTACCCAATAGGTATTGTTGAAGAAATGAATACACAAACTACACAATGAGAGAAGGTTTTTAGTGATATATATCTGTGACAGGGACATTTTGATCATGTTAACATACAGTAGGACTCTCCCTATGGCCCAGATTAACCCCTTTGGGGCTGTGTTCATTTGGTGCTGGGGATTGAACCCAGGACCTTGTACACACATGCTAGGCAAGTGCATCTCTACCACTGAGATTCACTTCCTCACCCTACCCTTGCCCCAGGCTGGTGGTGAGTTACTTTCTACTATAGCTCTCTGATTCTCACCAAATTGATTTCTGATGTGTTTCCTAGTATGTTTTTTCCAATTAGAGCTGGACAGACCCCAGCACGGAGTCTACAACATTGCTCAAAAAAATCACCCACTTAATCATCTGTCTATTGCACTGATGTCTGAAACTGTGAGTATCTTCATGGCTCCATTTAGTAATATGTAGGCCCACTCAAGGGTAAGGCCTGAATGACACTGTTCAGATTAGCCCAACGGAATTTGACTAATCTTCACATATCTCCTGTAGGACTCAACTCTCAAAATTACAAAATCTATAATTTGTCCTTGGGTGTCTTAGTTAGTTACTATTGCTATGATGAAACACCATGACCAAAAGCAACTTGGGTAGGGAAGGCTTTATTTCACTCACAGTTCCATATAGTAGTTTACCATCAGAATCAATAAGGGCAGGAACCCAGAGACAGGAGTGATACAGAGGCTGTGGAGGAGTACTGCTTACTGGCTTGCTCCTCATGGCTTGCTCAGCCTGTTTTCTTATAGAACCCAGGACCACCAGCCCATAAGTGATACCACCCACAATAGTTTGGGCCCACCCTATCAATTAAGAAAATGTACTAGAAGCTTGCCTACAGCCAGCTCTTATGGAAACATCTTCTCACTTGAAGCTTGCTTCTCTCTGATGATTGATTCTAGGCTTGTGTCAAACTGACATAAAACTAGCCAGCACAAGGAGTATCTTGACATGGTGGTTGAGTAGGAGTCCACAGAATATTATCATTATTTTGTCACTAGAAAAGTAAATTTACCCACTGAAATCCCAGTTGCTACCTATTATGAATGTTTATTGTTTTAACCAATTTTCATTGTGCTTGTCTATTTTCTGAAGCATTAAGTCTCTAAGCCCGCCGGGCATGGTGGCACACACCTGTAATCCCAGCACTTGGGAGGCAGAGGCAGGTGGATTTCTGAGTTTGAGGCCAGCCTGGTCTACAGAGTGAGTTCTGGGACAGCCAGGACCACACAGAGAAACCCTGTCTCAAAAAAAAAAAAAAAAAAAAAAAAAAGTCTCTAAACCCAGCAGGTATTTTAGTGTCGGAAGGTAGAAGAAGGGGAGAAATGTATCAAGTTGGGGACACTCACTAGGCGACTTACATCATTTTGTGTGTATTAGGTGTAGAGGTGGTGCTTTCCAAACAGCTAAAAAGGAAACAACCACATTTACACCACTTCGTCAGGTAGGTCAAGCCAAAACTTTAGCAACTTTAAGCTCCACCCTTGACACCTTCTTACACCTTCATGGGCATGAATTTCTTCCACTAGCAAATAAATAGCAGCAACACTACCTCTGGCTGATGGATGTGGGGAGCCCTAGGTCTTTTACTTTTCTGTAGCTTTTAATATCTACCCATTATGCCTCCTCAACTTGTAGAGGCCAAACTTTGAGATGCAGGAGGATATGAACACCAATGGACCCAGAGCCACAATTCCAAGTGACTGAGCCTTCAAGTAACAAAATTAGCTAAAAGCCATCCGTTGTTTCCCTGTTTACAAGAGTACATGCACACAGGGATGCTTATAGGCCCCCCAGGCTCCCGTGATGCCCATATTTTTCAGGGCCTATATAGTCCAGGAAAAGTTTATATACAGAAGTTGAAATGTTGTCTGGATTCTTTACAAATGACTTGTCTCAAGCTAAAGAAGATGTTTCAGTTGATAAGGTGCTAGCAACACAAGCATAAGGACTTGAGTTTAAAAACCCAGCTGTGGCAGCACAAGCCTGTGATCGTAGCAATCAGGAGGAGGGAATGGGGGGATGCCTGGGCTTACTGGCCAGCTCACCTCATGTGATTGTAAAGCTGCAGGTTGAGTGAGAGACCTCATCTCAGGAAGAGAAGCAGAGAGCAACCGAAGACTCCCAATGTCAGTATCTGGCCTCCACATGCACAGGCTCAACACATGCATATACGACACTCACAGCAACCAACAGATCAACAAACAAATATCTTGCTAGGAATCTTAGTGCTCATGTTGTAAAGTACACAGCCTGTCCAGTTTTGGCTTATTTTATTTTATTTTGTTTTATAGTACTGACAATCCAACCCTGGGCCTGGCACATGCTAGGCAAATAACAATCTCAAACTGTCAGTTTTAACAGAATACTAGGTCAGAGGTTGCTGCTTGCTTCGCTTGGAGGACCATCTGATGTTTTAGTTTCCAAGTAAACGATCAAAACAAGGGCCGCTTCTCAGTCTAGAATGTGAGGTCCCCAACACCCTGAACCTGGTCTTCCTTCATACCCATCACTCCTTCCATATCACAGATTAGTGATCCAACCACCTTGTGCTTCCTTTCCCAAACATACCTTTATCTCTGTCAACCCTAAAATGATAATAGAAATTATAAATCCCCCTCCCCAACACACTTACTAACATCTTATTCTGTCACTCTGTCAAACCTGACCCCTCCTACAGGGCCAAGCTCCAGTGTCAACCACCCTCCTTCTGGAAGCCTGGCTATCTGATCTTGTCAAGTTTGGCTTTCCCTTCCTCTGAGCTGCCTTAGTCTTTTGTTTGTAATTCCCTGCAGGCCTTCAGTGTCTCCTGCACTGTTTTATTGCAGTTAGTTCCTGGTGCTCAGCTTTCTGGAACAGCACAATCTTCATTATACCCACAGCCCCACAGCACCTATCAACACACTTTTGAAACAAAGAGCTTTTGACTAATTCCAAGCATGGAACTCCTCCATCTCTTCTGCTTGGTGGTGGTCTATTACTACTGTGGGCTGTTATTTAACCAGAGGTGATATTCAAAACACATCCTAACTAGGACAGCCCGGGACCCTATCAAACTGAACAAAATGCCTTTTGAAGCATCCTGAGTATCAGCCCTGCGTCTGTGCTTTTTCTAGATGAATATGGTGCCTCCTGCTCACCTCGTAAGGCTGAGCTGGTCAAATGAGGTAATGCATGTGAAAATTCTTGTGGGCCATTTGTTGAGGCTTCAGGTGGTCCTCCAGTGCCCAGTGTGGGGCTGGACCTTGACCTTCACTGTCACCCTGATTACAGCTCCATTTCATTCAAAGCCATCTCCCTGCAGCAAACCAAGGAGCTCTTGGGCAACTGATCAGGACACCACAAACCCAAGAAATCTTGGAATCGACCCATTAGCTCTCCCACATCTCTAAATATTATCCTCTTCAAGCCAGCCCTCTTTGCCTTTTTTAGGTGAAAGTATCAATATTTTCAGACTTTTAAGAATCTCACCAAATTATAAAACCTAGGAAGACTTTTTGAACATTTCTGCAAATTGACTCACTTAAGGATACCGTTTGCTATTGCATGTTGACCTTAAAATCCAAGATTCTTAATGACTTCTGGACATCTCAGGCATTCTGACTCTCTTCTGTGTGTCATTGGACTGCTCTGCCCAGATCTGTGAGTGGATTGACAATGATTAACAGACACTAAGTTTTCTTCTTAGTTTCTTTGTCTTTACAGCTTCCTGTCTGCTTTTCCAATGAGTTCTTCTTGAAGAATTGTTTGCGCCAACACTCTCTCACTTCCATCCTGTGTCCCCTCCCATCTCTAAACCGTGGGAATACAAATCTTTAGCTACTTCCTTCTTCCGAAGGCATTAACTCTTTCCCATTAATCTCTGATGGCCTTTTTGTGCTTATTGGCCAATTCCAGTCAATGTCTCTTCTTGTGTGGTTCGTAAGCAGTAGATATAGGATTCTGTCCCTGACTATCGGGCCCTGAGGGGGTACTGGTCATTTCTGAGCCCCAGTTTGCTCCTTTTCACAGCTTGGCAGTGCCCACTCTCAGTCCCCTCAGCAGGGATGTAGCCAGGAGAGAAGGCAGACATTGGAAGGGGGCACTGAAGGTCCGAGACAGAGTTCAAACCATAGGATGTCTCTGTGATCTGTGGGTATCAAGCATATTAAATGGCCTGACAGTTGTCACATAAGCACACGAAACCCTCACTGAGCTGTTGAAGCATGATCAGCCTGGCCTGGCTATGGCCAAAGCCATCCTCTCCTTCTGTGTTGTCTCCTCCAAGTCTCACAAAGCCTCTGGGTGGTTGGTATTATTTTCACTATTAGTAGGTGAGGAATGGAGGTGATGAGATGTGACCTATCTGATATGAGATGACTAGTGTGTGAGACAGCCTGGGGATTTGAGTTCATGGTCAGGGTTTTACGATGAAAGAGCATCCTTTGGCCAAGCACTTGAAGGTGTCTGAACCTGGTCCATAAAGGAACATAAAATATGATGGATGATGTGGCTAAATGTGCTGTGCACATCTCAGAGATTCTCAATGACTACTGAACTCATACTGCGTGTTTCCATGAAGGATCACACTCAAGAGTGGTACAAATAACATGCCAATGGTCCCACAGCTACTACGTGGCTGCACAATACTGTCCTATATAATAACTATTCTTATGATTGTAGGATTTAACTTATTCTTATTTAGTATAATTCTGAATTGCGTTTTAGGTGGGACTTCCTCAAGGGTAAGGAAAGGGGGCATGTTTACTCTCCTGTCAATTCCCAAGGATCTCTAGAACCCTGCTGTTACACAACACTGAAACCATTCCTTTCACTCAAATCCAAATCCAAATCCAAATCCAAATGCAAATGCAAATCCAAACCAGCTCAGTCAGGGTTTCATTGTACTTATGAGACAACTTTTAGGCCACAAATATGCCTGAGACCTACAGATCATAGAGACGTCCCATGGTTTGAACTTTGTCTAAGACATTGAGGTCCACCCCCACCCCCAATGTCTTCCTTCCCTCCTGGATACATCCCTGCTGAGGGGAGTGAGAGTGGGCGCTGCCAAGCTGTGAAAATGAGCAAACTGGGGCTCAGAAATGGTCAGCACCCCCTCAGGGCCAGATCTAGACAGACTCCTATGTCTATTGCTTATACACAGTATACACTTGAGCAAGTGACATAGTCCTCAAATTTTAGTCCCTTTTCCAGATGTCATTAACATCATTTATTGATATTTTATAGGGCTAATATGAAAGGCTGTGTTGACATGGCACAAGAACACAGGAAGAAATGCAGGTTTGTCAACAACAACAACAACAAAGCACAGAGGCAAAGGGAAAGGCTAGAGCTGAGTCCCTTCTGACCATGCCCGGTGTCTCTCCTGGTCGCTACCTGTGGCTGGGGAAAGCTTGGTGATGTTCAGTTTTGTATTTCAGCTGTTTCCATAATGTAGTCACATGACATCGGTTCACTACTCAGAATGTTGTGAACCACAGTCTCTCTGGGTTCTCAGCTAACTGAATAGTGGCCAATGTCTTCCTTTCTATGGAAGAGATTCCCACCCACCCACGCAATTCTCCCGGTTACATCAGCTGCCTGCATCTTCATGCAGCCTTTTCCCCAACACATCAAGTTCTGCAGGGCTCATGGGAAGATACAGGTAAAACCTAGTACTAGGAAGACTCCTGCCAGGAACTAACTGCTCTGGAGACCATGTTTGAGGGCAAGTCGAGTACAATCTCAGTGGCCCAGATTGTGTGACAGACCACGGTGGACAGACACTCTTGAGATTGTTACATGGTCGTGATTCAGAACAATCAAGGAGCAATAAAAGCAGGTGAGGAAAACAAAATCATGTTCTAAATCTTGCCAGAGACACAGGAACCATTCACCATTCATCACAACACTTTGCAGTTGCAAAGAATCTGTAAATAATCAATGCAATGTAACCTAATCCTATTGGTTGACAAAGAAGGGGTGTTTGCAGAGTAGTTTCTGACTACGGTATTCTGTGCTCGATCACTTTTACCTTACATGTGCATGATGGGTTTTCCTTCAAAACCATTTGGGTGGTAAGATGGCATTTGGTACTTCACTAGTTTAAATCAGCATACCTGGTTGCTGTAAGTCTATTCTGTACAACATTATCTATCATCTAGGCTTGTCAACCTGACAGGTTTGTATTGCAGGATTTTCCCTGTCTAATTACATTAGGGTAGTGGAAAGCCTGTGATTGGACAGGGAAAAGGGAGGCAGAGCTAAGAGTTTCAGAGACAGGAAGCTTCTTGGGGGAGAGAGGAAAAAGGAAGATGGCAGCCGATGTGAATCAGCGTGGCTATGACCAGCCACAGGTTGTTATGATATCATAAAGGTTAGAATATTGGGATAATTTGTCTAATCTAGGTGGGCAACTTTTATCATTATCAATTGGTTCTGAAATTACTGTATTGGCATCTTGTGTATTGAGAATTTATTGGCCGGGCAGTGGTGGTGCAAGCCTTTATCCCAGTACTCTGGAGGCAGAGGCAAGCAGATTTCTGAGTTTGAGGCCAATCTGGTCTACAGAGTGAGTTCCAGGACAGCCATGGCTACACAGAGAAACCCTGTCTTGAAAAAAAGAGAGTTTATTGATATATAAATGTGATTGGTTAACTATAAGCATTGAGTCTTGTTTTTACCGGGTTACTGTGTTATCAAACCATGAGGATGGCAGATCTATTTGGTTATTGGAGTGTGGGACAGAGCCAGGGGGACCCCACCAGGACATAGTGTTGTGACCCGCCAGTGCCAGTACCAGAGCAGAGTGTGGGCCAGCAGGGTAGAGAGTCGGTGGGCTCAATTTTTAATATTTTCCACAACAGGTTCGAGTTAACACATGCGAAAAAGTTTCTGAAGTAGGCTGAGGTCGTGGCAAGCCAGTAATTCACAGGTGGGCCTTAGGTTATTTCACTGTGTGAGTATGTGGGAAGTTCCCCCTTTTAGTACCTGCTTAGCCTGTGGACCCCTCCCCAGGCCCTAGGGTTCTTTTTATTATTATTATTATTTAGGAAAAGCCACAATTTGCACAGTTTTACAACTTTAATTTTTCTTTCATATATTTTGATCATATTATTTCCCTTCTGTCAACTCTTCCCAGACTCTCCACCTCCTTACTCACCCTCCCAAACTTTATATTTTCTATCAAAAAAAGCAAAAAAGCAAAACAAACAAAACCCAATAAGACCAAAAAAAAATACCAAAACAAAACAAAAAAGCACATACACAGAGCTGGAGAGATGGCTCAGCAGTTAAGAGCACTGACTACTCTTCTGCTCAGAATAGGAAGCTACTACTACTAGTCTCAGCATCCACATAGTGGCTCACAGCCATCCAGAATGGGATCCAGTGCCTTCTTCTCCTCTCTGGTGTGCATGAAGACAGAGCTTATATGTCTTTACTATACATACATACATGCATACATACATACATACATACATATGATCTTTTTCAAAAAAAGAACACATACACAAATATGAAATCTGCTTTGTGTTAGAAACACTGAGGATTTAAGAGACAAGAAAGAAGTGAGAGGAAAAGTGCTAACCCACATCTCCCACCAAGTTTGTAGTTCTGTCGTCTTCAAGTCCCCTGGCTGCTGCCCAGCCCCCGGCCAGTCACTTTCTGCCAGTTCCCTGGGTCCCTCTGGAAAGTTGGGGACTGGTCTATTGCTTCATTTTGCCTTCCTAGGTGCTACAGTGGGATGGGTCATTTGCCAAGGAGGCTGTGCCAGAGGCAGCTTCCTTTAAACCAAATCAAACTGCAGTATACTAATCAGTCGGGTAATTCATTTTGATGGGTACTGGGAGTTGAAAGGGACACAGTCTTCCAACAGTGGTGCTCAGAGTCTGAAGTCACCACACTAAACCAGAGTCAGCTCACTGGGCCCTCCCTCTTGTGCCACCTCCACCATGGCACAGCCTTTAGTTCTTTGTACTCCACCCACTCACTCTGGAACTGTGTCCAATTTGCACACTTGCTAAGGACAACTTCCCCTGTGACTTTTCAGATCCCTGGTTCCACAGATGTGGCAGGTCCAGACTCAGGCAAGCAGTCCCCTAGGAAAATCAGCTATTTAGTTCAGCAGAGGCTATGCGCCTAAAAAGCCCTTTCCCACTTTAGGCGATCTGTGCACTGGGTTAGCAATCACTCATCTAAAAAATCAAGGTCAGAAGCAGAATATGCCCAGAGAGATGTGTCTGTTGGTGCCTGGTTTGCCAAAGAAATAAAGAGCACTTCTCTTGGCCATTCAGGATACTGTCAGCTTAGGGACGCAACCATCTTTATCCAGTGGCTATTGGATCAAAGGCTGTCAGCATTCTAGATGGCCCAGCTAAATAGTACCAGTAGTAACCACCTCCTGTAATCCTAAGCAGTAGTGGGTAGATCTAAGGTTAGGCTTGCTGGGGAAAATTTTAGGGCATATTCTTTAGTTCTACAAAGAAAGGTGAGTCTGCATAGGTGTAGCTGTTCTTTGCAGAGTTGGGTTGTGGGGGAAAAGAGAGACACTGGTGGAAATATCCTTGTAGCATGGGTGGCTAAATTTTTAGGCTTTTCCTAATATTTTACTACCCAAAGGAGAAGTACCAAAGAAAGAACCTAGTGCTTGGGAGCAAAGGCCCTTCTGCCAAATATTCAATTCACCAGCTCCATAACCATGACTGAGATATGTTGCCTCCATTTCTTATCCATAGTATCAAATCCATGGCCATCCATGGGAAGTCAATCAAGATAAGGAGACTAGAAAAGGGCCCTAGTAAGCATCAGCTCTCTAAGCATCATGCGTCTGATGATAAGATTTGCACACTGACTGTCCTCGTGTCTGATTTTCAGCACCTCTTCCCGAGCTTCACTTCCCTGCAGTGGCTTCATATTTTTCCTTGAGATAGACCATAATGAGAAGAGTTACACCACGGAAATACACAAATGCTATAGACCAGGAACCCCTCATGCCCAGAAGAGCTGTTGAGAGCAGCCATATTGACTGGCAAGCTTGTCCTGGGTCCCACTCACCCAGCACAACACTTGGTCTCTCCACACTGTTCTCTCCAGGCTTGGAGGGCTGAGGACCTTTAAAAAATTAAGGTAACATGGATTATGTTTTAATCTGATAAGGCATTAGAAGCTATGGAAGTATATGTAACCACAGTCCTTCGCATACACTTGATGTCTCAGCTGCCACTATCAGCATAAAAAAAAAAAAAAAATCCCTGAACCTGACACAAAACCCAGAGAATTTTGGACATACTTTCCAGAGTTTAAAGAATGCCGTTGTCTTGCTGTCAAGAAGCAGCATTTGCCCCGTCGTTATATGTTCAGAGTTCTGAGTATGCCTGTTAGGGTCTGCCTGGATTCAGTCTGCCTTCATTTCTGGGATACTGATCTCCTTTGACAGGTTCAGTCTTGCCCGTGGATTTCTGATCCTGGCTTCTCCGGTCCCTGGATGGAGCATGCTGTTACTTCCTGTTATGCAAGCCACCCCCACCTCCATGCTTGTTCCTTCTCAATATGCTGATTTCTGACATTCTGCCTTTGGTACCCTCAAAATCTTTCACACATCAAGATGTTTCCATGGAAACCAAAACAAAGGGGACACAAAGACTGTGCGTTATAGTTTCTCTCTGGTGTCGGTCACGTGCCTTTGTGCTTCCTGTCAGCGTTGCAGCGTGGCGTTTTCATCTTATCCCCCAGACACGTCTCATTGGAAAGCCACCTCTTCCCTGTTAGCAAGCTTGGGGATGTGAAATGCAGCCTTTGCTGGGTTTCTCACAGACTCCAGACCACACGGAAGCAGTTCATCTATCTAAAGCTAGAAGCTTGTTTAACCTAAAACAAAACTGAAAAGGAAGAGTGACTGAGGTGACTTAGACACAGCTGGTCTTTGGCATTCCAAGTCACCTTGCCTGAGACTTCCTGAGGTCCTCTCTGAACCAGCACAGACGCGAGGGGTCTCTCCCTTCCCCCAACCCTTCCTGTAGGGTCCGTTATCTTTCTTGACCCTCCCTCTGGGGTCTCTCCCTTTACGTAACCTTCTTACCATTCAGCATGGTCCCTGTGATTCCTCTTCCTAACATTTGGTGCCTAAAGCTATTAGGTCTGCTGACTGTGGTTCCTTCTTCAGCTAGATTCAGAACTCTTTAATGGCAGTATTTCCTCAGCTCCTCAGATATCTTCTAGAACCTAGGACATTGCTCCTCGCAGAATAGTCTCATGATCGATATTGGTTAATAATATAAAAACATGTTTTTTTGTAGTGTCAGGCATGGAATCCAGGACCTTGTATATGTTAAGCAGGTATCCTCTCCTGGATTGACACCTTTGGAAATCCTGTCATCTCTTTACAAAGTATATATAGAACAGTTTGGGAGTCATGTGTCTTTATTAGTACAAGTAGATGCTATATGCCCATCCACCCACCTATAGTGCTTTTAAAAGGAAAAAAAGTGCATTAGCTAGAAATGGAGAGAAGGGAGAGTTGAGACTCTGGGATTCTGTAACGTATAGCTCTTGCCTGTACTGGGACTGATGGTAGAAAGTGGATCGTTGGCCCTTACACAGATGACTCCAGAGCCCTCATGCCCACATAGCTTCTGTTCACTCCATCAAGCAAATGGTCCACAGGTCAAATGTGTTTCATTGTGGTATCTCCCAAGAAATATATGTCCATCATTTCTGAGTCAAGTTGGTAAGAGTGATGTCTTGAACTCCACTGAAATTTCAACCCCTTTAAGAATTAGCAGCAGATGGTAGTGAAAAATTATGCACATTTTATTATGCATTGCACATTTTGCTTATTAGAATTTTTCATATGACACTCTGCATTTTAAAAGCCTCAAGATGAAAACAAAGTAGAATTATTCATTGAAATATTTAAATCAGCTTACAGCAATTATAACAAACTCTCAAAATAAAATCCAACACCCTGGAAGGTAGATAGATCCCCCTGACCAGCATCTTGAAGAAGTATATTTGTTCTGTGGGATGAGGGCAGGAAGGGAATGCTCCCTTAGTGAGCTTATCTAGTCATTAAAAGTCATATGGGGGAAAGATGCTGGTAGGGCTGGGGCAAGAGACTAAGCCAATGTCTCAGATAAAGGAGAACCAGGAAGGAAGAAGAGGTAACACCCTGTCTGGGTGTCCGGAGAAAGTATTCTCTCTGCCTCTTCCCCTCTATTCATCCCTGCCTTTCTTTACTGAGTGAGTCAACTCCTCCTGAACTCACCATTCTCCAGCTCTCACTACCACAGAAAGCATGTGGGATTCACAAGCCGCCGTGTGGGCGTGTCACTGAAGCTACAGAAGAAGGGGTATGTGGGGGAGGAGAGTGTGAGGATGCTTGTGAGTCTTGGGCTTGTAAGATCCCTGGCATCTTAAAGACAACATTCAAGATCAGGATGGAGCAACCATGACATATAAGAGACTTCTAGAAATCATCAGAATACGAAGGTCATCCTTCCATACGTGGACTGACTCCAACTAGGACTTCTTGCAGCATTTCTAGAATCTAGAGCCAGAAGGCTGAACATGTTCTTAAAGCTCACTTGAGACTGCTTCACATTTGATACATGAGTCCCTTGGACTGACAGATGGCCACACAGCACATAGCCAGGTATGTAGGAAATCGAAAGGGTTCTGGAATCAAGCAGACTGGGCCAGACTCTTCCCTCTATGCCCCAGTGTCTTTTTGACCTAAGACATATTACCAAACCCTTCTACCCTTGAATTTCCTCCCCTGTAAGTTGTGAACTACATGTTGGGTTGTTCTGAGAATCAGAAATCACATTACTACACTTAGCACAGCCTCAGTCTACAGAGGGCTTTAGTAAATGAGAATCACTATGCCAGCATACTCTGTGGGCATCATCTCCAGACTCCAAGTCCTCTGGGATGGCAATGCTTTCAGCACTGGCTGTGCATATCCGCCACACTTTTCTGCCACCTGTTAAGCCAAATTCTGTTTCTTGAAATGTCTGTCCATCAACTCGGGTACTACCTTTTGCAATCTCACAGAATGAATCCAAACTTTCTATCAAGTAATATAAAATATTTGAAGACTTTCAGTGTCTGCCTAATCTTCTCCATGGGAGGCCCTTTTATATCTGTGAATCCTCCCAAAGACCTTGCATGATCTCACTGAGGAGACTTCTGGGACCCTTCCATACTATGTGAGCAGCCATGGAAAGGTGTTTGCCAGCCATAAGGAAATGTGGGGAGAACAAGTCTTAGGGGCAGTCCATCCTGAATAAATTTGTCTGACCATGCTAGTGTGTGCCTCTCATAAGTATAGGCTGTAGCTTCTGCCCTTCACCAGTGTTGAGGAATATGAACACTAACACTTCTCTGTAGAAAAGTATGTTGTAAATCCTATTGTCATGTGTTGCATTGAAAAGTTACTCCCCGTAGCTCTCGTTGTTTTTGTTGTATTGTTGTCCTCATTTTCCTCTCTGTGTGTCTAATGATTCTCACGTGACTTGAAGTTCCTGTCCTTCAAAAGCATGACCTATTTAACCAACAGAATGAGGCAAGGGACAGTGGGCCACTTCCCAGCATAGTTTAGGAGGCCTTGGATATTTCCATGTAGCTTTCTGTGTGCTGTCGCCATGAGAAGAATCTGCTCATACTAGCTTACTGGTCCAAGGAAGCTGGGAGACTTATAGGGTCTGGCCCTCAACAATGGTATCTGCATCAACCAGCATATAGCCAAAACTATGAGCACATGGGCAAAACCCCATGGATGTTTTTAAAATCATTCATTATATAGCATTTTTGTGCCAAGGGACAACTATTACTGAAATTATATGGCCCATAAAACATACATACAGAAAACAGTTCCAATCCTATCTTACGAGAGTATAAATTTCAAAAAATGTATGGGTGGGATATTTATAAAACCATAATCAAGTTAAATGAATGTTTCATAGGAATGTTTTTTACCAAATGGCAAAAGTCAAGTAAATTAGCAAAGAGACACAAACCATCAGGGGGATTCCTATTTGGCGTAGTTCATGTTGTTATTTGGCCCATGTTCTTGGAGTACCCACCATGCGTCAGCACTAGACTGGACTCTGAAAATAGACTGGGGGCGGGGGGGAATGCACAGGCTCAGAACCCAGAAAATCTGTATTCTACTGAAAATTTAGAAAATTGAACATTTTTAAAATACCAGCGGGACAACCAGATCATATGCGCTATGAAGAAATTTAAGCAGAGCAATGGCTACATTAGGTAGTCAAAGGAAGAGCTCTTATGAGATGAGACTTATATGCTATGACAGATCCAGTGGGGGAAAAAAGATAACATTGAGGTCAATAGCAAATGCAAAGGCCATAATCTAGCAGCAGGTTCAGAGTGTTTGTAGTGGAAGCAGAAGTATAGAGAAGGGGAAAACATTTCAAAATGAAGAGGCCACATTCAAAGAGGCCAGGACATGTAGAGCTCTGTTGGCCACCATAAAGACTATGTAACTTGGATTTTTCTAAGAATGTCGCCTGATTTTCCAGGCTTTAGGAACTGTGTAGAGAAGAGATCATGGCTAGAAAAGAGCGGAAGGAGGCTGGCCACTTAGCGTGTTGCATTCTGACGGCTACTCTAGAGAGACAGCAAAGCTTGTGAAAAGTGGGAAGGTTACAGGTGTGCTTTAGAAACACAATCAAGACTCGCTGATGGATCAGGTGCCAGGGAAAGTGAAGAACAGCAAGCGAATTCTAGGTTTCATTTTAATAACTCAGAGGGTGGTTGGAGGTGTCATTTCTGTAGACGAGGAAGGGTGGAAGGGAAATAAACCAGAGAAGAAGTCAAGAGTTCTGTCTGCATGCGTTCACTAGGAGGCCTTTGTGGAGATGATGCCGGTGGGAATATTAAGACTGTGCTCAATACTGAAAACAGAAGTTGGCAGATATTCACTAGAGAGGGTGTTAGTCAGAGCCTGGATTAGTTCATCTAAGCAGAGAGTTCACTTTTTAATTTAAAATTTAAGAAGTTTTCAATTTAAAAAAAAATGTTAGCAGAAAGAAGTGGGAGGATTAAAGTGTAGCACAAGCTGACATTTAAGAGCTTAGCAGAGGGAGAGCAGACAGAAGAGCCTGAGAGAGACGTGACAGAGTGCAGAGAGATGAAGCCAAGAGAAGAAAGCCTCCGGGAGGAGACTCATCAGTATGGCTTCGGTGGACTGAAGACTAATTGAATCATGAAGTATAAAAAGATGAGGACAGGGAAGCTAATGAAGTGTGGAACTGGCTGATAACCTTGGAAATTTAATAGTTAGCCTAGTTGTGGTGGCTTGTGCTTGGGATTCCAGCAGCTGGGAGACTGAGGCAAGAAGATCTCCAGTCCAAGACCAACCTAGGCTAAATGCAGAGAACCTGTAGAACCAACGATCCAACAAACATACTTGTGGAGACAGAAGTTGAAATGGAATGGTTGACAAGTGGCTGGAAGGGGGAAAGGGGTGACCCTGAGTGACCCTGAGATCTTGAAGAAGAGGAACACAGAAATGCAGAGATGCAGAATCAATTTACTTTTGGTTTACATAGAAAACATGGGAGCATGATTAAATGACTGTGGGGATAAAAACCAATAGGGAATATATTGATGCTGCAGGTTCGCCAGGGTAAATAAGCTTAGCAGCCTTGGAAAGAGGAGAAGGGAACAGAGAAGAGATGTGGGTTTCCACACGACCTTCCATGGTAAAGGGGAGGCAGGCAGTGAGGGCTGCAGAGAGCCAGTAAGCATGCGTATTTTCTCAATGATGTGTGACTTTAGATCAACATTTGAGGATTTAGGACTTATGAGACCATGTTTTGTACTTATAGCTCACTGAACTTGAAACAGAATAAAAATTATCACCACTTTTACAATGTATTTTAGGAGATATTATAGATGAAGTAGTTCAGGTAGGTAGGTGGGTAGATAGATAGATAGATAGATAGTCTTAGGGTTTTACTGTTGTGAACAGACCCCATGATCAAGGCAACTTTTACAAGGACAACATTTAATTGGGGCTGGCTTACAGTTTCAGAGATTCATTCCATTATCGTCAAGGTGAGAACATGGCAGCATCTAGGCAGGCATGGTGCAGGATAAGCTGAGAGTTCTATATCTTCATCTGAAGGTTGCTAGCAGAATACTGGCTCCAAGGATGAGGGTCTTAAGCCCACACCCACAGTGACACACCTACTCCAACAGGGCCACACCTTCTCATAGTGCCACTCCCTGGACTGAGCATATGCAAACCATAGATAGATAGATAGATAGATAGATAGATAGATAGATAGATAGATAGATAAACAAATAGATAGATAAATAGATAGACAGACAGATCTATTTATGGAGATGAATGTGGAATTGAGAGATGTTATACCAGAACTACCCAACCACCAGCAGTCATTCCCATCCTTAGGTCCAATAAGTTAGGAGATAAGACTGGGAGTCTAGAGAACATCTATTAGGGAAGGGCGGACCACCATGACAACTCATTCAGGAGATAGAAAACAGGTCAAAGCAGAGAGGGCTGAGAAAGAAACAACCTGATTTCTTTCTCTTCCCATGCCTTGCTGATTGTTTCAAAAGACCAAAGCCATCTGGAACCCAGCTAGCAAGTGTTGCTGACTAACGCGATTCATGGTGCAAGTCAGTGAGTAGTCAGGGTAGGAACAAGCAGCACAGCCCCTGACATTTCATGCCGTAGAAACAGAGCCAGTAATGGAAAGCATTCCAAAGGGCATCTTTACACTCAGTGTGCTACTGTATAGAATACAGCTTGCTACCCAATGGGATGAGGAAATACTCAGCTAGTGGTGCTTTTTGCAAATCATCCTGGCCTCTCAAAATCCACCACCGCTCTTCATATGTAATGTTTACTTTCATTTCACCACAGGGGTCTTAGAAATGGGACAGCTTGGACTTCAGGCCCCTCACCTGCATGTCCAAGGCCAGGACACAGTCCTAGAAATGCATCCAACTAGCCATGTGCCTTTGTAAAACTTTTGAAAGATATTTATTTTATCTGCATAGTAATCCTGTGGCTTCCTACTATGATGCTAGAGAAAGTCCCTCTCAACCCCCATCTGCATAAATGTTGGGTTCCATAAATCCTACAGCTACCTCTGCTTTCCATCTGGATGTAGACTTTATCCCTTGATAAAACTCTTCCACCTTTGTGGCAGCTTGATTCATAAGCAATTAGGGATAGGCAAGGGGTATAGGAGGATGGTAAAAGTCCAGCCCTGGGCAACTGAAAAGGAGCTGTGTTTGAACAGCCCCCTAAGCTGCCTGTCCCCTGGAGTTTTGAAAGAGGGTCAGAGTCCCCCACTCCCATCTCTTTCTGAGAGACTCACATGTTGCTCTTTGCACTTTCAGATGCAGATGGAAACCTGTGTCGAAGTAACCAGCTGTTGCAAGTGATGCTAACCATGCACCGAATCATCATCTCCTCGGCCGAGCTGCTACAAAAACTCATGAATCTATATCCTTGGGCATCAGAAAGTATGCTGCTACTGCTTCAAGTGTGCTTTCATTTTTGTTGATTTGGAATACACATGAGCAGGACACATGCTTTTACCTGTCCTTTTAAGGGTATGGTTGTGTGTTTGAGCGATGGTGTGTGTGTGTCGTATGTGCACATGAACCTGTGTGTTTACAAACCTATATGTCTGCACCTGTGTGTGTAGCTTCTTTTAGGTAGGACAATATCATTTATGCAGATCTCTCTGTGTGATAGATAGTCAAGAAAGTCAACATACAAATGCAGGTAACATCAATATTGATGTTAATATTTTTTTAAAAAATCTTTCATTATACATTAGTTGCAAATCATATTCATCCTGCACAGGCTGACCGACAGTTGTGAATCTTGACTGTTGCATTTCTTGAGGGACTTCATAGTCCTTCAGCCTTCCTGGGCTCTGAAGAAAGATTCAGCTACATGAGCTTTACTCCATGACTTTCTTGGTATAGGCTGTATTACTAACTGTGGGCTGGTTAGGCCTTGCTGGATGTGGACCTCCTGTGGTAGGGTATGAAAGTTGCCTGCTTTCTCTTCAAAATGCTGGTGACACTGTGAGCTGTTGTCCTCAAAGGAAAAGTGCAGTCAGAAACGTGAAACCAGTTAGCTAGCACCTGAGGCCCAGGTCTTTGGGGCTGAGTCAGGACATGTGACAGTGCAAATCTTTTTCCAGGAAACACAAGAAACACTACAATCTGGCGTAGAAAAAGGAAACACAACAGCCCTTCTCCAAACTGCCATGAAGCTGTCTCTTCCATCTCAGAGACCAATGTCCCAGGATAGAGTGTTGGGAGGGCCACCTAATGAGAAATATTTGTGATGAGTAGGCACCACCTCTGCAGAGAGTTCCAAACCAATTCAATCTGGTTTTGTATGACTCTGCACACCAGCAACTGTGGCCAACACCAGCAGTTAAGCACTCCTTCCTCAAAATGCACTGGCCTTGGGACTACATGAGTGGCCTCCTTTGGGGCACCACTGGCTGCTATTTCTGCAGCAACCCCCACACTGCCCGCCCATCACATCCTCCACACTCCACCCCCACCCCTCTGTGCTCTTGCTCAGCCTTTCAGTGGCACCTGCTCCCTAGCCATGACACATTCAAATGTCCCTCATCTAAAAATAAACTCTTAACCCTGTTTCCCCTTTATCCGACTGTTAGGATTAGAAATTTGATGTGAAACCTTCTTAAGTAGTCTGCCTGCAAAAATCACCAATCTCTACTCCTACTCGCTGCTAAGCACAACTGTGGCTCCTACCCAAGCACTGACACTCTCCCCTGCTGCTTTTGTGGCCTCCCAGCTGCCAGGCCCAGTGGACTCTGCTCATACCTTCCAAAAGCACTGGACATCACAAGAACCCATGCCTCTGAGGCCTTTCCCCAAGGTCTTCTGAACTGTACCCTTCCATGTCCTTCCCAGGCCCTCATGTGCCCTCTCCCCTGAGCACACACACACACACAGGCTCCTCTCACTCAGAAACCTTTTGTGGGCTCCACACAATGATGTTCTCCTCCAATTTGCGGGCCCAGGATGATTTTTAAGTTTACATTTGTCTATCGTAAATTGTTTTCTCAAAGGTTTGGACTGGCTTGTCCTGCTAACATTTTATGTATTCAAATATATTTGTAAGCTTGCCCCTTGAGTTTTTGTTCTCCTTAATTCCTCTTAGTATACTAGTTTCTTCTCTTCAACTCTGCATTGGCTCTGTATTTTCAGGTGCAAGCAACAATACCATTGCCTAAGCCAGAAGCAGCAGGGCCAATCTTGACCCAGCTGCCTTTGCCGTGCCCCAGCAGCCACTCAAGGATTTTTTCCTTCTGAAGGATGCTTGGAAGCTTCCTAGTCAAAGAGCTACCGAGGGCTGCACAAAACACAGCTCCTATGCACAAAGCACTGGGAAGCAAGGGAGGAGGGTACACTGCAAAACAAACCAGCCACTTAGACCTAACATTTAAATCTTAGCTCTTTCAAAAGAGGTGTGTGTGTGTGTGTGTGTGTGCCTATGTTTATGTGTAAGCATGTGTGTGTATATATCCTTCCCTTTTACTAAGAAAGAATAAACATTTCAACAAGTTAAAAATTTGATAAAAACATAGAACCTCAAAAGTATAAAGGATGTACCTTGTGTTATTTATGTTGACATTACACGTTTTCTTATTATAACATAGAAATGTGCGGTCATTCTATGTTCTTGGCTTCTGAACTTTTCATTCATTTGCCACTGGTAGCCTGGAATGCTTTGATTTTAATTGTGTTTGATGTGTGAAGTTGTGTGTGGATTTGTTGTGATTTGTATTTGTGTGTGTGTGTGTGTGTGTGTGTGTGTGCGCGTGCGTGCATGTGTGTGTACTTGCTTTAATTTCAAGGATATATTTAATAAGAAATAAATATATTCATATTTAATTTCCAAATTGGTCCTATATTTATTAAAATTATAAATTTTACCATAGTTCTTTGTGTTTTCAAGTTTAGCTTGCTCACCTTTAAGATTTACATTTTAGGTTTCTCTTTCTTGAGCTGTAATTTATCCAATGGGTTAACATTTTCTTAGGTGTTCTAAAACCGAGCATCAAATCAGTAAGATTTAAACTTGAAACCACATATCCACTGTACTTAATCAAATAGCCAACACTGAAGTTTCAAACCTGTGGGTCCACGGTGCTGGACATCATTGAGGTGTCCATGGTTTCAGAATGCACACAGGCCTCCTCATCCACACAACACTGTGTGTGGTTCTGGGAACACTGCCTTTTCTGCATTTAACTCAAAGGTTTCCAGTAGTTTCACACCTACTGAGAGAGGGCCAATTCCACTCCAGTTACGTGGTCTCAGCTGGTTGTTGCTGGTCCCTCTCACCAGCCCAGCTGTAATTCACTGACCTCTATATTGCAATTATCCTGTCCTCATTGTTAAAAGAGAAAGACACCCTGTGGGACAGACAGAGAGGTAACTTGCTCTTCAATCTGTCAAGAAGAAAAATGGTAGGTCATACCCACAATCACCACTGGAGTAAAATTCTCATCTGATTCTTAAATAAACAAATACTCTTGCCTTGTACCTCAAAAGTCATTTAAATACCAGGATGTTCTTTTGTTCTTTAAAAAAATACTCATAATTATAAAGACTGATAAAATGCTCTTTGGTTGTGTTTTTTATTATTCCATGGCTTTGTCTGTCTTGCCATGTAATATACAATGTTATTCAACTAATGCCTATTACATGTGTGTGTGTGTGTGTGTGTGTGTGTGTGTATGTGTGTGTGTAATGTTTATGGTATTGTTTTTTAATTTTCAGTGTATTTGGATACATATAGATAGAGAGTTCTCTAAATCACTGCCTAAATAGTTATTGCATACATCAGTTACTGGAACATTTTTAAAAAATGAAAGGGATATTTCTAACTCATCCATTCAGTCAGGCTCCTAGTCACTTGGGCATATGCAAGAGGCAATTTCCCCACATTTTAGGGGTTGACTTGGTAAACACTTCCTAAGTATTTTATGGTTTCTGTAATACAGTTTCCATTTTCCTTAACCATGACTCTACATATAAGGATGCCCTGGAAAAGAATTCCCCAGGAATTTGCCTGAAGATCTGCTATTTTGTCAGGTAAAGTCTCTGTGATTTGGATACTGTGTGGAGTGAGATGGGATGAAAAGCTGTTGCCTACAATTCTGCTCCTGCTGGTCCTCCCTGCCTCTCCCTCCCAGCCTTGTGTAGGTTTCCTCACACCTATGGCTGCCTCTGACACTAAGCTGCCTTGACAGTGTATGCTGCCTCTGACACACTGTGGGCTGCCGTTGACACTGTAGCCTTCTTCTGACACTGTATGCTGCCTGTTGCCTCTGACACCGTTTGCTGCCTGTGACGCTGTATGCTGCCTGTGACACTGTTTGCTGCCTGTGACGCTGTATGCTGCCTGTGATGCTGTATGCTGCCTCTGACATTGTAGGCTGCCTTTGGACACTGATGGTTGCCCATGGACAGCAAAGATATTAATATGGGAAAGTCAGCCAAACAGTAGTTTTCCTCCAGTGCACCTGTGCTTGAGTTTTATTCTTATTTTTCTTAGTTTTATGAGTTTGTATCAAGAGAATACAAGGATAATCAAGGGTCTCTTTTTTCTTCTTTATTTTATCCTTAGTATTGTGATAATATAGCTCATTGAATAGTTTAAAAATTCTGAAAACAATATAATAAACACAACCAACTACCATTTCAGATATATCCATCATGAAGTTTTTTTTCTTGTTTCATTTTTTAGTATTTTTTACTAGTTTTTTAAGGTGACATAAAGTTGGTGGGTTTATGGTGGCATTTTGAAACATAAATGTCCTTTTCACTGCTTTCTGTTACATACTCCTTTCCCTCCATCCTCTCGCTTAGGCACACCTTCATCCCAGCATGTGGGAAACAGAGGCAGGCAGACCTCTGAATTCAAGGCCAGCCTGATCTACAAAGCAAGTGCTAGGACAGCCAGGGCTACACAGAGAAAGCATGTCTCAAACAACAATAACAACAACAACAACAACAACAAAAGATAGCTTCTGCTAAGCTTTCTGTTGTAAAGACTTCTCTCTAGTTTTTCTAGGTTATGATAAACATTATTTTTCACAGTTATATTAACATATAATAAAAACATACTTTACAGATACACACACCATTTTGGATAACTGCTTGTCTACATGGTCATGCCTAGATCCTGTCTGGGTTCTTTCCTATGATGTCCCTTCTCTTCTCAAGGCAATTTGTGTGTGGAGACCCTGAAGCCTGCTATATGGTTTTCTTCCCTCCCTGGAGCCCTCTACACCCCCCCTCCAGATTTTTTGCTACAGGACAAATCTCACTCTGTCTTCTTCTGAGTGCTCTTTTGTAGACTCAGATTCCTTTGGGAATCTGCCCAACTGTGAGGCCCAGGGCTCAGGACTCTTTCTTCCTCCCTCTGTGTAGGTATTGGATAACAGAATTCTGGATCATGTTCAAAATGGATGCCAGCTTGACCAGCACCATGGAAGAGTTTCAAGACCTGGTGAAAGCCAATGGTGAGGAGTCCCACTGCCACCTCATCGACACGACGCAAATGTGAGTGTCAAGGTCCTAGTGCCAAGTTCCTCATCCCTCCAGTAACCCAAGCTGTGATGCTGGGCCTCTCACTGCCTCCAAGAGCCCCACCAAAGAGAACTTAACATTTAATAGAAAAGCGGAGAGGCCACCTAGTAACGAAGTTGCAGGGGATGGGAGCAAGGAGCAGAGGGAGCCAGACCTGACCAGAAGGGAGCCATCCTGTGAGAAACTGAAAGCCCGTGTCTGGGCTCTGGGCTCTTTAGTAGTGAGGGCAACAGGCACTCCTGAACTTACCTGGACCAGGAACTATTTCAGAATATCTCAAGCAGAGATTTAGAACATTCACACTTATCTGTGAAATACCATTCAATTCCCAGAGCTTCAAAGGAACTGGGAGGATATTTCACATCATTCTTTGAGTTCCTTATTCACACAGTTGGCTCACTCTGGAAAATGAGCCCTTCTTAATTTGGGGAAGAAGGGCATATATATTACATGCTGGGGTTTTTACATGTGGTCAATTGTTTTGCAATAATACAAATTCCCAAAAATACAGAGTTCTAGAACTGCAGCGTTAGAGAGATCGATTCACCCAAACTCCTGGTTTTGCCTGAGTTCTGTAATTGACAGACCTGGGTGTGTGATTGGTCTCCATCCGTCAGTTTATGGCTGCCATCTATTTTGACACGGCTCAGATGAGGACTCCTGGCAGAGTTGTTGCTGCCCTCCAAGGCCTGCTTATGGTATCCATACACAAAGAGATGGTTTCAAAGCCACATCCCCAAATCCCAAATCAACCTGTTCGTCTGTTTGGTCCTCTGGTCTCTGCTTGGAATTATATAACTTGGTAGATAAAAGAATTTTTTTTACCCAAAAATATCAACCTTTTCATTTTAAAGATGAAAACCCTAGAGCCCAGTGCCACTTGAAAACCTCAGTCTTCTGTCCTAATATTTCTTCTCACGATGTCTTTCACTGTGTATTCTTTAGAATTGTTAATAGAGGATATTTCCTGACCTGGTATTTTTAAGGAATCATGAGTTACATTTTCCTTTGCCAGGCATTTGAGGGTCGTGAGTACAGTTAGGAAAGAGGCCTATAGAATCTGTATCCTTTCCCAAGCTTAAAACCAGGGAATCTTTGTGTCAAGAGTCAAGGCTCTCAGAAATGCCTATTTAGAAACCCAAGCCTACCCCCTTTCAAACCTGGCTGCTTCCCTCTGCTTAGTGTGAAACTGAAACTAAGAATGACTCTGGGATGGCTGTGAGGACATTGGAGAATAATTGGGTCATTATAGGGTCAGTTAATTTATATGGTCATTTTTGTAACTGGGAACTTTGGAGGGAAATGACTTGTTCCTGCCCAGTGTAATCATATGTTGTTGCCAGCAATTTCTTGAGGCATGCTGTCTTCTCCCTATTCTTTTCTGAGCTATTCTGGCATGCAAATTAGCTCCCTCTTATGATTTCCACCAACAATCCCATATCCCTAACAGAGAGACATTGAAGGGGTAAACATACTAAAGTCGGAGGAAGATCCAGGAACAGGGCCTGAAAATGCCCCTTTCCCACTGCCCTCCTGGCTCTCTTGCTGCATCCAAAAGGTTAATTCCTTTGAATGGTTATCAGGAAAAGCAAGATGGACTGGGGGAAACTCCATTAAAGCATTATTTTTGCCAAATGGAGCTTGCTAACTATGTTCTGGGAATCTGTGGGTAACACTAGCGTGCTTACTCAGGAAAAGCACTTGTGACTGACTTGTTCTCTTCTCCCTTTCTTATTCAATTAAGCAATTCTCGAGACTGGTCCAGGAAACTGACTCAGAGGATAAAATCAAATACCAGCAAGAAGCGGAAAGTGTCCCTGCTGTTTGACCATCTGGAACCTGAAGAACTGTCTGAACATCTCACCTACCTTGAGTTCAAGTCCTTCCGAAGAATATCTGTACGTAGACAAGGGGCAAGAGGAAACTTCCTCTGGGAAACTTATGAATATAAGCAGAGAAAGCCAGCAGCCAGTTTCCCTCCTAACCCAGCAGGATGCTGGAAGACTTCCCTAGCAGGCATCCAGGGATCTGGAAACCCAATGCCATCAGAATTCCTTTGGCTGCCCATGCCCTGCTTCCCCCATTCCACACCCTCTGTGCTCACCTACACCTCCAGCATTCACTCGGTCTATCAAGCTATGGCACTGGGGGAATCGCATGATACACTGCTTGCATGCTTACATGAGGGGGGAATCACATGATACACTGCTTGCATGCTTACATGAGGGGGGAATCACATGATACACTGCTTGCATGCTTACATGAGGGTGCACATACCCTTCTCCCTGACCATTGTTACTTTTAGAAAATAGTTATGTAATCTTTATCAAAAAAAAAAGAAAGAAAAGAAAAAAGAAAGAAAGAAAAAACAAGAAAGGCAGAAGGAAAGAAAGAGAGAGGGGGAGAGAGAGAAAGGAAGGAAGGAAGAAGGAAGAAGGAAGGAAGGAAGGAAGGAAGGAAGGAAGGAAGGAAGGAAGGAAGGAAGGAAGGAAGGAAGAAAGAAACGGAAAATAAAAGATAAAATGGGAACAGGCATCCCAAGAGCTGGAATTCCTTCCAGGGTCGGCTTCAAATGGCTCTGGGAGGTCCTAAAGCTAAAACAGATGTGACCAATTTATTCCAAAACATACCTAAATCCCTAAAATGATGCCAGATCACCAGCATTATCATACTTCTGGAAGCAAACTGTGCTGACTCACACTGTTGGTGTGGCCTAGCAGAGCAAACAGCAATGAAGGGAAAGGGATTCAGCAGCAGCAGCAGCAGCAACAGGAAGAGATCGCAGCACATCCTGCTCTCACTGTAGTTCTCACAGCCAACTCTACAGGACACCGAAGAACACTATTTCACACTAGAGAACTTGTCACCCACCCAAGAGGACTTGCCGCCACGTTAGATGCAACATGCTATCGGTGGCCAATGACACTTTCCTGAAGCGTGACACATTTATTCCACACAGGAACTGTCTTCAGTTTTGCTCTGACACCAGACAGTACTGCGCTGCCTGACCTAGAATGACCCGGACTCCCAGTCGCAGGATGCAGGGCCAGGGGGATGACGATCAAAGTCTGCTCAGCTCATTAGGGTGGGAGCTCATGTGTCCCAGTCACTCAGCACCAGCTTATTGAGCCTAGCTGTGTGTGGACAGAAGGAGCAAACCAGATAGCGGTGATTACGTCATACCTTCTCCCCATAACACTGATATCCTGTCATTGCCCAACCAGGCGCCCAGGGGCTCCCACTTGGGACTGTCTCCAAACACTCTCCTGTACTAACTACCCAGATCCCTCAGAGTGCTGGGCCCCACTGTGAAGCTTCAGGTTGGGATTTTCCACTTTACCCACCTTTTAGGTCCCAAGGCTAGACAGACGGTCTCTGAAAAGAGACCATTATCCTGCTGGAAATCAGAGCTGTGCTGGAGACGCTGGCAGAGCAGCCTGTGGTGTCTGCTTTATGCCAGTGCTCAGCTGGGGCAGGCAGGAGTGACCATTAGCATGAGACTGAAGCAAAGCCAGCATCTCTGGCTTGAGCAGTGTTCTGTTTACAGATAAAAACTTCAACCTTCTATCTTGTGAGTGGCCTAGCCCCTTCACGGAAGGCTATTTCAGCAGACTCTTGTATGTTTTTGTTCTTCCTCAAACTATAATTTTCCATCCAATATAAAGCTGTAGAAAAACGTATCTCTGCTGTGATTTCTTTGTCTAACACTTTCTGGGAGAATTACATTAGAGAGACAATTCTCTCTTTAAAAAGAAAAGTAAGCACTAATAAGTGGTTATTAACCTAGAAAACTGGAATACCCAAAACATAATCCACACATCAAATGAGATACAAGAAGAAAGCAGGAGTGGTCCCTGGTTCTGGAAAGACTCAGTGAAACAGTATTTGGCAAAACCAGAACGGGGAACTGGGAAGGGGTGGGAGGGAGGACAGGGGAAGAGAAGGGGGCTTACGGGACTTTCGGGGAGTGGGGGGGGGCTAGAAAAGGGGAAATCATTTGAAATGTAAATAAATTATATCGAATAAAAAAATAACAATAAAAAATAGCAGGAAAAAAAAGAAAAGTAAGACAAATAGGTTGAACGTATTTCTAGTGAGAAGGGAATGTAATGTATTCACTGGAGTGAGGGTGACAGCTTCCTTTTAGAACATAGAAGGCCTTTGCTTTCTGTAGCAGTCTCACAGTTTGTTGTTTTGTTTTTTTCAAGAATCCTTCTGTCCTTTTCAGATGCATCTGCCCACCAGCAGTCACAGCATTGTGGGTGGGGATTGGGTAATGGACATCTGTTTTATTTAGGCAAGGCTGGGAATGTATCTAGTGGGGATATACATTCATGTACACACACACACACACACACCTTAACAAAGCTAAAGTTTATTTTCTACCATACTACAAGTCTAGCAGGTATCCGTAGAGGCTTCTGGGAGTGGCCAGTCACCATCTGATTGGGAACTCCTATCTTCTCCAGAGCAATAGCAAGGAAGGCGTGCACTGGTGCTTAGATCAGCCTTGATGCTTCCTCCTCCAAGTTATTTCACCTGCCCAAACTGGCTTTCAAAGTACACAGTTCAGCACAGACCATAGCCCCATAGGAGAATCGCTGGAGAGTAGCTTCTTCTTTACTGTTGAAGCTAAGAGATTATTGTGGCAGGGGCATGGCAGATATAATCATCACTTAGACCAGACTGTCCAGAATATTTCAGCCTCACACATGCAGTCCCATTGCTATCCATACTTAGGAAAACATGGCCACTGTGCGATTAGTTAGCCATGATTCAGGTATCCTCACAAGGCTTCTGATCAAGTTTGTGAGTACAGGTAATTCAGACAGACTAGTGCTAGCGTGCTAATTCTCCTATTAGCACTACCTCACATTTGTGTAGCACCATGAAGAATTGAAGTTCTTCCATACTGTGTGTTATATGATGTTTATAGCAGGGTCATGTTCTAAATAAGGAGGCTTTATGATCACAGATTTTTAGATGGCAGGTGGAGAGATAAATTGTGTTCTTCAACTGAATATTCAGAGGTGGAATGCTCTATTCAGAAAAGAAAGAAAACTATCTCAAGTATGCTATTTGGGCTAATCGATGTGCACTTATCCTTGTATGCCAAATGGACTTGAAGTAGAGCGGCCAGATGTGATCTTCCTCCCATCATTGGTATCAAAGATATCACGGGGTTATCCATAGCCTTGTTTGCCCATACCAGTTCCCAGTCACCACCGAGAAGAGCTGACATACCTCTCAGAACTCCAGGAATACCAGTGCTCCATTTTGATGGTTGTCTTTTTTCCCTCCAGTTCTCTGATTATCAAAATTACCTTGTAAATAGCTGCGTAAAGGAGAACCCCACCATGGAGCGGTCCATTGCCCTGTGCAACGGCATCTCCCAGTGGGTACAACTGATGGTTCTCAGCCGTCCCACCCCGCAGCTCCGAGCAGAGGTCTTCATCAAGTTCATCCATGTGGCTCAGGTGAGTGGTTGGATGAAGACATTCATCCCAGGCCATGAGGTAAATGACTTATCCCTGAGCCAAGTCTGAATTACATCCCTTCTGACCCACAGTGGGCTTTGTGCATCGTCTCCTGCATTCTTACCCAAGAGCAATGTGGAAGGCCACGTGGGCCCATCTCTAGATCAGGAGACTCTTTGGTGTTTTTCAGGACACACTTTATTTTCTCATAACTAGCCATACCACATGGGCAATTCTCAACTTCACTGAAACCAGGCCAGCTGAGTCCTAAGTCGTCTTAGGTCCTAGGTTCGAAGCTCTGCTGGATGGCATACTCAATTTTTCAGGGACAGAGGTTCAAACTTCTCTTCCCTAGCTGTTATCCTTTACCAGCATGAGCATCTCACAGGGGAATAACATTTTGACCTTAATAATAAACCTCGCAATAGAATAAAGGCAATAAGATTGTGATTATTATGTTTTCCAACTCTGGATCGTCAACACTAGTGATTCTCCAAGTTTGGAAATGGTCTACCTGCTCTAGTATCCATTAAAGACAGATTAGACATTGTCTAAAGCCTACCCTTAGTCTAGGAAACCAGGATTTATAGGGCTGTGTCCAGAATTCTTTGTTGAGTATGTTCTCAATAATTCTTGGAAAACAACAATTTAGATGGTAGTTTACAGATCAGATGCAACCGAGAGAGGCATGCGACATCCCTGCTGAACTCGCTCTAATCTGGAGAAAACTGTTGTGCTAACTATATGGAAAATGTGCAGGATAGAGATGTCAGCTTCTAAGCACTGCTGTGTAATGACACATACCGTGATTCTGCTGTCATCTGTCCTCTGTTGTCACAGAAGCTCCACCAGCTACAGAACTTCAACACACTGATGGCTGTGATCGGAGGACTGTGTCACAGCTCCATCTCCAGGCTCAAGGAGACAAGTTCACATGTCCCACATGAGATCAATAAGGTCAGTGAGCTGTTTTCTCTGGGGCCATTGGGGACACACATCTCTTGTCAACAAGGTTAGGGGCTAAGAAGGTAAATTGCAAGGAAATCAGGATGGGGGAGTCACAGACCCAAGAGTGTGTGGCCTCAGTACGCTGTGCCCCTCCCTGCCTGGCCACTTAATAACATATGCCTCTTTCCGGTGTCTACAGGGTGTGGGAAGTTTGGTTAGCATCCTTGTCACTGACTCCCTTGCCCAGATCTCCTTACTTTGGAATTTTCTCTCAAAATGAATAGAAATACAGTTGCTCAACAACTTCATTTACACAGTGGCAGCCTGGAACACTAGCTTACCAGAACCCTTGCAGACCGTCTGGACAGTTGAATTTCAGAGTTGGAGATGTATTCATTAGATGCAGTATTGTTGGGAAGCACCTGATCATTCAACTACATCCTCCACCATTTGCTGCAGTTTTATAACACATTTTACTTGGGTGGCATCATCCACCATTGGGTGGCACTGCCCTACATTCTTAGATGTCACAGGATATGCTTCAACTCCTATGACAGAGAGCTGTTGGTATAAGTACCACTCAGTATGATGGAGTGAGCCGTGAATGGTGCAGGCTAGCTGACGATGGCTGTTTGAGCATTGTCATCTAATGACAGGGCACTTTACCAACAACAAACAAAACCATCCTACACTAGAAGAGGGCTTTTTTTAGAGAAATATTTCTAGGTCTTGCTTTCCCTATCCATCCACCCCATGCATCATCCTCCTTTCAAGGAGTCCCTTTTGTTTCTGCTTTCATCACCATGTTGAGCTTTTCCACTATGGCCGGGCAAACAGAGGCATTTTTGGTTATCCCCTAACATTCCCTAACACACTGAAGGATCATGTATGTATCAGAAGCCACAGAAACAGTAACAAAGTTACTATATCCTACATTCTGCCACTCATCTCACCTTGTGAGTTCACATAGCAGTAGCACTGGACAAGGGGATAATGAGGGAGCGCCCTTGCTGTCCCAGAGTGACTGAGTGGGCACAGTCTAAGTCTCTACTTCCTCGCTGTATAGAGATAGTTCTTATTAGACATAATTCTATTAAAATAATTCAACATAGTGTCTCATATGGTTATTTCATGGGAAAACATGACTGGCAAGGTTGCTCCATATTGTTGCTTCTGTTGGGTATTATTGCTCTTAAAGGGTGGGGATCTATAACTGACATGAACCTGGTGTGTTTGGAAAGAATGTATCTGGCTGTTCCCTCCAGACACAGGCCCATTTTGAGAACCTTGAGCCACAGAATAGTAACCTGCACTACACTACTGCAGCTTCCCCAAATAAAACACATCCTTCCCCAGGCCAGCAGCAAAGGTGGCGCCTGCTAAGCTCAGGTGCCACCTCAACGCAATGCTTCTGGGAGCTTTTAAGGACACCATGGAGGGCAAATCACGGTTTAGAGTTAGGAAAAGCACTTATTATTTACTGTATAGTCCTGAACCTATAGTTGCTGTGTCATGTGCTTATATTAGTTCTAAAACTAAATCACTTTTAATATAAAATAATAAGAGCCTATTTAAATTAAACTGTGTAGTGATACTGAGGAACACAGACTTTGTTTATGACTATTCTCTGACATTTGATGTAGCTGGGGTTTTCATTGTGGAGTTGTAAGAGATACTGATTAGGCATATCACTCAACATAGGAAGGATGGAGTAAAATCGTGGCAGGCATGAGAGTGGCTACTACCAGCAATATCCTAGGCCTTGCAGATGCCAGTGACGGAATTGTTCTGTTTTGTAGGTTCTGGGTGAGATGACAGAACTGCTGTCCTCCTGCAGAAACTATGACAACTACAGGCGAGCCTACGGGGAGTGCAGCCACTTCAAAATCCCCATACTGGGTGTGCACCTCAAGGACCTCATATCTCTGTACGAAGCCATGCCTGACTACCTGGAAGATGGGAAGGTGAACGTCCAAAAGCTCCTGGCCCTTTACAATCACATCAATGAACTGGTCCAGCTGCAGGAGGTGGCCCCACCACTGGATGCCAACAAGGACTTGGTGCACCTGCTGACGGTGAGATTCCCACGGGAGAACAACTGCTAAGTACTAGCAGTTATAAACTGGAGGGGGGCTGTGGGGAGGAGGGGGGTTCTGCTTTCCTTCTCATACACTAGCTACAGAGTAGAACCACCTTCTCCTCTTTATGGACAGGATACAGAGGCACAAAGATCAACTACTCAGAGGCCTTGACGTTATTAAATAACAGTGACCTCAACTTAGACTCAGGCTGGGGAAGGGGACCCAGAAGACTGACTTTGTTTTAAGCAGTGTGTCTTGCAGAATTCTAGGGGTCTTCTACTATTCCTTCAGACGCTATCCCTAAGCTCTCAAGATGGAGCTGGTCACAAGTAGAGACAGGGTACTCTCATAAAATACAGTAAGGGAGGAGTAAAAACTAGGCAAAAAAAAAAAAGAGTAGAAAATGAGTTGTTCTTGGGTCCTGCTACTTTCAGCTTAGATCTCTGTGCCCGGAAACATTCCAGCTGAGGGCAGATGTGGGGAGTGGAGGTCTGAGTTTGTAGTGGGTCTGGGGTGAAATCAGCTACACTTCCTTCCAAAGCTGTGATGCTCCGGTATGTCAGAGGCAAGAACATGGGTCTATATTCTCCAAGTCTGCTCCCTGAAGTCTGTAGGTGATTGAAACATCTGCTCCTGTCCTGAAATCACAAGTTGAGACCTGCTTCTGTGTGCAGAGTGGAAGGGCTGATGGCCATGGCCTCCCCCCACCTCCCAGAGCACCCTGGTGGGGCTGTAGGCTCCACTCACAGCTTAGGCCCCAGTCTTTTTTTTTTTTAAAGATTTATTTATTATTATATGTAAGAACACAGTAGCTGTCTTTAGACACACCAGCAGAGGGCATCAGATCTCATTATGGATGGTTGTGAGCCACCATGTGGTTGCTAGGATTTGAACTCAGGACCTTTGGAAGAGTACTCGGTGCTCTTAACTGCTGAGCCATCTCTCCAGCCCTCAGGCCCCATTCTTTAATCACCCCTTTTTCTTTAATCAAGTGACTTTGGCAAGTCTCAAGATGCCAACATCAACTCCAAACAGAAGCGCAGACAGTAAATCTCAATTTAAAGAGAACATGTTGGAACTTGATCAGTATTTAACTGATTCTAACAAGAAAGAATTAATGTGTTCCCTATTGAAATAACAGGTCTTATACCAGTCAAACTTTGTGGGTCTGAATCTTTATTTTATTCAGAGAGAGAGAGAGAGAGAGAGAGAGAGAGAGAGAGAGAGAGAGAGAGTATGTACGTATGTATGTATGTGCCTGTCTGTGTATATATATATATATATATATATATATATATATATATGTGTGTGTGTGTGTGTGTGTGTGTGTGTGTGTGTGTGTGTGTGTGTGTTTAAGTGTATGTGTGTATGTATGTATGTATGTATGTATACCATGGTGCAGTGTGTATGTTTGAAGACTACCTTGTGGAGTCATTTCTCTTCTTTCAGCTTCTCGTGGGTTCCAGGAATTAATCCCAGGTCACAGCAAATGACTTTATCTGCTATGGCATCTTACTGGCCAGCACTTAGTGGGTTTTAAAGACAAACCGCTGGGTCTGGAGAGATGGCTCACTGGCTAAGGACACCCATTGCTCTTACCCCAGTGCCCACGATTCAATTCCCTGCATCCACATGGTGATGTACAAACATCAGTGCCTCCTGTTCCAGGGACTCTAATGTCCTCTTCTGACCTCTTCAGATACAAAGCATGTACACGGTACACATACAAACATTCAGATAAAACGCTCACACATAAAATGGGTAAAACCAATAAAATGCTAAGCACCACAAAAATGAACCACTGGAAAATTGAACCAAGAACAAAACCTCAGTTCTGGGAAAGGCAGACAGTGTGCCAGCAATTAACAGTGCTCTGCTTCCACCTGCAGTTGTCCCTGGATCTATACTACACTGAAGACGAAATCTATGAGCTTTCCTATGCCCGTGAGCCAAGGAACCACAGAGCTCCGGTGAGCTTCTCATCCCAAAACTCTTGAGTGTGTGTGGCAGGGTTTGAAAGGCTCTTCAAGTCCCTTCCCCCCGGCCTTCCGCTGCTTACTAAACATATTGTTTCTGCTGTGTGCTTGGCTTTATGCAAAGCACACAGAAAGCTGCTCAACATACATGTGACATACAATTTTTATCCATCAACAACTTATGGTGTAGATGAAGGGGCTTCTGTGTGGACAGTAAATGACTGAATACTAAAGAGGGTCTGAATGGTACAATCTACCAGGGGCTTATAAATGAGAGGAGGTTAAGCCCATGGCGGCCCACAGAGCAACACCAACCAGAGAGCATGCATAGACCAGACCTAGGCCACCTACATATATGCTACACATATGTAGCAGATGTGCAGCTTGGTCTTCACATGCGACCTTTAACAACTGGAGCCGGGGTGGTCTCTTACTCAGCTGTCTGGCCTCAGTGGGAAAGGATGTCCTTAGTCCTGATGCAACTTAGTGTGCCAGGGCGGATTGCTACAGGACAGAGCGGGGTCCACCTTCTCTAAGGAGACGGGTGAATGGGAGAAGAGACTGGGAGGGAGGGGACTGTGACTGGGATGTAAAGTGAACAAATAAATTAATGAAAAGAAGAATGGGAGGAGGCAGTGAGGTGAGGCACCGAGCTATGAGAGGCACAGCGTTGTCTGCCCCCGGGTAAAGCGCCAGGTCTCTGTCCTAAGACTGGGTGATGACAACTGCCAATGGGGGTCACATAGGAGCACATTAGGAACCTGTGCTTTTTCAGCTGCTAGAGCACACAGTTGGGTATCAGGAGAGGAAGGAGCCTCGTTACCCTGTATTACTCACAAGGGTTTTTCCTATTCCATGTTAGCCACTGACACCTTCGAAGCCACCGGTTGTGGTGGACTGGGCCTCTGGAGTGTCTCCCAAACCTGACCCGAAGACCATCAGCAAACACGTCCAAAGGATGGTGGATGTAAGTACCTGTTTCAGCAGGCAAAGTCCTAGTATGGACTGCTTTAGTATGCGGTGGTAGGGAAGAGAAAGGGCCAGAGTGATAAGAAACACAAAGGGGAGAATGCAGGGCCTTGGAATACAGAGCTGCTTCGCTCCATACATGTAGAAGGTTTCAGGGGAAACGGCAGCAACCTGGTCTCCGGTGGGATGGATTTGCCTTGCTAAAGGCCCTTACAGGGGAGTGTATGTTAAAAAGTTATCAGTTGGCATGGGGCAAATGTCAACATGTAATAACGTTATCCAGGAGACTAGGAAACCTGGCACTGCTTGGTGCTCTTCACGCATGAGGAGGAGTTCCATTTGCATGTGGTCTTTATACTTGGGTCACACATGCAGAACAATGAGGAGCACAGGATTCAAGGAAGGGAGCACTTCCAATTAGGCTAGGCTCTGAGCTTCCTAGAGAAGGGAACGGAGCCCTGCAGGGAGGGCAGAGTGGAGGGAGAACTGACCCATCCTCTACACAGTGCAGTAGCCACCTGAGTAGCCTGTGGTGGCCAGGACAGCAGAGGCCTGGGATGTGTCCTGGTGTGAGGGATCACTGGTTTCTCTTCAGTCAATGGAAGAAATTCTTTTTTTTCCTAGTCTGTCTTTAAGAACTATGATCTCGACCAGGACGGATATATCTCTCAGGAGGAGTTTGAAAAGATTGCTGCAAGCTTTCCCTTTTCCTTCTGTGTGATGGACAAAGATAGGTGAGTCTCTCACAGTGTGGAGAGTGTGAGTGGTCCCTGAAGAACTCACAGATGCATGTGCTGTCATGCGTACATGACCCATGCTGGGAAGAGCCAGCCACCACCAAGTGAAGGCCGCTCTCCCTTAGTGTGAACTGCAGCAGACCATGAAAGCCACGTGATTTCTGCATGGTTCACATGCAAAGCCTCCCCGTGCCACCAGCAGAGGAGGAAGCATTTAGCCCTCCTTCTTGCTTTGCTGTTACAGATTATGGAAGCAATTCATAGCTGTATCAACACTTTCTGTATTTCTCAAGGGTATAACAGCTTTATCTTAGTTCTCTACAGAAAACCAAATGCATGACCAGTAGGTTCTACACGTGTCCTTCCTATCTGAAGCTAGACAGCATAGCATATGGCTTTTGCCTCTCTATACATGCCTTTCACATCACTTCCCTTTTGAGTCTTGAACACACACACATCTGGCCCTTTCCCAGCCGTGAACAACTGTCGGTTGCCTCCTTTCTCACTCTATGCTATCCTGAGCCTTTACTATGAGGAGAACTCAAGAAAGCAGCCATAGGGAGGACAAAAGGAAAAGGTGTTTTGTTTCAAAGGTGAGAGGCCTCCCCTTCCTCTACTGACCTCCTTGCCTGTCATTGCTGCAGGGAAGGCCTCATCAGCAGAGATGAGATCACGGCCTACTTCATGAGGGCCAGCTCCATCTATTCCAAGCTCGGCCTGGGCTTTCCACACAACTTTCAAGAGACCACTTACCTGAAGCCCACCTTCTGTGACAACTGTGCTGGCTTTGTAAGTTATCCTTAGGGTGTGTCAGAGTTGAACTTGGAGCGCGCACGTTTGTGTGTGTGTGTGTGTTTGTATGTGTGTGTGCATGCATGTGGGTGTGAGTGTGCATGTGCGTGTGCGTGTGTGTGTGTGTGTGTGTGTGTGTGTGTGTGTGTGTGTAAAACAGTCATGGCCTCAAAATCTTCATAGACTCCCTCATTCCCTCTCATAGCCCAAGAGAACACCCAGAAAACGTAGTCCTCTGTAGTATGGGCCTAGCCTGTATCTAATTTTTCCTGCTTTTTTCCTTCCTTGGTGCATCAAAACTCTGAGACAAATGATACAGAAATGTGAAATTTGGATAGACCTTTTAAAGGTATTACATGCTGTTTCAAATTTTAGAGAATAAGAAATTGAGATGTCTTTCTTCCCCTTTCAAAAGAAATGAAGTTATCTGTGTTCCAGTGGGTCCTCTCTACACCTATGACCACAATGATATCCTGGCTAAATCCGACATGTCCCAGAACAAAAACTAAAATGATACAGCAGTGGGAGGGGAACATAGTGAAAGGAGGGCTCAGTGGGAATGGGAGGAGGGTAAGAGAACAGGACAGGGGGGACCGGTGTGTCTAGAATGTATTATATACATGAGGGACCTCATCCAAAAATAAATTAATTTCTTAAAAATTGTATCTCAAAGATTACTTGAGTGCTATTTGTCTTCTGTCCTGGCCCAACTAATAATTTCCTCCAGAGCAGAGTTTCTGATCGAGGACTGCATACTCAGTCCTAAGGCGCCTGCTGGTCTGGGTTCATGAACCTCAGGCCTGTGCTGGGTCATACAGAGCTCTTGCATAGGCAGCAGCTGTGTTTGATCGGCAGCTTCCTGTCACGGGAACAGGACATGAGGGAGTTACCAGGGTCTATCCATGTGATTGACAGTAGAATGAGGACAAAGAGTGCCGGGGCACAGCGTCACACCAGGCAGGTGAATGACACATGGCATATTCTCTTCTTTGCCTTGCAGCTCTGGGGCGTGATCAAGCAAGGCTATCGCTGTAAAGGTAAGTCTCAGCTTCAGGGACTGTGGTCATTTTCCCTCGTCTGAAAAGCTGGCATTGATAACATTTCTTGTGCATAGTGGTCCATTCAGTCCAAGCTTTCTTGCCTGAGTTCAGAGTCTTGCATCCAAACTGGTTTCTGAAGAACCCCCTGAGAGGGATGTCTGGTCAGTCAGGCAGCATTCTTCCCTCTACAAGACCCTCTCTTTACCTCAGTTGCTCTGGAAATACAGATGGCTATGCTCCTTGTAGGATAGATCTTCAAGGAAAGGGAATCACTTCTGGGTAAGCTTACTAAAGACCCAGGTCTATCTTTTCCTTCTATCAGCAGATACCTCAGGACCTAATTTGCCAAGCCAGCATCTCTTCTCTCCCAGATTAGGAGATGCTACTTGTCTTAGTCAGGGTTTCTATTCCTGCACAAACATCATGACCAAGAAGCAAGTTAGGGAGGAAAGGGTTTATTCAGCTTACACTTCTGCATTGCTGTTCATCACAAAAGGAAGTCAGGACTGGAACTCAAGCAGGTTAGGAAGCAGGAGCTGATGCAGAGGCCATGGAGAGATGCTCCTTACTGGCTTGCTTCCCCCTGGCTTGCTCAGCCTGCTCTCTTATAGACCCCAAGAATACCAGCCCAGGGATGGCACCACCCACAAGTGGCCTTCCCTCCTTGATCACTAATTGAGAAATGCCCTGCAGCTGGATCTCATGGAGGCACTTCCCCAACTGAAGCTCCTTTCTCTGTGATAACTCCAGCCTGTGTCAAGTTGACACACAAAACCAGCCAGTACACTACTTCTCTGATAACAAGCTCCAGGGCTTTCCAAGAGGACTAAGTATGATGAGATGGTCTATCCTAGATTCATTAAGCCCATCAGGTGTCCTAGCTCCAGCGGCTAGACCAGACAGGTCTAACAAGAGAATACTCCATGAGTTTGGTTGTAAGAGAGATGATAGAGAAGTGAAAGTCTTCTGAGTACAATGTCTTGTCTGCAGACTGCGGGATGAACTGTCACAAACAGTGCAAAGACCTAGTAGTGTTCGAGTGCAAGAAACGAACCAAGAGCCCAGCGCTGTCCACAGAGAACATCAGCTCTGTGGTACCAATGTCCAGCCTTTGTCCACTGGGAACCAAAGATCTGCTCCATGGTAAGTAGGCACTGGGAATGTTTGTTGTGAATATTTAGAGGGGAGGGTCAAATTCAGAGGATAAGAAGGATCTTTGCATGTTGATATTTCCAGTTAACCTTGACCTCAATTTCTATGCCATGGCTGGCTTGGCATGGATCTTACCTCTCGAGTGCTGTTGCAGAGTGCGAGTTAGACATGAAGGTCATCGGGTGCTATTAGACACCTACACCAAGGGAAGATACTGACTTCTTACTATGATACCTGGATCAAACTCTTAAGTAATTAGAGCTCTCAAGACCCAGAGTCCACAGAAAGCACTTACATAACATCCCATCTATACATTTATCCTGCTATCTTTACCAGAGCTTAGGAAACCTTGCTACATCAAAGCAGGGATTTGAACTTATTTATAGGAACCATAACTGTCTAGGTAACATTTGTGCAAACAGAAAAAGAGATTTTGAGGGCTAGAGGGATGACTCGGAGGTAAAGAGCAGTTGATGCTCTTTCAGAGGACCTTGAGTAAGTTCCCAGCACCCATCAGGGGCTCCAGTTCCAAGGGCTCTGAAATCCACGTCTGCATGCATATACATGCACAATACAGGCAAGGCATACATACACATTTTAAAAAGAACTTTTAAAAAAGATAACAAGGAAAGCATGTTCTTTCCTTGGTGTGGATAGATCCTGATGCAAACCCCCTACTTATAACTCATGCCTGAAAATAGAAGGTACTTGGAATGTGGAAACCCTGCCATAAGGGTCTCATTAAAACAAATGTTGAGACTCGAGTTCATCTTTGTCTAAGAGCACTAACAAGTGTATCTCTCCACAGCATCCGATGAAGGATCTTTCATTTTCCAAAATGGAGAGGTTGTGGACCACAGTGAGGAGAGCAAGGATCGGACCATCATGCTCCTGGGAGTGTCCTCACAGAAAATTTCACTTCGGCTAAAGAGGACTGTGGCCCACAAGGCCACCCAGACAGAATCGTTCCCTTGGGTTGGTGGCGAGACGCCCCCTCGTCACTTTGTGCTGTCTTCTCCGAGGAAGTCAGCACAGGGTGCTCTTTTTGTGCAGAGTCCAGCATCTCCATGCCCCAGCCCAGCGCTGGTCCGAAAGCGGGCATTCGTCAAGTGGGAGAACAAAGAGTCCCTTATAAAACCAAAACCAGACCTTCACCTCAGACTCCGGACCTACCAAGAACTGGAACAGGT
Organism: Apodemus sylvaticus; assembly: GCF_947179515.1. Lineage (NCBI taxonomy): Eukaryota > Metazoa > Chordata > Mammalia > Rodentia > Muridae > Apodemus > Apodemus sylvaticus. The sequence goes on along the minus strand of NC_067476.1, from coordinate 99,825,247 downwards.
GCTTCCTGTCTCACTCCTCTTTTTTTTTTTCCTTAGTTCTCTCACTGAAGTAAGAGTGAAGATTCAAATCAAGATGATTACCAGGTTAGGTCAACAGACAATAAAAAGGAAGAAAGCTGCCAAATATAGATAATCTAAGCCATCTTAGTGGCAAGGAAGAAAAGACATTAGCTCTAATGATACTTAATTTTACTAATGAATCTCCCTGCCCTTTCCCCCCAGACATCAAGGTCTGTATCCTGTTTGCAGGCCTGTTGGTACACAGGCCACCGTCCACCTAGTGTAGTGTACTTGCCTGTATACACTATACAGTGACGCTGCTCCCAAGGCTCCCGGATGGGCATCGGTTACCAGCAAGGTCCCTTCCTCACCAGGGCCCAGGAGACTCAGACAGCAGTGTGCTAGAGAATGGCTGTGATTTGATTTGGTGACTGAAGAACACAGTATCAGGAGGAACACAAATTTTCTGGATGAAAAGATGTCTTTTACTCAAATTACCTTTACAATGCAAACAAATTCATCAGAAGGCAGCCACCTTAGGAGAAACTGCCAATTGTTACCTTTTAGAACAATAAATCTCAAAAACAGAACATGACAAAAGTAGAGGACTTTGGTCTCAGAGCCTAAGGCATTTCTTTTGTTTGTTTGTTCATATGGTTTTTGTTGTTGTTGTTTGTTTGGTTGGCTTGGGTTTTGTTTTGTTTTGTTTTGTTTTGCTTGTTTTGTTTTTGAGACGGTTTCTCTGTGTAGCCCTGGCTCTCTGGAAACTAGCTCTGTAGACCAAACTGGCCTTGAAGTCACAGAGATCCACCTGCCTCTGCCTTCTGAGTGCTGAGGTCTAATCCCAGCCATTTCTTACGCCAGTTGTTAAACACCACAACCTGTTTGGTCCTCTGTAAAATATAGTGCTAAGAGTCCAGGTAGAGGTTCCAATTCTTACATATTCATTAAAGGAAGCAACATAGTTGTGAAAAACTGCCATGGAGAGCAGGTGACCTGTCACCAGGGCCATGAGCCCTGACAATGTGTTAGCTGCTTCTCTTTCCTTTTACCAGTGTCACAGAAACCTGAAAGCCAGAATTCTCCACAAGCATTTTAGTGGAGCAGTTAAGAGCCCTGCTCTTCCATCAGGGAACTGCCAGACTGGTCTTTGGTCTGGCAGGCCTAGTCACAAGGAACAAGTCCAGTTAAATTCGTATTTCAAATAGTATGCAATAAGGACGGCTGATATGTTATTTTCATTTATGTAGTAATTCTGAATCAACATTGAACCAAATAACAAAGGAAATGAAAACTTTGGATCAGATATACCTGAGCTCTAAAACTCCGTGTTAGCATTTTCTGCTTCTACAAAATGTGTGCCCAACACCTATTTCTAGGGTGTGGGTGAGGATAAGCACCCCTATTGTCAGACAGCCATTCTGCTGTCACATAGCAATGTCAGGCTCATAGCAAGTGCTCAATCTCACATAAGTTGGGAGAGAGTACCCTAGTGATTCCGTGTGAGAACTCAGAGGCTGCCCAATTAACTAGGCAATGAACCTATATTCTATGATGCCCATGTAAATCAGTCTGTCATAAAGACACTTACTTTCCTCAAAACCAGAAGCCTGGAAAACAACCAATGGCTGTAGAGTTAAATTACTGCCATTAAAACACTACATCCCAATTTGGGAGTTAGACAAAATTCTTCCATCAAAAAGGAGTATTATTTATCAGTAGCAGTGGGTTATGAACTTAGGATACATTAACCGTAACATCTCATTTCACAGAGCTTTGAAACCCTGCTTTCATAGTTCAGAGCAGACAAGACCACAGACCACTCCTGCCAAGTTACGATGCCAGCCTCACACTACCCAAAAGTTGTGTCTTCCTCCACCCAATGCCCAAGAATGGATTGTTCTGTCTGCTAGCCACTCACATCTGGGATCAATTACAAAGAGTAATTGCTATTTGTGCATGCCCATGATAGTTAATGTGTTATTTTATACTTACAGCTAAATAACTACTTTGAAAATAGTTTATCATTCCTAACCACAGTGAATAGGAGATGCCAATCAAATATAATGCTCTTGATACTATAACTAATTTCCTAGTCACTGCTGCTCTGTTAACATACCTTATTCTCATTTCCCTTTAGGAAATAAATACCCTGAAAGCAGATAATGATGCTCTGAAGATCCAACTGAAGTATGCACAGAAGAAAATCGAATCCCTGCAGCTTGGGAAAAGCAATCATGTCTTAGCACAGACGGACCATGGTGATTGTGCTTAATACAGAAATTCAAGGAACAGAATCTGCAGAAGGGTACACTGGGATCTCACTTTAAAACTGATTGCAGAGGTTCGGCAACTTCAGATTGACTGACTTTAAAAGGGTAGAGCCAGCCACTGTTGCTGACACCCTTGGTTTTCACCTAAACCGTCTTTAATGTGAGTCATTGGGTTTCAGTTGAGTCAAAGGGAAGAAAAGCTCAAGTATGTAAAGCATTGAGCATTCATATTCTAACCTTCTTTCTTTACTGAAACCAGTGTCAAACGTGTGCTAAAATAAGATTATAGTTTCCTGATAGTGTCTCAGGCAGCCTGCTTTACTGATTCATACTTAGATAAAGAGTCCCTGGTGAACCAATGTGCTGCCTTTCCCTAGGGTTTCTGCAAACAGTTACTTTGTTCTACCCAAAACCTGCTCATAATGGAAACAATGCCCTAAAGTGGTGACTTAGACATGTGGCCTGCATTGTTTGTGAACTGATCCCTACTGTATTCACTACCTCAGATCTCATCGAGCCTCCCCCCACCCCACGCCCGCCCACCCCCCTTCACTTGCCCCTCTTTCCCCCCTTGCTTATAGGCATGTCAGCACATCTACCTAGACATGAACCCTAGCAATGTAGTCTGGTTTTAAATCCAGAGCTTCGTTGAACTTGACATTGTCTAATTGCAGGCCAACTAATAGCTCTAGGTCTTAGTCATTATGAAATACAAAATAAAAAAAAAACTCACTATCCACAAACAGCAATCACCATGTTATACACACAGTTAATTAGCTAAGTCAAACAACATAAACATGTTTATCCAGATAGTCTTTCTATAGTGGATAGAATTAAGAATCTGTGACTTTTTAAAAGAAATGGTCTGTGAACAGCATTTAATTCTTCATGTTCTAGTCTCTCTTCTCTCTCAAGTAAACTATCATAAGGTTCTCTTTTGAACTGAATTTGTGCTTAAATTGTCTTCACTTTTATTATCTACAAATAAGCTAATGGACGTGATGGCTTTAACAGCTGGCAGCATTTACATATGTGTAGAATATGTATATAGAATATCAGACATGCATGGAGCTTGGCCTTTAGAAAATGCAGACATGAATCAAACGTGTTTTAGTCACTTACACACATTTGTAATTATAGTTCTGCTCATTATAAGGCAAACTGCTAACAATGTAAATTGTTGTGCTTTGCAAAACTATGAGTAACAGTGAGTATTCTTTTGTGAAGGTTAAAATCAGTGGGTTTGTCTTGTTGCCTGTGAGGCAATTCACAAATTCTTGTCAGGTTCCTTTTAGCTTTCAAAAACATCTCATTTGATTTTGCCCTTTTGGGGAGACTTTGCTTCTATGCTTGGAAGGTCTGGCACCACACTAACTTGTAATTTATTACGCAGGACAAGCAATTTGAGAGTATCATCTAACTAAATAAGTTCTCAACCTAGCTGGGCAATGGGAGCACAGGCCTTTAATCCCAGCACTCGGTGGGTAGAGGCAGGCTGATTTCTGAGTTTGAGGTCAGCCTGGTCTACAGAGTGAGTTCCAGGAAAGCCAGGTATACACAGAGAAACTCTGTCTGGAAAAGTTAAAGAAAAAAGTTTTTAAAAGTTTCAACCCTACAGCCAAGAGCACCAAGTCTACAGAGGAATATGAACTGTACACGGTGCTGCCCTCTAAAGGACACAAATCATTTAAGACGTTCCTTTGAAAACCACGTTGATGGAAGACCACTGCCTGTTTTCACACCTCTTTGGAACATTTCAGTGACAAAGAGCTGGCTTGTGGTCAATGTCTCTCAAAACTTTAATGAACTGCTTTACACACAAATTTAACCTTATTCTACATCCAAACCCAGAAATTTGCAAAGCATGTATACCCCCTGGTACATACACCTCTGGCAGGTGTATGTATTATATGGAAAACTTTAATGTGCATTTTCACTGTTTTCCTCTGCTATGTATGCACTAGTACAAGTGTAGAGCTTAATATTTTTAGACACTGTCTTTTTCTTATTTCTCATCCCCATAAAGATCTCCCAGTGAGTTCTTGTGTAAATAATCTGTAACATAGGAGTTCAGAGGGCCTCAGTCATTTGTCACAGCTAGATGACCTTACAGACAGCAGAATGGGCAGGAAAGACAATGGGAGACAGTAGTTTTCCTTACAAATTCTTACATTCCAGCCAGGACAGATGTTTGGAGTCTGAGTTGGTGCTGTCCCTGCAGAATGGTAGGAGTAGGTGGAAGCTACTGGTACAATCTGGAACAAAGCTTGGCTTATCACACGAGGTTTTGTTTACCAGGCTGACTTGAAATGTTTGGGCAGATGGGTGTCTGCCAAAGCAAGGACTGATCCTGTCCGTGAACAGCAATGTCTCTGCTCATCTTCTCTGTTGAGTGACTCGCCCCTTTACTGACCACTTGTGAAATTGTCTAACGATGTATACTGTAAAAGCTTCAAGGAAGATATGTACAAACTGTAAAATTTTTTATACCTATGTATGTTTTCTGTGTCTCATATTTATATCATAAAAGATATTGGATCCCTATAACTTCAAGGTCTTGTGTTTCTTCACCTCATACATATGTAGGCATTTCATTTGAATTTTTACTGGAATTCAAACCAAAACTACTACTCCATTCTATTAAAAAGGGGTTTCTGTGGGGGAAGGGGGACCCTTAGATTATTAGATTATTTGGTTTAAAGTGTTCTCCTTGTTTACAGGATGAGGAAGTAACAGTGCAGATATGTCCACTGTATAATGACCTCTCCAAACATCAAGTCTGTAAAATGGTCAACATTAATTAAAGGGGTCAAAGCTATCATCTCCTGTGACTCCACTTTTCTAGCTGATCAAACCAGGAAGGAAAGAAGACAAAGCAGATAACAGCTGGCCCAGTCTTCTACCCAGACCCACTTAGCAATTCACCTGTGGTCATTATTTGGAGTGATTAGAGACACCGTTTGTTCTCCCCAACCAGATTTTGTTGCCGGGACCCATCCAGAGGAGGATGCCAGCCACTCATGCATTCTACATTGTGGGACATTTGGATGGGGGGGGGGTGTATCTCCATAATTAATGGTATTTTATGTGAAATAATGAAGTCATTCTGACCAACTGACCCTGAACGAAAGGTGACTGCTTCTTGACCACCCTCATTTCTAATTCACAGGTCTCACCACAGCTCTGTCTTCCTTACATAGTAAATAAACCAAGTATCACTCAGGATGTTTGATAATGGCTATAAATCCTCACTGTTTGCCACAAGTACTGGTAAATGATAAACACCCACTTCCCTCTGACATCAGTTCATATGGTTGGATGGTTCTGGAATCAATCAGGCCAAAGGAAAACTCAATTGCTACTTTAATTTGGAAATTTCTACTAAGATTATGTCCACAGAAGCTCAAAGGTGGATAAAGACATAGAAAAGGGGGGAGACAGAAAGTATAAAAACAGAGCAAAAGCCCATAAAATTAAAAACTGAAACAATAAAGTATGCACAGAGGCATCAGGTTTTAGGGAACAGTGAAATGCCATCTATGACCAGTGTCCATGTGTCCTACCCAATCCATTTATAACGATCTTGTGTGATGAGCTTCCAACATAAAAGCCCTAAGTCACCCTACTGCTAGTCCAGGCATCACATATCAAGCAGTGTGCAAACAAATTTTGAATGAAGACTATCGTAATAATTCCACCTAAGCTATTAGGTTGCAGACAACTGAGCTTCTTGCTGCAATGAAGTTCACAGGCTGGGTATACAGAACTGGCTCCACTGCACTGCAATTCCAGAAGTGTTCAACTGAGGAATGACTGACTGTCCAGTGGTTGCTGGGGACAATCCCAACAGCACTCATAAAAGGGACAAAGTAAACAAACAAAAACAAAGTTCAACAGAAACTAATGCCACTGCCATATTTACACAAATCTTTAGGGCTAAAAAGTTAAAAGTAAAGAGCAGATATGGGCCGGGCAGCAAGAGTGGTGGCGCACGCCTTTAATCCCAGCACTTGGGAGGCAGAGGCAGGCGGATTTCTGAGTTCGAGGCCAGCCTGGTGTACAGAGTGAGTTCCAGGACAGCCAGGGCTACACAGAGAAACCCTGTCTCAAAAAAACAAACAAAAAGAGCAGATATTGGGATACCGGCCTATAATCCCAGCACTCAAGAGGCTGAGGCAGGAGGATGCCAAGTTTGAGAGTCAAGCTTTAACAACAGCTTAGGCTGCACAGCAAGAACTTGTCACAAATAAAAGTAGCTGTAAATAGTCCCTTACTGTTAGCAAGTAATGCTCATAAAATGGAAGAAATGCAAAATTTTTCAACAAACTTTTTTTTTTTGCCTACTACAAATGTAAATTTTATTTCTTCAGATGAAGGGATGAGTTGAAAGATGTACCCAAGCTGTGTAAATACTCAGCTTGGGCAGAGCCCAGAGCATTTCTTTCTCTATTCTAACTATCCCTAGGCCTAGGCCTGGAAGCTTCTAGCCTCCTTATAATCTAATCTTCCAAGATGATTGATTCAAACTGGCTTCTCTTGGTTTCCAACTGGATTTCTGTGGCCTCAAATTAACTTCGACAATCTCTTCTCATTTTCTGACCCGTTCTGCATCCTCTCTCCCTCTCCCCCCCTCTTCCCTCCCCTCGCTTCCCCTCTCCTCTCCTCTCCTCTTCATCTCTCTTTCCTGTGCTGTTCTTGTAAAAATTGGGCATATCTATCCTGACAAGTTCTTTCAAATTTCTGATTCATCCCTTTGCCCCTCAATTAGACTTTACTTTCAAACATGGTTGCTTCCTTCTACAAACTAACCTTATCTTCATTGTTTGGGATTAAAGGTTTGTACTATGGGTGGGTCTGTAACCCAACCAGAGGGATTAAATGTGTGTGGCTAGTCTGCCTTCCAGCCAGATCAGAAACCTAGAAACTCTGTGATGTGATCCCTTGCCAGAGCACCCACGTTGTTGGATTAAAGTTTCCTCTACAGTCTACCCCACAATGTTGAATTCATATATAAGTATGTTTTATAACATTTTACTTTTTAGACTACACAGCTACTGATACATATGCTTTCTTAATTATGAAAAGGTTTTGCTTCAATTACCACAAATGAAAAAAAAACCCATTAAATATAAACACAAAATTTCTAAGTTTACAACTGAGAACACAGATTTTCTATCCTACATTCTTTAAAGGAATAGCTTTGATTGCAGCACACACAGTACTTATTTTTACACTTTTAAGATTAAATTTTACTACCGTTTACTATACAATAAAACACTACACACCTGTCAATTATCAAAAGCCAGTTTTCCACTGATGATAAGTTGGTCGTTATTCACAGGTGTTGACCTGGAGCCCACACTGAGACAGTTAGCAGGAGTGAGCAGCTCTGACAGAACATCTTCACTGTTCACCATATTGGGTTTAAAACTCCTAAGGAGACATACGTGTGGGCGTGCCTATAACAGTGTTTCCAGTCAGGTTTAACAGAGGGGAAACCCTACCTTAAAAGTGGACAGTACACCCTCTGAGCCGGAGAGCCAATGCCAATAAAAGGGGAGGGATGAGGAAGTCCTCTGAGCAAGGATGCGGGCCTGCTTCTGACTAGACTCAGTACTACCTGCCATGCTTACCTGCTGTGACAGACTACAAACCTGAACCATGAGCCAAAATAAACCTTTACTTCTGGAAGTTACGTCTTGCCAGGTGTTTAGTCATTGCTGTGGTATGTATCCTCGGTTGTCAGTATCTTGAATCAATGAAAGCCCACACTGAGGGGTTTTCTTGATTAGATATTTGATGTGGGACGATCACCCTAAATCTGGATTGTTTAGGGTGAGAAGTTCACCTGAAATCTGGGCCACAATTTCTCACAGCAGCCTATATAAAGGACCTGGCAGAGGGACCCTCGTGCTCTCTGCCTGCTTGCCCTCACTCTCACTGACAAGTCCCTTCCTTTGCTGGTATTAGAGCCTATGTCTTTGGAAGTCCTGAACAACATACCAGTTAGTGGTCTAAACAGTGTTCAGCAAGTAGTGCCTAGACTTAGTTGTGAATCATTTACCAGGGGTGTCTCCTTTCTGACGTGCTGAAGCTTGGAATGGCAGCCTCAGTTCTGGGCACAGGCTGCCTTTCAGAGCTTGGTATCTAAAGCCTGGATACTTGGTAGGAACAGGCTCTTTTTCATAGCATCAGGTAAAATTGGTATGTCCCTTTGTTCCATTCTTATCTCATTTTCTTTCTTATTGTTTGATAATTTCATACATACATATTGTAAGAACAATATTGGCTCAGAATTTATTTGCCCCAGGGGACAGAGAAGAACCACAAACACTGCCAAGGAGAGAGAGAGGATGAGAGAGCAGGGGAAAGGAGCTGGGAGATGAGGAGGGGTATTGTCCTGGAGGACGAAGGACTTCGTCTGGATAGAAGACAGATGCCCCATAGGAAAATGGCAGTTTATACCCAAGAGACAATTCGCAGAACACATGAAGCTCAAGAAAAAGGAAGACCAAAGTGGGGGTGCTTCAGTTCTTCTGAGAAGGGGAACAAAATACTCACAGGAGCAAATATGGAGATAAAGTATAGAGCAGAGACTGAAGGAAAGGCCATCCAGAGACTGTCCCATCTGGGGTTTCACTCCATATATGGCCACCAAACCCGACACTATTGTGGATGCCAAGAAATGCTTGCTGAAAGAAGCCTGACATGGCTGTCTCCTGAGAGGCCCTGCCAGAGCCTGACAAAGACAGAGTACAGGATCCCCAATGGAGGAGTTAGAGAAAGGACTGAAGGAGCCGAAGGGGTTTGCAACCTCATAGGAAGAACAACAATATCATCCAACCAGAACCCCCAGAGCTCCCAGGGACTAAGCCATCAACCAAGGGTACACATGGCTCCAGCTGCATATGTAGTGGAGGACCGCCTTGTCAGGTATCAATGGGAAGAGAGGTCTTTGGTCCTGTAAAGGCTCGATGGCAGCCCCAGTGTAGGGAAATCAAGGTCAGGGAGGTGGGAGTGGGGTGGATGGAGGAACACCCTCATAGAAACAGGGGGAGGGAGGAAGGGATAGGAGGTTTCCTGGAGGGAGGAACTGAGAAAGGGGATAACATTTGAAATGTAAATAAAGAAAATATCCAATTTTTAAAAAAAGATACAAGAAACCGTGTGCGAGGATGAGGTACTTAATTTTAATTGGACATGCTAATTAGGTGACCCAAAGGGGGCTTTGATTACTTTGATAGTTAGACCTTTGTAGTCAGCCTTAGGAGGAGATAATGTAGCCAAATAGGTGAAACAGACGTTGGTAGCTAGCTTCAGGAATGTAATCTTATGCTTTTAGCAAGATGGAGGGAATGGGAGAGAAGGGCAAGGACTGCCGGAGTCGTGCTTGGCAAGCTCAAGCTGGCCAGTCTCCTATCTGTGCGCGCTCGCAGACACGCCTGCCCGCCCGCCCACATGCTCACAGACACGCACGCCCCCACGCTTTTCATTCTCAACTTCATGTGCTTCTGGTTTTTTAACTGAGTCCACTTAGTGCTGTGTCTGTGTGCATGGGCTTAGGACATGTCCTAGAGAGATCATGGGGAATCTCTCAGGTTCCACATTCCACATCTGGACTCAGTCTCCCCTAGCAGCAATCAACTGCCACCAGCAGTTGCTCAGGGAGGGAGTGGGATTCTGTCTGGCTTGATCTTGCAGAGATATGTGTTTTGCGCATGCTGTCACAGCTGCTGTGCGTGTGCAACCACCCTACTGCATCTAGAAAACAGTTTCATTGTAGTTACCCACCACCTCTGGGTCTTACAGCCTTAACTTCAGTTAAGTCATTCAGTTCCAGCCATTCAGTCAGTCACACAAGTTCAAACCCAGCTGGCAAATAAGCCATGTACACAGTGAAAGAAAGATGTCTTCAGTTAACAGAAATTTAATAAAAACTTGACCAGAGGGATTTCAACCTATTTTTAAAAAGGACAACTGACTACACACACATATTAAACACCTCCTCTATTTTGTAAAATAGAATTAACAATACAGGACAGAGCCACAGGAATACAAATGACACAAGTCTAGATTCCTTTCTGTTACTGGCGGGTGTCATGTGTTTCAATCCCGAACAAAATACCAGTTTACAGTCTAAGTTCAAACATGACAATAAAATACATTCCATTTTCCAAGTTGCCGGTAATAAATATTTACATTTTAAAAAATAGGTTTTTTTGTTTTTGCTTTTTAAAAAGACACAGCATGCTTTAGTACACAGAATATGGAAAAAACCATGTTGCAGGATCATCGCCCAGTAGTGTAAAATGGCCTTTTGTATTCAGGAATGTCTTCCTCGGGGGCACTAACATGATCTACCTCAGGGTGATGTTCAAGTATGCTCCTCAGAACACTATATCTACTGTATCTAGTAAGAAGCAGTGCTCTCTAACACCTGCAGTCTTCAATATCGTCTATACCCACCTCCTCCTCCTCCTCCTCCATACGGATCTCCATAGCCTCTCCCACCATAGCCCCCTCTCCCACCATAGCCCCCTCTCCCACCATAATCTCCTCTTCCACCATAATCTCCCCTGCCTTGGAAACCTCCTCGGCCACCCCCTCCTCCACCACTTCCTCCCCACCCTCCTCCACCTCCTCCTCCGACCCCTCCCCACCCTCCCCCACCACCCCATCCACCTCTTCCACCCCCACCACCTCCTCTACCACCACCTCCACCACCCCAACCACCCCTCCCTCCGCCTTCTTGTCTCTTCTGCCAAGGGGGCATTTCAGGGGGTGGTGGTTCAATTTCGTTTGGCCGTCCTCCCCTGTCAGGCACCCTTCCCATAAGCACCTGTGTAAAAACAAAAAGTTTTCTTTAAGTTTCTATTTTTCAAAGTTAAAATTTACAAAAAAAATTTAATTACAAAATTAAAATTATTATTTGTACATAAAGATGTCAAATCTTTTGAATAACAGGAAAGGGTTGAACATGGTATGAATTAATACTGAAAATGTGTGATGTTGGACAAATTCTTCACAGGTATGGTATCACTTTTAAAGAAACTAACAGTATTCCTAAAAGTTGGTCTTGTCAGTCTTCTCTCATTTACATCTGTTTGGTAGAATTTATGATAAGCGTGGTATTTGTTAGATTAAGAACTACTTTAGCAAAATATTTTGAAAACACAGACTATTTAACCTACATTAGTCAACTTCATATTCGCTTGTTTATAAATGAACAACTCTGGCCATTCCGTGGGGGTTGATTTGGCAGTGGCTCCCACATAAGCCTGCATTCAGCGGTATACTGCAGCCTACCCACATATAAAGACTATGCAGCGGGCAGAGCTGAACAGAACAACAACCCCAGTATGGTTTGTAGCCATTTTTTCCCAGAGGAAAATATTCCATCCTACAGAGCTCATTAACAAAGGAAGTAAACAACTCTAAACAGCTTCAGGAAGTCCCTGAAACTGACCAGATTCACTAGACCTCTCTTTCCCCAAGAGAATGTAAACAGAATAGTTAGGTCAGTGATATACTTACTATACAATATAACAACATAGACATCCTAACTCTAAATCTGAGATGTAACATGTTTCACAATTTAAAATGTTTTAAGCACCAACATGATGGCACAGTGAAAAGTTCTTTAAATGATATCATAGTTTGCACATCAGAAAAACAGGCACAATATGGCACAAAATTACTCTCAAACTATGTGTGTACGTTATATACAAAACAAATGTTGTGTTTTAATACTGGTCTCATCCTAAGATTACTATCTGGATATGAAGATAGATAGATAGATAGATAGATAGATAGATAGATAGATAGATAGATAGATAGATATGCTATATACTTGAAATCTTTATTTTAAAAATACTATAACTTAAATCTTTACTAAAGATCACTTAAACTCAGTCTTTTGGATGAGGAATAGTAAACTCGTATGTAAGAGCATGCGCACAAACACCAATGCCCTTCACTGTGCTTTTAACAACACTTGGAAGGCTAAACTAAGGGAAGAGTTTAAGTTCCCCACTTCTGCAGACATAAGCTGTGCTGCACGCTCATGACAGAATGAAAGACCACAGGTAACGCTGGAAGGTGTCAGATCTGCCACAGCCCTGGGAGAGCCAAAAGAAATCCAACAGATTCTTGCTCCTGCATTGCAGAACACAAGGCAAAATATTCACCACTCACCCAAAGCAACCAAAGAATCAGCTAGACTGCAACGTCACCATAGTCAAACCCACATAGGAAAAGATGAATTTGAGGGTAAGCAAGGGTCCCTGCAAGGGTGTGGAGAGTGCTGCCTGGGAGGTATTGGAGGGAGGAAAGGTACAGGGGTTCATAGAATTATAAATTTAAAAAATTATTTTTAAATGTATAAAAGTTGTGTCACAAATACCACATTCTGCCAGACATGGTGGCCTATGCTTTTCAACCCCATACTTGGAAACCAGAGGAAGATCAGCTGATATTTGTGAGTTCCAGGTCACCTGGTCTGCAGAGTGGGTTACAGGCCAGCCAGGAATACATACTAATACTAATACTAATACTAATACTAATACTAATACATTTTCACTATGCCACAAACTACCACATCTAAGAAAGTTTAACTCGCAACAATACTATGCTAATTACCAAATCATACATATCTACCAACCTTTCTTAGCTGTTATTCTCCCATGACATCTATCAAATATATAGAGATGCTACCCAAAACCAGTTCACAAGCTCTCTCTCAAAAAAATTTAAAAAGTAAAAACTCAGAAATGACTGACTTTAAACAACCATCCTAAGGGACAGCAGTGTGGGCCTGGTAGAGCATTTACCCAGCAAGTGGGGAGGGGAGGAGAGAGGAGAGGAAAGGAGGGGAGGGGAGTGGAGGGGAAGGGAGGGGAGGGAAACCAAATGCCTCTGGTAAGAAATCCTATCTCAGAGCAAAATGAGACATCTTTATCAACTATTTATCCTTGCTTTTGTTTTTTTTTTTTTTTTTGCTCTCTAGTTATAAAACAGTTATAAAATTTGCTCAACTAGATAGAGAAAATTTTCTGCTCAAGTTGATGGCAACATTCTTCACCTGTTGCCATTATGCAATCAAAGCCACAGACATCTTGAACTTCATGAAGACCACTCATAAGAGTGGATCTACACTCTGAATCAAGAAATAAATGCTCAAAAGAGATTCTAATTTAATAAATCAAATAAATGGTGGCAATAGTTCCTGAAGATTCTTACTAACCAAAGGGATAAAGAAAATTCTTGGGCTGGAGAGATGGCTAAGAGGTTAAGAGCACTGAGTGCTCTTTCTGAGGTTCTGAGTTCAATTCCCAGCAACCACATGGTGGCTCACAACCATCTGCAATGAGATCTGGTGCCCTCTTCTGGCCTGCAGGCATACATGCAGGCAGAATGCTGTATACATAATAAATAAATCTTTAAAAAAGAAAAAAGATTCTTGAAAAAGCTAATGGGAAAAGCAATGTTCAGTTCCTCTAATTATAAAGCTGTGATGTATATCATGACTACACTAACTAAAAGGTCCACACAAGTGATAATTAAATGCGGATAGAAGGAAGCCCCTCTGCCTCTCCTTCCTCATCCATCAGGATGTAAACAAAAAATGAGCTAAAATGTAAAAACAGCAAGCGAGAAAATTATAAATACATCTTCCACCAAAGTGAAAGAAAAACCAACCTTATTAATGGCGCACGCCGTCTTCTCCCGGCTGATGCCACTGCTTGTCCTGATGATCTTAGACAGATCTTCACGGGCAGCAAGCAGATGTGCCAACGTGACTGTTGTCTTGGGCGACAAAGCATAACGCTTGGGCTGGTAAATTCTTGCTATGTTATCTGTTTTTGCCTAAATGACAGTGAGGGAGGGAAAATTAGCAGAAGTAAATCTGAATGAAAGCAGTAACAATCATGATCTTAAAAAGAGGAAAATTTATAATATACAAGCAAGGAAAGAGAAAAGAGAGAAAGCGTCCTAACATCTAATGCAATGTATGTAGTCAAATAAATAAAAAGAAATAACACAGATAAATAGAGCAAAATGCTACTACTCATGCTAACAGAATACAAAGCAGGTAATAAATCTTGCAAAACAAAATCCAACCTTGAAGTGATGGTGAGGACTATCAATTGTTGGATGGAGGTGCTAGCTATTGCCAGATTTCCCTCACTTTAAGTTACACACTTTGAGCTACTGTAACCCTACAGAGAATGGTTTTTAGGAAGACAAGAAAATAAACAAATAAAAATCTATGTTAATCCAGAAACCAAATATGCAATAATGACATAAAGGATTTTTAAAGTGGAGTCCTACTAATATATAATATGGGTTTATCATTTTTAAAGGTAACACACTTATTAAATGTGCCAGAATGCCTTCAACTTGGGAGATATTTACTCCTCAGAATACCCTTCTAGAAGTGTTTGTTTTTCATCCCCATCTTCAGCTTTCTTAAGTTATAGAAATAAGGGGGTGGGGGTGGATAGATGGATGCAAGCACCCATAAAAGAAGAAAGAAAGGTTGAAAGGACAAAAGGAAGGAGGGAGAGAACACTGTTTCTCCCTAAAACAGTGAGAAATCCAACTGCACCACATGCTAAAGCGGGAACCACGCATGCCCTGGCCCTACCTGCAGGACACCCACTTCCTTACCTCTCGCTGCTTAACTGGAACTTGAAAGAAAAGAACAGACTGATGGAGCGAGACAGAAAATGGACACTTAGAGCCTCGTAAGTAAATGGATGTAAACATGATCAAAGGAGCAGCACAGATCATAGGAAGAGGAAGGAAGAGTCTTCTCGTGCTGCGGCATGAGCTGATGGGTACTTGGCACAACAGCACTGATGACACCAGCAATGAGTCACACAGTCACCAAAGACATCTCAGGGAGCAGAGTTAAGTTTTATCGTACACTTGAAAACTTATCACATTGTAAAGATTAAAGTTTCCATGCACTATACACCAAAGGATTTAAAATAGAATCATCAGAAAGTTGAAATATTCTTGAAGTGATTCGTGAACTTTCTTAACAAAAAGCTCCATCCAAAAAAAAAAAAAAAAAAAAATCAGGAAGTCACAGGAAACAGCATCAAGACACAAAAAGAAAACAGGAAATTCAAATGACTAATAGGTTCATGGAACAAGTTCAATTTTCCTGATAAGAATAAACAAATTAGTACTTCTTATCTACCAAGTTAACAAGAAAGTTGGTTATGTCTCCAGTATTAGAGAAAGTGAGACATGACAGTATTTAACTATACACAGGAGCTTCAAGTATTAAAACTAAGAGTCTTTCATATAGCAAATATCCTTAAGAATCCACCATAACACACATTGAAATTTATAGTAAATTATGAAAGTAGTAAAAATTAAATATAGAAAAATTGCTGATAATAAATAATATAGGTAAAGATAAAATTATGGCTAAGCAAATTGTAGCATCATTTGAGAAATATAATACAATCTTCAAAAGACAGGGATGCACCTTGCAGCCAGGCCTCTAGCTTCCATGGGCCCGAAGACAGGATAAGTACAGGCCTTCTGTTCCCGTGGGTCCAGAGCAGCTGGGGAAGATATTCCCAAGGGTCCCAGAAGCACCTTGTGACCACACTTCCAACCACAATGGCCTCAGAGATCCAAACAGGGCCAGAGCTCTGGCTCCAGTGGTCTCTAAGGCCAGTGTGATTGTGAGGTTTTAACTTCTGCAGGGCTCACCACAGGACTGAGAGTTAATACTTTTGTGGTCCCAGAGTTTACTTCAGTCCTGTACTCTAACCACGGCCTCCAAATAGATTGCATCAGACACAGATTGCAGTGAGTCTCATGTGTGCCATCCTGCCCCTAGTGGGCATAGACTCACTCCAAAGGCAGAACAAAGTTTTGACTCCATATGGTGTTGGAGTCAGCCTTAGTGTCTCCACCTGACTCCAGGCTTAGTGTCACCTGGTGTACTTAGTGACTGTTGGTGTACAATCAAGATGGAATCATGTCAGAGATTCCATTTGACAATCAATACCAAGTTTCACCAGTCCCCATAGCTGAACTTACAACTTACAAAGACATCCCTGTAGGACAGCAGTTCTCAACCTGTGGGTCACAACCCTTTTCAGGGTCAAATGATTTTTCACAGGGGTCACATATCAGATAATCGTATTTTACATTAAAATGCACAGCAGTATCAAAATTATGGTTATGAAGTAGCAAGAAATGTAATTTTATGGTTGGAGGTCACCACGACATGAGGAACTTTATTAAAGGGTCACAGCATTAGGAAGGTTGAGAACCACTGCTCTAGGAAGAATCACAGAATAACACATTTACCTGGACTACAGGAAGGGGAAGTCAAAACTTATAAAGATAACTTCACTCAGATGAACAAAACACAACACAGCAACACAAAGACTATGACACAGTCACCAACCATGACCCATCTCCAGCCCACCAACACCCCTATGAGATAGATAGCTAAATGTCTGAAAAATAATTCAGAAACCTTTAAAAGAATTAATGGTAATAGAAAGGCTCAAAGATATGTATGCACAAATTAAGGAAATCTATCCAAGACTGATCAAGATACTATGTAAAGTGAATAACAGTAAAATTACAGGCACATATTCAAATTATGAAGGAAAAATTCATCAAGGGGATTGAAGCACTGAAAAAAATAGACAAATATGTGAAGGTGGTTAATCAAATAAAAACTGAACGCATCATTAATAAACAAGCGTACACAGCAGAACATGCTTCAGGGATCGAGGGAAGCTGAGACAAAACACAGACAGAAAGAACATATGACATGTAAGGAGGAAAATATTAAGGAACATGACTGAAATTTCCAAGAAGTCTGGTGTAAAAGAAGTTCAGAGCTAAAATAAAATGAAATAGGCATTCTATTTATTGAAGATATAGCAGGAAATGTCCCAAACTTAGAGAAAGAAAGAGTATTCAAACACAAGAGACATACAGAACTCCCTCCAGACATGACCAGAGATGAAACTCCACAAAACATGTCATAGTCATGCCAAATACAATGGAGGAAAAAACCCAAAAGCACAGGAAAAACATCAACTCACACACAAAGGCACAAGTATCAGAATTACCCTAGACTTCTCTCATCAGCAACCATAAAAGCCAGAAAAGCTTAGAGTGAAATATTCAAGTCTGAAAGTAAAGAACTGTGAAGCAGGAATGCTATACCCAGGAAAGCCACCAAAACTGACAGGAAATAAGAACTTTTCAAGACAAACACAAATTAAGGCAATTCATGCCAAACAATCCAGCACTGCAGAAAGTTCCTAATAGAATACTTTATAGGAAGGAAGGAAGGAAGGAAGGAAGGAAGGAAGGAAGGAAGGAAGGAAGGAAGGAAGGAAGGAAGGAAGAGAGGGAGGGAGGAAGGGAAGAAGGGAGGAAGGGAGGAAGGGCAGGCAGGCAGGCAGGCAGGCCAGCCTGTCTCCTTAACCCTAATACATGAAAGTTATACTCCATGAAAAGCTCAGATAAACAAATAAGACCTAGGAAAGAAACCACTAAATCCAATACAGCAACTCAACAAAGTCTTGAAACTAACACAGGAGAAGGAAAGGAAACACCAATAATTCAGCAAAACAGAGTATCATCAAGTATATTTACAGGATATAGTAAGCTCCTGTCTATAACAACTGTAATTATAAAGGGTCTCAATTTACCACTAAAAAGATAGACTAACAGACTTGATTTAAAAAAAAAAAAAAAAAGAACCAACCATATATTATCTTCAAGAAAGAGCTAGCAAAGATATGACAAAATGGAAAATAAATTACCAAGCAAATGAAAACTGTAAAGGAGCAGGCAGCTATCCTTACATCTGACAAAGTAAACTTCAAACCAAACTAAAGAAGACATAGAAAGGAACATTACATGCCAATAAAGACAACAATTCATCAAGAAGATACAATATTTGTAAACATTTATGCACTGAATATATTGGAGCTCCTAATTTCATACAAACACCATTGAACCGGCTGGTTTTGTGTCACCTTGGCACAAACTGGAGTTATCACATAGAAAGGAGCTTCAGTTGAGTAAATGCCTCCATGAGACCCAGCTGTGGGGCATTTTCTCAATTAGTGATCAAGCGGGAGGGCCTAGCCCCTTGTGGGTGGTGCCATCCTGGGCTGGTAGTCTTGGGTTCTATAAGAAAGCAGCTGAGCAAGCCAGGGGAAGCAAGCCAGTAAGAAACATCCCTCCACAGTTTCTGTATCAGGTCCTGCTTTCTGATCTGCTTGAGGTCCATTCCTGAATTCCTTTGGTGATGAACAGCACTGTGGACATGTAAGCTGAATAAACCCTTTCCTCCCCAACTTGCTTCCTGGTCATGATGTTTGATAGGAAACCCTAACTAAGACAGGTATAAAAGGTCACATGAGTCCTTACACAATAATGGGGTAAGGGAGGCTTCAATACTCTACTCTCATGTTTAAATCTTCTAAACTAAAAGCAAGTAAAGAAATTCAGATCTAAACTCCACTGTGAATCAATTAGACATAACAGAAATATACAAAATATCCCACCTAACAAACAAGGAATACATGTATTATTTTCAACAGCACAGGACCTTTTTCCATAATCAATTATATCATAAGACAGAAATCCAAGTCTCAACAAATATAAAAGAAAGAAAATGGTAAGATAGATAGAATCTCTTACATCCTATTAGAACACAATGGAATAAAATTTAAAATTAACAAGAGACCATAAAAATACTGGAGACTAAATGACGCATCCATGAATTAGCACTGGATCACCCAAGAAAAAATACAGAAAAAAATGAAAGTCCTGGTGATGAATGTCAATGAGAATACAACTTCTCAGGACCTCTGGGACACTGAAAAGGCTGGCCTAAGAGGAATGTTTACATAGAAAAGCTCACACAGTAAAAATTCTAAGGACATCAAGTCAGCAACCTCAAGGTGCATCTCAAGGCTCTTAAAAGCAACAATCGACCAGTCCCGGGCCCTGCAGAGAGCAAAGAATAATGAAGATCAGAGGAGAATTAATAAAAGAGATAAAAGAACGACACATAAAATTAACCAAAGAATTGAGTTTTAAATAAAGACTGGCAAACCTTTATCCAAGCTGATAATAGGGTAGCATCAAAACAGACTCCAATGAAATACAGATTATTAGTGATTACTATGAAAATGTATACTATAAAAAGCTGGAAAAAACCTAGAATAAACAAACCTCTTAATACAAATCATCTTCCAAAACTAAAATCAGAAGACATAAATAATAACATAAACAGACACACTACAGGTAATGAGATAAATAAAGTCTCTGCTCAAAAGAAAGCAGGAGAGGTGGGGGGACATTCCGTTCAGATCCATTCATCTTCTTGATGACACCACCTGACCTGGCCTTTCTGTTGTTCGTGTGTTACTGCAGACACAGGACTGGTTTCCTATGCAATGCTCACAGACAGACAGAAATATCTCCAAGAACCAAGAAGAGAAAAGCAGCACAAGGGCTGGTCCTAAGAACACAGACATGTGAAAGTACATTTGCTAAGAGGGCACTACTGACACAGAACAGCCACTTTCTTAACACTGATCTTTGTATCCTATAACTTAACTATGTGTTTATTAGGTCTAAAAGTATTCTAGTAGATTCGTTGGATGTTTTTTAAATGAATCGTGTATTTACAAATAGTGATAGTTTAACTTTTCCTTTCATGTTCTCTAACTGCTAGTGTCTTAGATTGTCTATCCCGTTCCTGTAAGATCAACCTCTAGACCAGGGTTAGAACATTCATGAGGGTGGACAGGCTATTTCTTACTAGACTCCACTGACCACCACCACAATGGGAACTAAGCTTCTAGCATAAGAATCTTGAAGAATATCAAATCATAGATCATAGTGGCATAAGTGACACCAAGTGCTATAACCCAGGAAGAAGTGCCAAATGATAGTACTGAGGTAATATCAGAGCTCCACTTTTGGTCGAGGCTGAATAACAGGCAGCAGATATGAAGCGAAGGATATTGACTAAAAGCTGCTAGAGGAAAAATGGCAACCAAGGATTGTCATATATTGGCTATTACAGAGCACAGGACAGCAGTCCTTGAACTAGGGAAAGTCCAATGACTGCCCCTATTTACTGTTTGGAAAGCTTTTACACTATGATGTGGGAGGAGCAGAAAGAACCCCAAACTAACACTAGATAAAGATCAAAGGCACTAAGCTATCTGAAAAGCTTCTAGTTGGAAGGCTCTACCTCTCAACTCTCTTCAATGGGATGACATGCCACAGTCACACGGCCCAAGAAACACAAGAAACCTGTTCCAACATCAGTCCTCCCTAAACCTGATCCTACACCGCTTTCTTATTTCTTCTCACTATCTGTACCTCACTCAGCTCAGATACTCCTCTATGCACTGGTATAAATCAAGCCATGCACATTAAAAATGAAGGTGAGAGCCAGGGCAAAATGTCATCAGCAAACATGGACCTGTAGGAGACTAGCATCATTGTATGGAAGAGCATTGGTAACTGAACATGTCTGTCAGAATAGAACTAGAGTGACTGGGCCTAGGTGTTACCTTCAGCCAGGAGCTACACCACATTGCCACCTACAGGACACCAGTGGGAGAGCAGCCTCACCTTTGCTCTATCAGACCATCCAAAGGACTGCACTGTCACATCCAATCGTTTCATTAACATCCGTCGGCGGCACTCATATTCACAGGAAAGAGCATCATTAATTCTTTCCAGTTTTTCCTAAAGAATTTGGGGATGAAACCACAAAGATTAGACTCTGATTCTTCTTCAGAGAAGAAGTTTGGAAATCACTGTACTTTAAATACTAAATGATCATTTTATGATCATGCAAGACTATGAAAAAATACTTAAATAACATTTAATGATAAAACAGTTATAGTGTTCAGAAGCTATTAAAGATACTTGTATCTTTTCATTAGATATATTTACTTAGTAAAATGTCAATTTACTAAGCAGTGCACATTAATAAGGAGAGACTATGCCAATAACTGCCCATCTGGCTGGCTTCACAAATTACCCTTTCAAATCACAGCTTTGCTAATATATTAGCCACTATAAATATTCTTGACTAAGTAGATATTTTAAATTAATGACTTGATTAAAGTGTTGTGATAGATTACTCCAGAATATCAGTTCTAATTCTCCAAAATACTAATGTCCATTTATAAAAAGAAGCCAGTACAATGGACTTGGATGCTGCTTGTCCCCTCAAAGGTTCCTGTTGGAGGTGTGGTCTGCAAGGTAGCAGGTGTAGGGCGAGAACAGAGCACGGAGAGCCTGTGCAAAGTGGGGTCAAGGGGGAAGTCTTAGGTCAAGTAACTGTAGGTAAGACACCTGAAAAGGACTTTGGGATGCCTCTTCATCAGTATCTTCTTAATGTACACAAACCAGCCTTGCCATCTGCCAGATACAAAAAGCAGCCCCTGACAGAGCTGGCACTATGTGGTTTAGATCTTCAGCCTTCACAACTGCAGTCTAAGTCTCTTTACTAATGGCAGCCTGCCACAAGTATTTCACTACAGGAACAAAAATGTTTTAAAATGAATTAATACAGTTATGCCCTAACTTAGTTATAAAAGTAGTAAAAGGACCACTTACTGCCTGTTCAGAACTTAAATCAACCTTTAGCAAAGGTTTCCCCACATGGTTTTTCTGGACTTTAGAGAGAATATCCTTCACCTAAAAGTAAACATGAAAGATAACAAAAAAGTTAAAAGCATACATACATACATAACATACATTTTATTCTTCTTTGATGTCCTATTTTGAACACCAAATAATGACCATGTTAAAGTGAAACAAATAAAACACACCTTCACCCAGTAGGAAAGTGGGTCACAGCAGTGCCAAATCCCTGGTCCACAAGAAGTGCTAGTTACATTAATTCAAACCACAAAGCAGTCTTGCCCAGGTTAGAGTCAGAAGTGTCACAAACCATAAGTGTACAATGACTTTGGAATTTCTTCTAACATGGCACTCTGTACTTCCTGGTAAACTCTCAAGCAGGAAAGCAAGACATCTAACAAGTGCTGATTTTCCTCAGATGAACACTGTAATTGGTCACATTGTGTTTTCACTGCTCCACAGACAACACAACAGGATAAGCTCTCTTCTTCCAGGCCTGACAAACATTTTTATTACTTTTGCAGGGCCACTGATTGAGGGTATCATTTTTATTTTGTAAACAGGATATTAGATAATTACTTTCCGCCACGGGCAGTGGTGGCACACGCCTTTAATCCCAGCACTTGGAAGGCAGAGGCAGGTGGATTTCTGAGTTTGAGGCCAGCCTGGTCTACTAAGTGAATTCCAGGACAGCCAGGGCTACACAGAGAAACCCTGTCTCCAAAAACAAAACAAAATAAACAAACAAACAAAAAGATAATTACTTTTCCTTTTGAAACATCACAGGTCATTTAATAGTCATTTACCCTGAAGAAGCTGACCGCAGAGTGAAAATCTGAGCTGTGCTCACCCTCCTACCTGGGGAGTGGTTCACTGTCATACAGTAACCACAGTGAACAATCAGAAACACTAATTCAAAATTCAAAATCATGCTGAAGAGAGTTCAATGATTATCAGCACTCACTGCTCTTTCAGAGGACCTGGGTTCGATTCCCAGCAAGCATATGGTGGCTCACAATCATCTGTAACCCCAGTTCCACGGGATCCAACAGGCATGCACATGGTGCACATACATGCATGCAGGGAAAACAACATAAACAGATACAAAATAAATTCAAAGTCACCTTGAAAACTGGGATGCTAATAAGAAATGACTGTGAACAGGATCAGGGTTTTTCCCCTGGTGTTTACAATGTTCTAAAATTAGTCAATAATTAGTAATAATAGCTATACAACATAGAAAACAAACTAAGATCCACTGCTCTGTACCTTTAGTAGGGTGAATTTTTAACATGCAGATCGCATCTTGAGAGTTATATTTAAACATTACTCAGAACAAGCCTGTGTAGCACTGCCCCAAATTTTAAATTCTCTGCTCTTCAAAGCAGCTTACCTCTACCATGACCACACAGTTATCGTGCAGGGTGCTGCAGCATTTCTAAATTCATGTATTTCCTTAAGGCTTGCTCTTAGTTCCCCAAATGCCTAGCTACCTGCAGGGACATTCACTCTTCGCTTCACCTAGGGGTCAGTTGCTGCCTGTCCCTCAGGGGTACCCTGATGCACACACACATGCAATTTCTCAGATACCTAAACTGCAAGGGAACTTAGACTTGTTACAGAGTGAGCTAAGAGCGGCAGCCCGGGAGCTGAGTGCCTACACTCAAACGTCAGGTCTAGCACACTGCAAACCAGCACCTCAGTCTCCTACCGTGGAAGTTGCAAGCAATAAAAACCCTGATCATCACGTCATGTAAATAAATATTCAGAACAGTAAGACAGGGATATGCTATGACATTACTGATCAGCTTAAGTTAGAAAGTAAAAACTGTCTTTCTCAATCATAGCAAAGTATCTTCTAAGAATATCATATGTAGAAAAATAAAATTCAGTAATTCTTTACTTCTGATAGGAAATGAATGGCATACAAACTGCCCAGTTGATGTTATAGGTAAGATGCAGGAGGTACGAGGTTACAGCCGTCCTTAGCCACCCTATCAGAGTACTGTTACTCATCTGCCACACAATACACACTTACTAAGCCATCACGAAAGTACGCTTGCTCACCACCAAAGCTGTGTGTGACATCCCATGGCAAGTGTCTTTCATCTTGAAAAAGATCCACTCCTCCTTTCATTATACTGTATTACAAGCCTAGCTAGGAAAGCACTCCTTGAATTTGCAAAGTGATTTTTATGGAAAACTCTGGCAAAGCCTTAGGACTCACTCATTAAGATATGACTCCTGAATATAAACTACAAATTAAATTAGATATATAACTAAAGCTTAGCTTGCATATAAAGCTTGGGGAAGTATTTTGTCTTGGTGCTGGGGAGAGCATCTAAGGCCTTCCATATGCAAGGCAGGACTCTACCACCAATATGGACTTCTAGTAAGTCATTTAAGTTTCTCTTGAAATTGATAGTGATATATCACAATTAAAGGGAACATTTTTAGTTAGAATATAACAGTGACATGTTAAGCATTGAGCTGAATTTTTGATAAAATTTAAAATATAGATCTGTGATACCTTCGATTCCACTTGGCTCAGCAGAAGCGGAATGTCTGCAGTGTCGGACTTGGGGACCCCGAGGGCATCACATACAGCTTCAACTTCCTGGCAAATTTCACTATTTTTATCTAACTGAGAATTTTTATGTTTTTTCTTCTGTAATATTTGTAAAGCTTGAAGTTCTGTACTTAAAAACACTGTAACAAAAAAATCAGAAAATAGCATTAATATATGCATGAGAATTTCTTGAAATTTTTTTAATTATAATTTATTTAAAACAAGTATTAACAATATCAAAGTCAAGATTAACTTACAAAGAACCAAAGAGAATAGCAGCTATAGAACACCTCAAGCGTGAGTGACAAATAGCCATTGTTCACTGATTTCTAAAAATAACACAAAGTTCAACAAAATACACACTCTAAGGGAACCCCTAGATCAGCTGTTGGAATACAGATTGATACATAATCCAAACCTCCTATCATTAAAAACAAGCCTCATTCAATGACCCCAAAGGCACTATATTTTGTCTTATTTTCTGTTATATGTTCCTAGTGCCTAGGGCACTTCCTGGTATAAGAGTAGGTGACAATAAATGTTTCTAAACAGTCAGCCAATGCCCATCACTACAGTCATCTGCACAACATCCTAATTTCCCAAAGAATTTTAAAAAAGAAGACTTTAGAGATGACAGAGCCATTTCATCATAAATGGTCAAGTACGGGTCAGGCAAAGGAAAACTTGCTGTAACACCATAGAAAGCACAAATGCAGGGACTTACTGACTGTAAGTTACTGAGTGCTGGTAGAGGTTAAGCTGTTTATGTAAGAATGTCTAAGACAGTGCAACACTTAACCCCCAAGGGGAGACAACTTACACAGAAGTTTCAAGCAGTCATCCTTCTTCGTGAGGCGCTCTTTAATATCTCCTGATATGAGTACTGAGTAAGGACAGGCCATCTCTTTTAAAAAA
This sequence comes from Apodemus sylvaticus, assembly GCF_947179515.1. Classification (NCBI taxonomy): domain Eukaryota; kingdom Metazoa; phylum Chordata; class Mammalia; order Rodentia; family Muridae; genus Apodemus; species Apodemus sylvaticus. The sequence continues at coordinate 99,799,810 of NC_067476.1, read as the reverse complement.
CCACTTATCTCAAGCTGGAAGCTCTCCAGGTCATCTCTCCCTTTAAAAGAAGAAGTCACACACATTCACCAAATGCTTACCACATACCCACCACTATAAAAATGTATCACAAGCTGATTTCTACTCTACATTCAGCTCCACATTTTCACTTCCAAGTCAGTCTTTAGATAGGTAGTTGCAAGGCTGGCACACAGAGAGTGACATCTCCGTTTAAGGAGACGACAGACATGTTTTGGGATTGGAACTATTTCTACATTTAAATCTCTGATATGTTCCTCCAAATGGAGTCTCCGTGAAATCAGGTAAGCTGGACATTTTGAGCTCTAGGAACCAAACCACCCAGGAGCATTAGCAGAGCTACAACTGTTAACTGGCGCCATGGCAACTGTCCAATTCTACTGCTTCTCTGTGTTCAGACAGTGATGCAAACATGGATGTTAGCCTCACAGCTAGCTAGAAAATAATTATGAGAACCTGCATCACACTTTAAATGTACGTATTTCATTTTGCTTCAAAAAGAATTCTGTAATATATAACAAAGAAAACAATTAGTTGTTTAAAAAAAAAAAAAACAGCTTCGGAAAAGAATGCTGCTTTGTTCCCCAGCAAATAACCAGTAATTACTCGGTTTTCTTTTTATCAGGCTATCTGAAATTCTACCAAAGTCACAGGAAGACTCCAGTTACAAGATGACAATAAATTAAAAGAGCTGTATAAGGTACTGAGAAGTTTTTAGTCACAATATTTCCATGTGAATCCTTATCCTAAGATAAAGACTTGAGAATATTTAAATTGAGGATTATACATATTTTTAAAACAATTCAAAGTCGGGCAGTAGTGGCGCACGCCTTTAGTCCCAGCACTTGGGAGGCAGAGGCAAGCAGATTTCTGAGTTCGAGGCCAGTCTGGTCTACTGAATGAGTTCTAGGACAGCCAGGGCCACACAGAGAAACCCTGTCTTGAAAAAAAAAAAAATTCAAAAAAAAAATTCAAAATGAATAATGGTCAAAAGCTTCGATTTTTAAAGCAGCTAATTCACACAACCTTTCCAAAGACTGATTCTGAGCCCATGACCACAGATAGGCAGGGACGGCTCATAGTTTCGTAGAATCAATTTTGAATCTCTGTAAAGTTCAATTCAAAGACTCTTTAATAAGCAGTTTCTTCATATCTCTGACTTCTCCTTGCCCAGCCATCATACTGTTGATAAGACCACACATGGTGCATTGCCATGTGTGCTAGGAGGAGAGAGACTTGAGTAGGGCACATACCGGCTGAAGTGATGCTTTCTTCCAGGTTGCATAAGGACTTGATCTGGGAGCCTAACCAAATGCAGAGCTCCGAGAACTCAGGGGAAGACAGTCCACCCTCTGCTGCCTTGGAGAGTGCCTGCTCCTCTAATAGTGGACCCTTATACCTAGAAAGGAAGAAAACAACAGTTTAAAAATGAAAAGTTGTCTTAGTATTAGTCATTCCAACCAGACTAAGGTGAAATCTCAAAGTTGTTTAATTTGCATTTCCCTAATTGCTAAGAATGATGAACATTTCATTTCTTCTATTGAGAACTCTCTATTCAGATTCATAATTCTTGGAAGGGGCACAAATGACTCCTCAAATAGGATACCTCTCAAAGGTCAGGTGCTGAAGACACACTGAAAACAAAGGATTTCAATTACTTTAGCACTGGGGGCGAGGGGGACTGGAGAGATGGCTCAGCAGTTAAGAGCACTGACTGCTCTTCCAGAGATCCTGAGTTCAAATCCCAGCAACCACATGGTAGCTTATAACCATCTGTAATGTAATCTAATACCACCTTTTAGTATGCCTGAAGGCAGTTACAGTGTACTCATCATATACATCAAATAAATAATTTTTTTTAATATTTTTTTAAAATTATTTTAGTGGAATCTAACCTGAAGCCTCCTTCCTGCATGCAGTCTAGTTCCCATGGTACCAGAAAGTCTAATGCAAGCTGCCAAGGGAGAGGGAAGCAGTCAGCAGTCCTACTTCTTAGGACCACTAGGAACGGCTACGATGAGCACGGCAAGACACCATAAAGTGCACACTCGTGTCTGTGGTAACCACCCGGTATCTAAGTAAACTTAAGGACCACTCAACAGGGAGGAAACCATACCTGGTACTTAAAGCCTAGCCAGCAGGGCTTGTCCAGTCAGTCTTCAAAGAGAAGCTGCATCACTTTGCTAGACCAGCATAATTCCTTAACTACACTCTAAATCTTACCCTCGTTCCCACAGGTAAGTGTAGCTTCTCTCTACAGCAATGGGGATGGTCACAGAAGCCCACAACTGGACACAATCCAGAAAGCAATGGACTGAGGGGAGCCCAGACCCAGTGGATACATCTGCAGCAGAGCTCCTACATCTCTGGCTCGGGGAACATCAAGGAAGAAGGAGCAGAAAGAGTGTAAGAGTCAGAATACCAGCAACTGTGCTGAGACTGCTTCTCTTAGAAAGGGCTGCTGAAATAAGGCCTGAACAGACATTACCAACAGGCATGCTAACATGGAAGGGAGCCAAAGAGCTCATATGGCCTCATCCTAGACATCCTAGTCAACAAATGACTGCTGAGAGGATTAGCCTCTCGCAGAGATGAGCATCCTGCCTGGTTATCCAGTACAAAATGGTCAGCACTGAGACTATATTACATACAAACATCAAAAATGGACGCAGCGGGATGTGTAGATGTGTAGATAGATAGACAAACAGACAGAAAGACAGATGGATGATAGAGATATAGATAGAGGTGTAACAATAAACAGAGGCTATCAGTTTGAGAGTTGTGGGATATGAGAGAGGATGGAGGAAGGAAAGAGAAGAGAAAAAAGAACTTGATTTTTCTTGTTTACATTTAAATTCTTTTTGATCTCTTACTCTCTCTGGGGGGAAGAACCTCCAGTCCTCCCTGCCACACCCTGCTGCCTGTTTTATGCATTGTTTTATATTTATCAGAATAGAGACATCAACTATATTGATTTGGGATTGTGGCTACTTTCAGAGTAGCTGTAAAATGTACTGCTTATTCTTGCTCTATGTAACTAGGATCTAGCTTTTTCATGTCTCTTCTATCAATTTAAAATATAAATAAAACAGTACCAATCTTAACAGCTTTGTGCTGCCCCAACTGTAAGAACTGTAGTGAAAAAAAAAAAAAAAAAAAAAAAGCACAAATGCCAAATTTCTAGTTCATGAAGCTAAAGAGGGCCTGAGATCTTAACCTGGGCTATTCATTCCATAGCTTCGCCATTTAAAATATTTCCACAAGCTGTATTAGCCAAGACACTAAATTTTCAAAATACCTTATACATCACCTCAACTGTAAAAAATATCAATTTTTTTCTACACTTATTCTTTCTGCAACTAAGGCTTTATTAGGCACAGCACACTCAGATCTTAACAGAAAACACTCAGTTTTTACATTGATATTTAAGTCTCTGTCTCTCTCTCTCTCCCTCTCTTCCCAACCCCCAGTTGAAAGCAAATTCATGTGTCCAGTCAGTCTTCTGACTCATCCCCAAGATTCATGAATACTTCCTCACCTTCCTGACAACTCAGTCAGACATTCCTCTACCAGGATGGCATCTTTAATTCAAAATTCAATGGTGGGTTCATTCCCAGATGATTCACCTAGTCAATAATTGACAAACACAACTTTGTTTTGCTGTCTAATTTTTAGGAATTTGTTTCCTTTTTGTTTTTATTTCACTTCTATCATTTTAATGATAAAATACATTAAAATGATAATACATTTTAATGTTTAATCATATAGAATATATGGTTTTAAAGTCTAACTTCCAAAACGAGATATGTTCATACAAATATCACTTATCATGGTTTTTTTGTTTGTTTGTTTCTAAACAGGGCCTCAGCGTATAGGTCAGGCTGATCTTGAACTCACTACAAAGTCCAGGCTGGTCAACTCATAATCCCCCTGCCTCTGCCTCCCGAGTGCAGGACCTATGATGTGTGCCACCACACCCCTAGTTTGCCATCTTATCTCCGCTACAAGGATTCCCATCTCATAGGTAACTGGATTAATTAATTTGGGCTGGGTGCAATTACTTTTAACATAAATATAAGCACACGTTTTTTTTCCTTGAGATAAAAGATAGCTGTTACACATTGGTACCTTGCTTAAACACACGCAGTTCTACTTCAGACACATCTGTAGGAGACAGAGCAGGGCTTCTTAAACTTCCTACCTGTGACCCTTTTCTCCACAGAGTTCAATATGGATCTTTAGATAAGTATGTAAAGTCGGTATAAAATCCAACATCTACTGATAAGTCATAAATTTTCTCTACTGTAGTTTTACCATCCAGTTATCAATAGTGCCTATTTCCCATAGCTCACCAAGTTGACAAACTTTTGTTTTTTTACTACGTACTGAGTCAAAAACAAGTTGTATTTCAGGAAGAATATTTTCTAGAACTCACTTTGTAGACCAGGCTAGCCTCAAACTCAGAGATCCGCCTGCCTCTGCCTACGGTGCTGGGATTAAAGGTGCGCCATGCGCCATCACCTGGCTATGAATATTTTCAAATCTATATTTTGCAGATAAAGAAATCAAGTCATTCTGGGCATGGTGACACATGCTTTAGAGCCAGCATGTGGGAGGCAGAGGCAGGCAGGGACTCTAGGTAAGTCTGAGGCCAGCCTGGACTCTTCAATGAGATTTAAATAGCAAGTTGGACATGGGGTTAGACATGCATATTTATAAATCATTTCATCTTTGTAGCAATGTTTTAAAGTAGGTACTAATCCTAATTCTGTAACCCCATCAGTAAGTGATAGCCTTAAGATGTATGCCCAGATATGACCCCAAACCTAGCTCTTAAGCCTCTGTCAACACCTGTTATTAAATGATCAAATGACCTAGTCATATGATGCAGCCAGGACAAGGCAAAGCTACGGTTCGGCTGCAGGCGCTCCCCTGCATGTCACCCAGCCCAGGCCTTTCAGAGCCTCTCTCCGGAGACTTAATAGTAAACATTCATTTCCCCAATGCACCCATTTCTACAATAAAGCAATTATAAGGTTCAACAAAAAGTGATCAAATCACCAAAAATCCTGACTTTAGGGAAAAGGAAAAGTCATGATAGTCAATGTCTCAGCTCATCATGTAAGGTAAAGACAGAGAAACCAAAGCAGCTAACACGCTTAAATGTGCATTCAGAATGTACTATAACAGTGACCGACAAATAGAAACTGTTCAGTGCGTGCGAGGCCAGTGTGAAGTACGCACACTACCTCATTCAACCGCCATAATCCCCGACACGGGAAGCACTGCGGTTAAGCTCATTTTACAGATGAGTAAGAAGTGGAACAGATAAGTAACTCAACTGGGATTGCCATAATCACGGCAGCGGCCTAACCAGAGCTGTACAATCCTGTTGCCCATGTTCTTCACCCACATGGAACTCTATAGAAATGTCTCTTTTTAATTATTTATAGAGCAGCAGTATCTAAAAATATTCTGTGGGATAGTAATAAGTTTGGTATGAAACAGTGTATCTGACTAAAGGAGTCTCTTGAGTGTCTGGTCAAAACCCAGTCTAAGTTGTGCTGGGTGTGGTCTAGAAATTGCTTTTCCAGCCTCTAGGCATTAGCAGTCCCTTTTGTACTCTCACAGCCCCCCAGGTACTTTCCTGCTGCACCAGAGTTCTCTAGAGATCCACCATGATGTCTTCCTATGAGAAAAGGCAGCAAGCATGAAACAGGTACAGTCTTGATTTCAATGGAATCCTGTTTGTGTGTGAGGCTAGCAGTCCAGCATTCATATTTAGTTGGGGAAGTGCTATTATTACCCTAAATACCTAGGGAACCCACCACCTCTTAGAACCAAGACTGCTCGTTTGGCATTGCTTCAAGATAGATGAATAGGCCATGGCTTTAGTCAACTAACGTGCTGCAGATCTCTCTCAGACAGACATCTCCCAGGGCCTAATTATTTTTTTTATTTAGTATTTTATGTTATGGATGTTCTGCCTGCATGATTGTCTGTGCATTGGGTAAATACCCAGTGCATGAAGCCGGAAGAGGGCAATGGATCTGGAACTATAATTGCAAATAGTTATGATTCCCTATGTGGGTGCTAAAAATTACACTTGGATCTTCTGGAAGAAAAGCCAGTGCTCTTAACAACTGAGCTGTCTCTCCAGCCCCCTAATCTAGTTTCTTAATATCAGCCAGCCTAAACAATACGAGCCCTTTCTTTTCCTACCATTTACCCACCCCACTGGTCCTGCTGCCAACTTAGTTGTCCACCTCTCTGCTTTCCACACTAGCTCTCCTTTAGTCGCCATCTCATCTCACCATAGTCCCACCCCTGAAATGTTTCACGTCATGCAGCTCCTCAGTGTTCGCTCTCACAACTACCCCTGCTGTCTAAAGCTCTGGACAGTTTCTCCTAGTGTTTCCAGCTGGGAGCCTCTTGTGCATCTAATGTTGTTTTGGTCAGTTTTCTTCTCTCCAAAGTCCACAAGCAAGAGCTGACACCCTAAGCCTTCAGCTCCCTCACCTCCTTTTCACCAGCCTGCTCCACCTCCTGTCGGTCACTTTCTCCCTGGATGCTGCCAGACCTAGGACCTGAAACTTCCCAAATTGTGAATTCAAGCATGGACCTCCCTGACCACGCCTCCTATCTCTCCAGCTCCTTTCTCATTATTCACCAGCAAACGCTGTGACCTCACTGAGACCTCCATGCCGCTGGCTCTTCTGCTGCATTCTTGGTACTTTCTGTCTCCCCATCTTCACTGTCTTCCCTACGCAATTCTGATTCCATGGTGTGTCATTTCACTTTGTTGCATAATAAATACAGGCTAAGAAAACGAATCCTTAACTACTAGGGACCCATAATTATGGACCATCACTAAGTCCCATAATGATCAATTAGAACATGCATAATCAGTAACATTTCCCTCATTTCTTTAAAAGGGGGTTTTCAAACTTCAAAAGCCTATCTTTGGCCATTCCAGGAAACACCTATTCTAAAGTATGCAACAGTTTTAATTCTCATATTGAATAATGTGAAACAAATGTCTCTTAGTAAATGTCAACATTACAGCAAACTTCACTTTTTTTTTTTTTTTTTTTTGTGGTTTTTTCAAGACAGGGTTTTTCTGTGTAGCCCTGGCTGTCCTGGAACTCACTCTGTAGACCAGGCTGGCCTTGAACTCAGAAATCCGCCTACCTCTGCCTCCCAAGTGCTGGGATTAAAGGCGTAAATACTATGGTAGAAACAATATGTTTCAGGAATCAAAGAAGAATAAAACTACTTCATAAATGGCTACAAGATCCCAAAATTTTTAAATGTCTGACTTGGGCGCCACGCTGGAGACGAAGCCCTCCAAGATATTTTAACTTCATATTAGTTATATTCCCCAGGCAAGGTTAAGAGAATTTCACAGAAATACAAATAACCCTGAAATAATTGTGCTGGTTCTGTTCTTTCCTTTAACAAACATTTTATCCAAGATCAAGCTAAATGCCAACCGTCCTATTATGCTGGGTAACAGCAAAGTATGCATTATCAGGGTGCAACTAAAGTTATACTTGCTAGAACAATGTAGTTTGAGGGAACAAAAATAAGGGGACCGAGCGTGATGGTTTCAAACTTCTTTAGGAGCAGTCACCCTGTAAAGAGGCAAGTGTCTGTGTAGGTGGCGCCAACGCTGGGGAGGAGATTTGTTTATTAACCCTCAACCGTTTGGCCCTTTGCTCGCAAGTACTCACCCACCTTTGAACTTTTTCTTCAATCAGGAACAGTTCGCTGTGACAGACCCTACTCTAGTATGTTACCAGGAATCCATCAGAGAAGAAAGCTGACAAGGCACCCGTTTCTCGAGAGCTGGGTGAAGTTCATGAGACAAACAGGTAAAAAGAGCACGCGCTGTGAGGAAAGCCAGGTTGAAAGCTGCGTGTCCAGATCGCCTCATCACCGCCACCCCGGGGTTCCTCTTAACACCTAAGCTGCTAATGTCGTTCTGAAAACTGTCGATTCTCCCTGCCTACCACACAAACGTGCCTTAAGGAATGGAGAAGGTTAAATGCAGGGGTTCACGTTCAACTAAGAGAGTCTTCAGTCTAAGAAGCTGGAGTGAGTCCTCCCGAGCCCTGAGTAAGCCACCGATTTGAGCAGCGTGCGACACAACTGTCCAGAGGCGACTGCGGTGCGGCGGACGCGGGATTCAGGTCCACACAAAGGGCCCCCAAGGCCCGGGAAGAGACGGCTGCGGGCTGACTGTAATGACAAAGGGACCAAAGCCGGCAAAGCTTGGCCTCTCGCTGCAGCCGCTGTTCCCGCCGGGTGCCAGGGTCCCGGCTGCCCGGAGTGCAGAGGCCTGCGCACCGCCGGGCACACTCGGCCCGGCCCGGGAGAAGCGCACGGCCGTGCCGCCGCGGCCACGCGCACATCCAGCGTCCCCTCCCCTAAGAAGTTGTCCACGCGAACACTCACCCCAGCGCCTCCAGGGTGTCCAGAACGTCCCCCTCCATGCTAGTTTCGGGCCCGAGCTCTGGCCCTCTCATGGTCGCTTGGCCCAAAGCTGTTCGTCACTCTAAAAATCCCGCCGGAAACCAGCGTCATCACGCCAAGGTTCCGGGACTTGTAACCGTGGCAACCATGGAGGAACCCATGGGACCCAGGCCTGGAAACAATCCCTGCTTGGTGCCATGTAAAAGCCATGTTTGCAACAATAGACTTGGTTTGTTTGTTTAGTTGATTGGTTGGTTTGGCTTGTTTTAATAGTGAAAAATAAGCATCTTTGTGTTAGGTCTTATCCACTTATTGAAGTCACTATCTTTTAATATCATGGTTCTACTGTAGGTGTTGACTACTACCCTTGGTGCTCTAGAAGCCAGCAGAGGGCAACAGATTAAGTCCTCTGGAAGAGCAGCAACATTCTTAACCCGTCGCCCACATATGCATCATCTCGCTTTTATAACAAAAATCCCAAAAGAAAACTGTAATTATCTCTAGCTAGAAAGTAACAGGAAGTCTGTGTACATAAGCCCGTGGAGCCAATCCATGAGCCAGTGCTCTATTAAGAAGATATCTAGGGCATCATTTCATTCTGAATATAGAGCCAAATAAGTGGCTTGTTGTGTTCATCTATCTGTAGAATCACTGCAAATACATACTCAAGATTTTGTGTTGTGTTGCTAGTCATTTGTGAATGTATTAGCAACAAAAGGTACAGATCCATTTGCAGTAGAAACATCCGTAAGAAATAAAAGCAAGGCCACAACCTTTAATCCCAACACCCAGGAGTCAGATGTTTCTCCTGAGTTTAAGGCCAGGTTAGTTTATATAGTGAGCTACAAGGTGAGACACTGACTCACAAAACAAACAGCTAAACAGAAAGAAGAAGGAGGGGGGAGAGGGGAGACAGGGGAGACAGGGGAGAGGGGAGAGAGGGAGGGGGGAGGGGAGACGGGAGAGGGGGGAGACGGGAGAGAGGGGAGAGGGGGAGAAGGGGACAGGAGAGAGGGGGAAAGTGGGAGGGGGAGAGGGGAGAATGAGAGAGGGGAGAGGGGGAAGAGACGAGGGAGAGTAGAATAGGGGAAGGGAAGAGGGGGAAAGAGGGAGGGGGGAGAAGGGAGAGTGGGAGAGGGGAGAGGGAGAGGGAGGAGAGGGAAAGACAAGAAAGAAAGGAAAGGAAAATAAGAAAAATAAAAACAAAATAAAGACATCTTCTGAGTAGCATAAATTATTTCCAGCAGATTCATGTCAAAAGAACCCTCAGGGTTGTTTGAGTGAAAAGAAAACACTGACAGATGAGAACACAAGAGTGTAAAAGTGCTGGAAAGTACCCTAGGAAGAGCAAAGTGAGATAAATATTGGCTGTTCAAAACAGCAAGTGTAATGTCTTGTAAAATTTGAAATGTGGTGTTAGGAGGAAGGGTTAGCAAATAAAGCTAATGAATTACAGAATTTACCCATTTCCAAGAAGTGATAAAATAATTTATGGTAGAGATTATACACTATTAGCTGAGCAGTGGTGGCATATGCCTGTAATCCCAGCACTCTGGGAGGCAGAGGCAGGCAGATTTCTGAGTTCGAGGTCAGCCTGGTCTACAGAGTGAGTTCCAGGACAGCCAGGACTATACAGAGAAACCCTGTCTCGAAAAATCCAAAATCCAAAAAACCAATATATATATATATACACTATTATTAGTAGTAATGTATTCAGTTTTTTTAAAAAAAAGGTCCTGTGACCACTTTGATCAATAGAATATAGTAGAAATGATGTTGAGCCAATTAGGTACAGTCTTTAAATAGTTGGTTTTGTGGGATGCCTCCTCTAGAAACCCCATCACCAGGTTGAGATTTGGGGACCACAGACCAAGTGTCAATATACTATTTGGTGAATCCAGATAAGATCCCTGGACATAACCATCCTCTTAGTTATTTCCAGCAGAGGCATCAGATGATCGGCTATAATCCAAGGCAAGAAATGTCAGTATTTGTGTTAAGTAAATCTTAAGCTAAAACCATCTGCTGAGCCCAGTCAACTCATAATCAAAGAAATAATGAAACATTGTTATTGGAACCACTCGGGTTTGGAGTCGTTTATTCTGCTGCAGTATTGTAATGGCTCTTCCTGGTTGTCAATTTGACTATATCTGGAATGAACTACAATCCAGAATTGGAGAGCTCACCTGGGATCCAGATCTTGAGGCTGGAAGACACAAGCTTCTGACCCAGATCTTGGCATGGAGATCTTGAGGCATAGTGGCCATGAAAAGCTTAGGCCTAGGCAAGGTAGCACATGCCTTTAATCCCAGGAGACTGAAGCAAGGAGATCTCTGAGTTCAAGGTTAGCCTGGGACAAAATTAGTCCCAGATATGGGAGTGGTGGTACACACCTTTCATCAGGGCCACACCTTCTGCTGGAGGTGTACATAAGGATATTGGAAGAAGGAAGATTCCCTCTTCTTCAGTGCTTGCATTTACTTGCCAACACATCTGTTGGAATATAATTCTACAGAAGACCAGCAGAAACAACTAGCCTTGTAGAACTGAGCAGCTACTAGATTCTAGGACTTTCAATTCACAGCTGACCATTCATTGTTGGGGAATTGGACTACAGACTGTAAGTCATCATAATAAATTCCCTCAATATAGAAAGACATGCCATACATTCTGTGACTCTAGAGAGCCCTGACTAATACAAGTAAATAATGAAACAATGTTCTTCTGCGTGATAATGCAGGATCCAATCCTTTTGTAGCTCTACTATTTTGGACACCTGGCAACCAAGTTACTTCTAAAAAGATATGGAAAGTATGCATGATTATCCAGAGAGTTTCATAGTGAAATTTAGAAGATATTACATTATGCTGTCAATAGTGTATAGATTAAGACTCAGTTATATTTACCTGTGTGTAAGTGTCTTAGTCAGGGTTTCTATTGCTATGATGAAACACCAGGACCAAGAAGAAAGTTGGGGAGGAAAGGATTTATTTGGATTACACTTCCACATTGCTGTTCATCACAGAAGGAATTCAGGACAGGAACTCAAGCAGGGCAGAAACCTGAACGCAGGTATTAAAGTTTGGTCTTTTGCTATATGTTGTAATACTAAATTCTGTGCCTAAAGGTCTAGTTACCTATGAGTGAATTTTCATGATTACCAGCTTTTGTTGTACAAACCTTGCCCCTTAATTTAAAACTATTAGTTAAATAAAAATGGCCACAGCCAATTACTGGAGGGATTAAAAGTAGGCAGGTTTTTCTTATCTCCATGTACTAAGCTCAACTCCAAATGGATCAAGGATATCCACATAAAACCAGACACACTGAAACTAATAGAAAAGAAACTGGGGAAGAGCATTGAGCACAAGGGTACAAGGGGAAATTTCCTGAACAGAACACCAATAGCTTATGCTTTAAGATCAAGAATTGACAAATGGCACCTCATAAAACTACAACGTTTCTGTAAGGCAAAGGACACTGTCAAAAGGGCAAAACGGCAACCACCAAATCGGGAAAAAGATCTTCACCAACCCTACATCCAACAGAGGGCTAATATCCAATATATACAAAGAACTAAAGAAGTTAGACTCCAGAGAGCCAAATAACCCTATTAAAAAATCGGGTGCAGAGCTAAACAAAGAATTTTCACCTGAAGAATTTCAAATGACTGAGAAACACCTTAAGAAATGTTCAACATCATTAGTCATTAGGGAAATGCAAATCAAAACAACCCTGAGATTGTTTTGATTTGCATCCTCACACCAGTCAGAATGGCTAAGGTTAAAAAAATCAGGAGACAGCAGGTGTTGGCAAGGATGTGGAGAAAGAGGAACTCTCCTCCACTGCTCCACTCCAAGCTGGTACAACCACTCTGGAAATCAGTCTGGCGGTTCCTCAGAAAACTGGGCATGACACTTCTGGAGGACCCTGCTATACCACTCCTGGGCATATACCCAGAGGATTCCCTGGCATGCAATAAGGACACATGCTCCACTATGTTCATAGCAGCCTTATTTATAATAGCCAGAAGCTGGAAAGAACCCAGATGTCCCTCAATGGAGGAATGGATACAGAAAATGTGGTATATTTACCCAATGGAGTACTACTCAGCAGTTTAAAAACAATGAGTTCATGAAAATCTTAGGCAAATGGTTGGAACTAGAAAATATCATCCTAAGTGAGGTAACCCAGTCATAAAAGAACACACATGGAATGCAGTCACTGGTAAGTGGATATTTAGCCCAGAAGCTCTGAATACCCAAGACACAATCAACATATCCAATGATTCCGAAGAAGAAGGAAGGAGAGGGCCCTGGTCCTGGAAAGACTTGATGCAGCAATGTAGGGGATTGCCAGGACAGAGAAGTGAGAGTGGGTTGGTTGGGGAATGGGTGGAGGGAAGAGGGCTTATGGGGCTTATGGAGAGGGGGGAACCAGGAAAGGGGAAATCATTTGGAATGTAAACAAAGAATATAGAGAATAAATAAATAAATAAATAAATAAATAAATAAATAAATAAATAAATAAAGTAGGCAGGTTTTGCATTTCCAGACTGGGGGTTGTAGAGGGGGAGAGAGAGGAAGGCTAAGAGAGGGAGAGGGGGAGGAAGGCTAAGAGAGGGAGAGAGGGAAGAAGGCTAAGAGAGGGAGAGGGGGAGGAAGACTAAGAGAGGGAGAGGGGGAGGAAGCCGCCATGAGAGGAGACGGACCACAAGCACATGGCCAGGAGAAGCAGCAAGGATTTGGGGTACACCACCAGGGGAAGGAGCCAGGCCAGCAGGAGAAGCAGCAAGGATTTGGGGTACACCACCAGGGGAAGGAGCCAGGCCAGCAGTAATTGTCAAAGCCAAATAAAATAACCATCATCTGAGTCTCATTCATTCATAACTAGATGGGGATAAGTTTAAAATGGTTTAACTTCAGACAGGAGCTAATGCAGAGGCCGTGGAGGGGTGCTGTTGCTTACTGGGTTGATTCCCAGCATAGTAAGGAAAGTGAGCAATGCACTCTTCCCACGTGCTTAGGAAGAATAGTAAGTGACTAGAGACACCACTGAACTTTCTCTGCTACAATATTCTCTTAAATTTTCTCTCTCTAGTTAAACTATCTAGAAATCTATAATTTGATCATCTATCAAATCTAACTTAAAATGACTCAGAGACCTAAATGTAAGCAAAAAATCAAAATCTTGTAGAGGAGAGTATTAGGGATCTTAAATTAGGCAAAGCTATCAGAGACACATCACTAAAGGCACAACTCAGAAAGCAAACATGGATACACTGTGCCTTACCAATTCTTTTTGCTCTTTAAAAAGTTTTAGAAAATTAAAATCAAGCCACAGACTTTGAGAAAATATTTGCAACTCATATTTGATAAAAAAAAAGGCCTGTATCCAAAATATATAAAGAACTATTAAGTCACAAAGATTTTTTTAAAAAGCACCCAATCTCCAAAACAGCAAAAGATTTGAATAACTAATAATAATGTTTTACCAAAGAAGATATACAGACAACAGATCACACAAAACTATATTCAATTATTTTCAGAAATGTAAATTAAAATCATGAAAGACTGTTACATACCTTTAGAGTTGCTAAGATTTTAAAAAAATAGGTTGACCATATGAAATTTAAAGCAGAAATGGAGCAGCACACCACCAGGAGAAATGTGAGCCAGTGAATAGCACCCACTTCAGAAAATTCCTCATGGCTTCCTGGAATATTGGAAATTCATCGGCTATATGGACCACTACTCTACAGCTAAACACTGACACAGAAGACCAGCGACCCTATGTCGAAGTCTTGTGTGCTAATGTTTATAGCATTATTTGTGATTTCTCCAAGCTGGACATGACTTAATAACAATAATGTCCACTGATATGTAAATGGACTGGACAAACAAATGGTGGTAGAATACAACTTACCGATTAAAGAAATCAACCGATGCCTAATTAATATGGATTCATTTCAAACTAATCAAAAATGAGAGAAATTGGCTTTTAAAAGAGTGCATCGTAGATATTCATACATAGAACCTTACGTAGAATTTGGAAGAACACACAGTAACTCACACGACAGAAAGGGATCAGCAGTTGCCTGAGACTGAGAATCAGGGCTGCTAGGTGGCGTGAGGGCAGCAGCGCTTCCCAGGAAACATGTGAAGATGATTGGCACTTGAACCCATGGGTAACTATGTCAAAATGCAGGAAGCTGCATGTTTCACATGCATTTCATTTATTGTGTGCCAATGAAGTTCAAAACAGTTTTGAAAGCAATTTAGGTTTTTAAGATATATTTATGTATATGAATGTACTTTCTTCCTGTGTATCTGCATGTCTTTCTCATTATAGATCTAACCCACTATAGATAGTGGTGAGTCATCATACGGTTGCTGGTAATTGAACTCAGGACCTCTAAAAGAACAACCATTGCCCACTGAGCCATCTCTCCACCAGCCCTACAACTTAGTTTATATATATATACATATATATTCAAATATATTTTCCATATGTATATATATGTATATATACATATATATATGGAAACTGCTCCTGAGAGAGTTCACTGGCCCCAAGGATTGAGTCCAGGGAAGTGGCCATGGGAATCAGGGGAAGGGAAAGAAAAGGAGAGAAAAAGGCAGGCAGAGAGAAGAGAAAAAGAAGAAGAGCAACTTAGTTTATTTTTTTATGCACAAACAATTTTAATTAGAATATAATGACAGATGATACTTTCATAATTTTAAATATAAAATGAAGTCAATGACTCAAAAAAGGTATCTGCTGCAGTGAGTTTGAGGGGAGATTTCATAATATGTATCATTCCAGTGCTTGACAGGGAGGAGTCATGATAAAAACTTCAATATGAAATCATTTGATTATAGTAGTAGCACCTAACATTTGAAATGCATCCATGCTCGTCTGTACAATTGTATTAGAGTCAAGTATCTTATTTCACATCTGTTATAACTGCTATTGCAAAGGAGAAATACTGTGTCATTTCCAGGAGATATAAACAGAACAACTTTGTCTCCTGGGAACATGTGCAAACTTGTTCACATAATATATAAAACAGGAGAAGCCTCTTCAGCTTTAGTTTTTGAAGTCTGGCATGCTGGCCCTTTCCAATTAGGCAACAGTTCTTCATTTCTGCAGTCTGGCTCAGAGCTGTTGCTGACTTCAGGTCTAGAGCAGCAGACATGATTTCTTTTTAGGCTTCTTTTCCACTGGTGGTTTTCTATTTATCTGTATGACCAGCTCATGAAATATCTCATTAATGTTGATCTTTGACATTGCAGAAGATTCTGAAAAAGCACAGCTACATCACTGTCTTGCTAAGTTCTGGCCTTGTTCTTTTCCAACTACCCACTCATCTTCCAGGTCACATTTATTGCCAACCAAAATCATTGGAACATCTTTTGTGTCTTTAACCTGCAAAATCTGTTCTCTCAAGTCTTATAAGTCATTAAATGTAGACTGAACTGTAATTGAATAAACTACTGCAAACCCTTGGCCATTCTTCATATACAAATCCCACATTGCTGTAAACTTCTCTGTTCCCTTCGGTGACCAGGATTTCCAGCATACACTGTTGGCAATCTACTTTGACTTGCTTTCTGTAGAAAGCTTCTATCGTTGGATGATATTTTTCAACAAAAATTCCCTGAGCAAACTGAACCATCAGAGCAGACTTTCCCAAGCCTCCTGAACCAAGGACCACTCACATGTACTCGTGCATGATGTGCTCTGTTTAAATACTGACACCCACATAGCCAGTGCTTCCTCCCCTCCTCCCTCCTCTTGGCTGTGGCTCAGGCTCTGGTTCTGCACAATGGCAGCAGTAGCAGCCACAACTTAGTTTCTTTTTTTTTTTTAATATTTTTATTTTCTATATTCTTTGTTTACATTCCAAATGATTTCCCCTTTCCCAGATCCCCCCTCCCCATATGTCCCATAAACCTTCTCTCCATCCATTCTCCAATCACCTCCCTCCTTTTTCTCTGTCCTTATATTCCCTTCCCATGCTAGATCAATCCTTTCCAGGATCAGGACCCTCTCCATACTTCTTCATGGGAGTCATTTGTTATGCAATTTGTGCCTTGGGTATTCAGGGCTTCTGGGCTAATTAATATCCACTTATCAGAGATTGCATTCCATGTGTATTCTTTTGTGATTGGGTTACCTCACTTAGGATGATATTTTCCAGATCAAACCATTTGCCTAAAAATTTTGTGAATTCATTGTTTCTAATTGCTGAGTAGTGTTCCATTGTGTAAATATACCACATTTTCTGTATCCATTCCTCCTTTGAGGGGCATCTGGGTTCTTTCCAGATTCTGGCTATTATAAATAAGGCTGCTATGAACAAAATGGAGCATGTGTCTTTATTGCATGCCAGGGAATCCTTTGGGTATATGCCCAGGAGAGGTATAGCAGGGTCCTCTGGAAGTCTCATGTCCAGTTTTCTGAGGAACCTCCAGACTGATTTCCACAGTGGTTGTACCATCTTACAGCCCCACCAGCAGTGGAGGAGTGTTCCTCTTTCTCCACATCCTCGCCAACACCTGTTGTCTCCTGAGTTTTCGACCTTAGCCATTTTGACTGGTGTAAAGTGAAATCTCAGGGTTGTTTTGATTTGCATTTCCCTAATGATTAATGATGTTGAGCACTTCTTAAGGTGCCTCTCGGCCATCTGAATTTCTTCAGGTGAAAATTCTTTGTTTAGATCTGTACCCCATTTTTAATAGGGTTATTTGGTTCCCTGAGGTCTAACTTCTTGAGTTCTTTGTATATATTGGATATTAGCCCTCTATCAGATGTAGGGTTGGTGAATATCCTTTCCCAATTTGATGGTTGCCGTTTTGTCCTTTTAACAGTGTCCTTTGCCTTACAGAAACTTTGTAATTTTATGAGGTCCCATTTGTCAATTCTTGATCTTAGAGCATACGCTATTGGTGATCTGTTCAGGAACTTTCCCCCCGTGCCTGGTCTAAGGGATGTTTTGGTCCCCAGACCTTTCACAGTATCATCAAGGTCCTGGATCTTCTTTCTACAATCCTTTCAGCTCTCTCCTCCCTGACTAAGACTCTTCCAGCGATAATTGCCTCGTTCACAAAAGAGGACCGATTCCAATTACATTTGGAGGAGAAGGGAAAGGGCTGGAAAGAAATTGCAGACACATCTCTTGCTTCAAAGGGTGCTGTGTCCATTCTTATACTAATTGAGGAGTAGCATTATACTAATGCTAGCTGGTGTAAACCTATAAGGTCTCATCTCTGAATCTGAAAGTAGTATTAGCATCCTCTGAGTACACGGAGTAGAAAGAGGTAACCAAAGCAGCAGCTGGGAAGGAGGAGGGTAGATGTTGGGCAATTCAAGCTAAAAGTCACCCTGAACAGTGTGTTATTTACTCTTTACCACTAAACTTTAGTGCAAATTCAGAATACACATGTATGGATTCATACACGAAGCTGACCACTACACAAGTAAATACCAACTGGATAAATGCTAGTGGCATTGTCTTGTATTTCTTTGCAATATAACAAGAACACAGCATAAAGTTAGGAGACACTGCTTTATTTTAGTGAATTTAAGTTGTCGACTCAATGTTGATATATCCAGTGCATAATATTCATTGTTCAATTATTCAGTGTTGTATTTAATGTATAATTATTCAGTTTGATGTAAAAAAAAAAAACCCTCTTCTATCCATATTCAAAATGAGGATCCCAGACATTTTATTAGGTGTGTTCTTGTATGTGTGAATGTGTGTGTGGGAGGGGGCATATACAGGATCATGTGGAAGGTCTGTGGATAGGTGTAGATTATATGTGTGTGAATGTGAAGATCTGAGGTTGATGTCATGTGATACCATATATCTTCCTCAGTCACTCTCTACCTTAGTTTTTGAGACCTGCTTTCTCATTGGTTGGACTGAGTGGTCAGCACCCCCCAGGGATATGCCTGTCTTCCCACCCCCAACCCCCAGTGCTGGGATGACAGGAGCATGCTGCCAACCTTCTGGCTTTTCATGTGGGTGCTAGAAATCCAAACTCAGGTCCTTGTGCTTACAAAGCAAGCATTTCACTAATTGAGCTACATCCCCGGCCCTCAGATTTATTTTAAGTGGAATGAATGATAATCTATATCCACAGAATACAATCTATCGCTTCACCATTGATATCCTATTTTGTTAGTTTTAAGCTTTTATAATGAAGAAGATCATGACTGTTGAGGTTTGGTCTGTTGCTATGGATTATAATGTTAAATTCTATACCCAAAGGTATAGTTGCCTATGAGTGAATTCTCATGGTTTCCTACTTTTATTGTACAAACCTTGCCCCTTAATTTGAAACTATTAGTTGAATAAAAAGGGCTACAGCCAATTACTGGAGTGATTAGAGGTAGGTGTGTTTTGAGTTACCCAGCTGAGGGTTGCAGAGTAGGAGAAAGGAGGAGGGATGAGAGAGGGGGAGGTAGACACTGCTATGAGAGGAGATGGACCATGAGCACATAGTCAGGAGAAATAGCAAGTATTTGGGGTATACCACTGGGAAGTAGCCAGGCCAGAAATTAGTAAATTAGAGATTACCCCCCCCCAGTAATTGTCAAGCCAAATAAAATAACCATGGTCCGAGTCTCATTCATTTGTAAGCTAGTTGGGGCTAAGCTTAAGTTGGATCAACTACACATAACCATGGTCACAAACCAATGAACTGTGGTAGACTTTGCACCCTCTTGGATACCAACTGTGTTGTGTTCTCCCCTACACAACTACAGAAGATCTTCACAGATAATGTGATGTGATTAAAACCCTACGAGAGAGTTGGTGAATTAGGGTATCTAACTGAGAGCGTTGGACTCACTCCATTTTAGAACAGGTAGCCTTAAACTTCAATTTCCCTGAGGGATAGCTCGGCTTCTTGAAAAGTATAGTATTGATGATATTATAGAGTATCGTCAGCTCCTCATCAAAGAAGGCCTGCATGTTTCTATTGTCCCACCCCCACCCCACCCACCCACCCCTGCCAAGCAATCTCTAATCTACTTTCTACCTTTACAAATTATAGTGATTTGAATGAGAAACATCCCCCACAGACTTGGGTGTTTAAACAATTGTTCCCCACTTTTCTTGCAGAAATGAGGCAGCTAATCAGCAATTGCCCCAATATCTGGCCAGGGCCTTACAACAGAAACAGAAAAGCCCCTCTCTCGCTCAAGGTACAAACCAATCAGAAGTGTGCACATACCCCATACCATAAGTTCAATCAATCCTGATGAAATGAATGTGACCCAACTGCAACTGGAAAACCCCCTAAGTGGCTTTAAAAGGCCCTTTGAGCTTCCCCTGTGGTAGCCATTTTGCTAGGATGGTTGATCCCCCACATGCTGGTTGTTTTTGCAAAATACACTCTCTTTGTCTTTGCATACTATTTGAGTCTGGGGTCTTCTTTCAGTGATTCTTGGACCCTTACATAACCTGTGAGGAACATTAACAAGCAATCAAAAAGAATAAGAATGTCAAACCTTGTAGCTATGATCTTCCACTGTGACATAAATTCCTCCAACAAAGCTGCACTTCCTAATCCTCCCCCAAACAGTGCCATCAACTGGGGATCAATTCTTTAAACACCCAAGTCTGTGGAGGATGTTTCTGCCACATTTTTGGCTGGAACCATGTGTACCCCTTGATTGATGGTTCAGTCCCTGGGAGTCTTGGGGTGTCTGGGTGTCTGAAGTCATTATTCTTCCCATGGGGCTGTAAACCCCTTCAGCTCCTCTGGACAACCCTCCAGATCCTCCGTTGGGGACCCCAAGCCCAGTCTAATAGTTGGTTTCTAGTTTCTGCCTCTATATTTGTAGGACTCTGGCAGGGCCCCTCTGGAGACAGCCATGGCATTCTCCTTTTGGTACATGCTTCTTGTCGTACTATTGGGGTTTGGTGACAGACTGCCCTACCTGGGAATTCATCACTTCTGTTATTTATGAAGATTATAGAAGGCTCCTGGTGAGCTCTAGGCAACTTCCTGTTCTTTTCAGCTCTTCTTTCCTAGAGTTGGGAGGGGGTACACTGCTTGCTCTTTGTCAGGGTATAGCGAGCCTGACTTTGTAACAGGGACAAGGGCCAGACCAGCTGGTAGTGTGTCTACACTGTAGATTTAGCTCATAGGTGATGTGCACTTGGCCTCGGGGTCAAGACTGCACCCTCCAACCAGCTTCATGGGAAACAAAGGTGAACTTTTAAGCTCCACTTCGATTAAAAACCCATACATACCTCTCACCTACACCCAGGTTCTGAAGGAAAAGAAAAAGACGCTACAGAGCGGTCAGCAAGCAGTCAAGCGATGCATATGCATCATATGTTTATTGCATACATGTTGTTCCACTTTCCGTGAGTCACGAGCAGCTGGGCCTTAGTTTACAATCGTTTGTTTTTAAGTGGAGTTAGCTCTAAGGCGTATAACCACCCAAACAAAGGCGAGGCTCTCTACCTATGAGGAGAAACCGCCACATTCAGATTAGGGCCATCAGCAGTTCTCAACCTGTGGGTCATGACCCCTTGGGGGGGCTCATATATCAGATATCCTGCATATCAGATATTTACATGATGAGTCATAACAGTAGCAAAATTACACTTAATGAAGTCACAGCAAAATAATTTTATGGTTGGGGATCACCACATGAGTCTCTGTTGAGAACCACTGCTTAGATGTCTTTAAAAAAAAAAAAACAGAACATATGCAAGAGTTGTCAGGCTGTAGCCTACAGTCACATCACACCCCAAGTCCAAGTCCTACAAGACCTAGGAACCCCGCCCAAGACTCCCTGCCAGTTCATCTCACAAACCCTTCCGTTCTTACCCTAGCATGTCAAGGAAGTCCAGGTCTCTTCATTCTAAAATAAACAGATTTATTTTAAGGCTGTTTCAAGATGAAGCTAATGCCATAAGTAAGGTTGCAAAAAGTAAGCTGATTATACCCAGAGTACGGTATCTTTAAAAATTGACTTCTTTCTTCCTTAGAGGAAACAGTAGCTAATTATTCCTTGTCAACATAAAAAAAAACAAATAATAAGAAAACATCACTTAAAGCCATTTTTTTAAAAATCAGGTAATTTTTGCACCATTCTAAAGTAACTGTTAAGAAAATGTATGAACTCAGAATTGGTTTCACTCTGTCAGAAAGCAATCTCTCCAAAGAGAGAATATTTATAACCGAAGCCAGCTAAGGCACATGCACACTGTAGCTCTTTGGGTTTGTCTGTCTGTCTTTCTGTCTGTCTGTCTGGTGAGACAGGGTCTTGTTGTGTAGCCCTGATTGTCTTGGCACTCCCAGCCACCATCCTGCCCCTGCTCCGAACGGATGAGATTGTAGACATGCACCATCATGCCCAGATAACTGGGATGCTTCTGTGGCTCCACAGTTTGTGATGAATGCTTGGTGATTCTGTCTTCCTGAGATGCCGAGGTAGAGGCTGGCACTGAGGCTTGGAGGTTTTCAGTCATATGATGTCATTTGCAACAAACCTGAAGTTGGAAATAGCACAGGGAAGCGCCAAAAAGATACTGTGGGTCACAGTAGAGTTTCTGAGTCTTATTGCAAATGTTTGCTCAAGCTTGATTTTTTTTTTTAATGTTTGGGGGTTTGTGAGACAAGGTGTCACTATGTGGTGTAGGCTGGCTGTGAACTTGCAGTGTTCTCTCTTCCTCAGTCTTCCAAGAGATAGGATTATAAGCAAGCACCACACCGCTTAAATTATGTAGAGGTCAGAGGTCATGTAGAGGTCAGAGGTCGACCTCAAGTGTCATTCCTCAAGTGTCATCTGTCTCCTTACCCCCTCCCAGACAGGGTCTCTTGTTGGAACTTGCCAATTAGGTTATGCTGCTTGCCAACATGACCTCCCCAGTACTGGCATCACTGTTGTGTGTCACCATCCCCAGCTTTTGTTCAATCTTGGGTTTAAACTCAGGCCATCCTGCTTGTACAGCTTGCTCTTTACTATCTCTCAAGCCCCCCGACTTCAATTTTTCCAACATAGAAACTATTGCTATTGAATGTCTGTGCAGGACAGCCCCATTACTCTAGGCCCTGAGGCCATCTCTGTACACCTGTTGGTTTCTCCCACCAGATATCGTGTGTGGTATCTGGGATTGTGCATGCCTCAATTAGTAAAAGACAAACACTGTTCAGCTCTGAAATTCATGGCCATCTAGGAAGTAGGCATAGTGGGAAGACATTCAGGTCTCAGTGGCCCGGTCCACCATCCTCCTCATTGTAGACCAGCAGCTTGAAGGAGGGCAATTCCCCAAGCAGATCTTTGAACATCACATGCCAATCTCTCCAGACCACAGCATGACCACACCGGGAATGCCAGGGCCATCCTGAAGGCCAGCTGGCCTCACCCCGAGCCAGGTTCAACTTCTAAACTATGTCCTTGTGGCCTTGGAGGAAAGTGTATTTGAAATAACTCTTAGCCAGAGTCCATCTCCCTGGCCCTCAGCAGAACTTCCAGCTTTGAGTATTGGTTCTGGCTATTCTCAAAGAATGGTCTTCTTTTGTCAAATAGTCTACCTGCTACCTGGGGCTTCACTCTGTATACCCAGGCAATAACATGACTTTAGCTTGTCACTAAAGGACAAGGGTCCTTCCTGATACTCCCAAAGCAGGTTTTTGTAACAAGTCAAGGCTACTCAGATAACAAGAAAGTCTACTTCAGAATGATTGCTGTTAAATGCTCTTTAATTGCTAAAACCCTGGAATTTCTGATGAAGTAAACCATGGTTTGAGTGTCATTCTCCACTTGACCTCCATCGGCTTAAACCACACCAACCAAATGCACTTCAGGTGGCTCCATGGTTTGTAGCTAATTATTGCAACCATGCATATGACCATCGATTTGCTATGGATATGCACTGGACTGTGCTATGCATTATGCATTCGATTCTTCTAATGGCCCCATGAGTATCAAGTAAGTAGCTGTGTGGATCCCGAGACTCACCAGTGACAGGGAAGGGGCTTGCTTGGCATCATTCCGCAGTCACTGTCCTGACATGAAAGATGCAATCCCAGTGCTTCACATTTGAAGCAACGTTCTGCCGTTCCTACCCTAACTCTGACTATCCATAAGCATGAATCCACAGAGACGTGCACACACACAGACACACATACATAATAAACACATAAATATATAAATGTATATAGGCACACATGCACCTGTACAAAGTAACTTGTACAGCTTCTTTATATATATATCTGTTTACCTACATATACACACATATCTATATCAGCTGAACATACCATATATATATGTGTGTATATATATATATATACACATATACATATACATCATATACATATACATATACATCATATACATATACATCATATACATATACATACACATACACATACACATATACATATACATATATATTCCTGCAGTGGTATGCATATATACATGCATATACATATATACATATATATGCATACCATTTCATGCCCTGAACTACTTATATATGTATTCCAGGTACAGACATATTCTGGCTTCTGAGCCTGCCCAGTGGGGTATTGTTTGCATAGAGAGCTTGATGAACGCTACAGGAAAGGGAAATGAGCAGTCAGCTCTGTTAGGGCTGATGTCTGACCCTTAACACCATCCTATTGCTTAGATCCCAGGAGAGTGAGAAACAATAGCCATCCATCAAGCATCTTTCTGGGATGTTAATGAAGTAACTCACCCTGTGGGGGGAAAATAAGGATACCCAGAAGCTTTCATCTCCTTTGGGAACCTCAGGATACATACCCTCCTGTTCACCTTGCTAGCTAGTTCTGATTGCTTCCCAGCACTCCAAGATAGCAGCAAACCAAGATGTCCAGAAGAAGAAAAGAACTACATCAGAAGGTGCAGGGAGTTCTTGAGGCCCGCGGCAGGGTTTACTCGAGAGAATGGCTTCACTCACTCACTCATTTCTAAAAGCTAGGACCACAATGACACAGGACCACAGCACACAGGTTAGCGTGGAACACATTAGGATGACCTCAGACTTGCAAGTTCCATCTTGCCTCTGTCTCCCAACGTGCTAGGATTATAGCATGCACCATCCCACAGGGCCAGAGAAGGACATCCTTTCTTCCCTCACTCATCTCTGCCCCACATATCAGGGTGCAGGTTAGAGTGGAGTGCCAAGTCAATGTCAGGGCCAGGCTTGGTGGGTGAGGTTCCGCGCTGGGAACATCAGGGGGTGCACGCTGCTCAGAAGAAGCAAAGCCTGGCACTGATCTGACATCTGAGAGGACGGAGAAGGAAAGGGATGATGAGAAGTAGAAGAGGGCATTCACGGGGTGCTGAGAGGATGGCACAGTGCGGGAGCATTCACAGGGTGCTGAGAGGAAGCAACAGTGCAGGAGCATTCACGGGGTGCTGAGAGGATGCACAGTGCAGGAGCATTCACGGGGTGCTGGGAGGATGCACAGTGCAGTAGCACTCACGGGGTGCTGAGAGGATGCACAGTGCAGGAGCATTCAGTCTCAGGGGACGCTGTAGCACAGGGGCCACTCTCTCTCAGTGGGGAGTGAGCTATACGTGTTACAGCTTCGTTGCATTTATGCATAGCCTGTTAATTAAACTCTTACAGCTTTTTGAAATCAATGGTATAGAAAATAGCTCAAAGGATCTAAATATGCTGAAACCCGAGGATCATTTAGAACTTTATGCCCTTGCAGTTGTCAGGGAGCTTCAAGTTTAGTGTGGTCTCTGCTAAATTCCATTTACACTGCTCCTGCTAGATGCACATAAGGACTTTCTTTAGACACCACCCCTTGCAGGGCCAGCAGAGTCATGTCACGGGCAGCTCAGAGTACTAGGATCTCTGCAAGATCCAGAATGAATGAGCTTGACCTCCCATAGCACTGCTGTTCCTAGGAGCCCATCAGACATTAAAACAGAGCGGCTGGACAAGCACTTGCTGCCCTTGCAAAGGACCTGCGTTCAGTTTCCAGCACCCACACAGCAACTCACAACTGCCTCTAACTCCAGTCCTGGAGGATCTGACATGCCTTTTCTGGCTCCCCTGAGTGCCAGGCACATGCATAAATAAAATCTGTATATACACATGAAATGAAAATAATAAAATATTTTTAAAAAAGAAATTTAAAACAATGTTGCTCTCTAAGCAGTTATAATCTACTGAAAAATTGTTCCCCGTGAAAGGGTGAAAAACAGTAATACTTTGCTATTCAACATAGTTTTTTCTCTCTCTACGGACTCTTTCTGAACATATACAGGGATGCTAGAGGAAGGTTAAGCCAAGGGAAACAAACTTCCCATATTAAACGGGAGCTGAGTGGGGTATCACATATTCACAAGGTCCTAGTCATTAATTTGTCAATTAGGGATTGTTAACCGCATACTATATATAAGACTTTATGCTGACACCTAAGCTACAAAGACTGAAGAGAGTCTAGCCCTCCACAGGCTCTCGTATAAATGGATGGAGTTCACTTCCCATGTCTTGAGACATGTGCAAGTTGCGTCAAGAGGTTAAGAAGCTGTAGAGACCGTGTCCTGGCTTTGGCTGTGGAGCAGCAGTCCAGAGGCATCCTCACAAGAACCTATGGATTCGTGCCCTGGTCAAGCCCTCTTGTACAGCTCTGTGCACCTCACCTCATTGTGGGAAGGATTCATCTTTTGACAGCCAGCATCCAGCACAGGAATAAAAGACGTGAGCGATGGTTTCCTTGCTCTGCAATCTGTTTCCATTTAAAGCCATGGAAAAGGGAATGAAAACTCTGAATCCCACTGATTTCAAAGACCTGCTGAGCTTGCTCTGACAAACTGAAGCAACTAGCTGGAAGGAGGGGAAGCCCACCCACGGAATAAATCTGCATGCCAGAAACCTAGAGGAAGCAGCTCCCGTGAAGCCACTAGGCGGCGCCACAGCCCCGAGGCGCAGCGGGATCTGTCCTGAACTATTCAAGGAAGCTCAACAAATGCTTCCTGTTACACTTTAATTTTGGCCCTCTCAACTCATTTGTCTGTCCGTCCGTCTATTTGCCCGCTTGTTTGAGACAGGTCTTGTTATGACGCCCTGGCTAGTCTGGCACTCAATATGTAGCTGATTTCAAAATAACAGCTACCCTCCTGTCTCAGCATTCCAAGTACTGGGGTTTTAAGGGTGTACCGCCACTTAACTGTAGGATTCTGCTTCTTCTCAAAAACGTGTATTTATGGGAGAATGCTGCTGCACTCACACATTAAGAAAACAAACCACAGTATCTGAAGAGTTCCATGACTGGACAGAGCAAAGGTCTTATCTTAGTCATTAAGCTCTCTCATAAATTCTGTCGTGGTCACAAAAGCAATAAATGAAGCAAGCACTGCATTCACTGGGGACAAAACTGCCTCGGCAGGGCAATAAGACACATGACAGAAGGCAGAGTCACAACTTCATTCTGCCTCAGGGCAGTCAAGGGCTGAGGGAAGGCAGATAATTGCTGCCTGTCTATCCAAAAAACAAGACTGGATTTTCTGTATGTAGAACAGGTGCTTAGCTTAAAGAACCTGCGACAGGGAGTGGGTCCAACACACAGAACACTCTACTAAGACGAGAACTCATAAACAATAAACTCCCCAGCTCTGTTCACCCTGGAAAGGTACATGCATTCCCCCAGGTGGAACCACACCGCTGTTGTGTATCTGTGCATGTGCATGCGGGGTTAGAGGTCAATGCTAAGTGGCTTCCTCTATCTTTTTGACCCTTGCTTTATGAGATGCTATCTTCCACTGAACTGGGAGTTCACTAGTTTAGACTGGCTGGCCAGGAAGCCCCAGGCATCTGCCCATCTCTGATCCACAGTCCTGAGATTACAGGCGCATGCCACTGTGTCTGGCTTTTCTTGTGGATGCTGGCTATTCATGCGCAGGTCCTCATGCCTGTACAGAGAGCACGTTACCCACCCAGCCGTCTCTGCAAGCGGTGAGCTCATTTTTGAAGGATGTGCTCTGTGTTCTTAATTCGGGGAGAAAAATCCTGCTACCGGTCTTAAAATAGGCAAAACTCTGAAAACATTAGAAATATAACACTTCAGCAATGTTTATGGCCTACTGGAATAACCAAAGCGTGATCTTTTTAAGGATTCAGCTCCGTTGCCATCCATATCGATTCTAAGTTTAGTGTTGTGTGTTATTTGACTCCCTCATAATGGTGAGGTAGAGATGTCAGATGTAAGATAACATTTCAGTTTCAAGTTGGATGTGTGAGGGAGCAAAATGCCAATCAGCGTGTGTGTGTGTGTGTGTGTGTGTGTGTGTGTGTGCCTGCGCGTGTGCACATGGGTGACACCAAGGCTAAACATCAAACTTCAAAGTAGTAAGAGAAAATCCTACTCAAATAGTTTTCTCCTGAATTTTTGTTCTTAAATATTTAACACTTAATCCATTTCACGGCTAAGTTTCAGTTTGAATGGGAACTTGCTAACATCCTCAAAAATATCGCCTCTCAAGAAAAAATTATTTGCATAAGTCTTTCATTAACATTTATGGAAATGTATATTCTCAGAAATTTTTGAGACTAGAAACCAACGGAGCTCTTTTGAGATAAATAATTAAACAGATAAAAGCAGAGGGGGGGGCAACATGGCTCAGTGGGTGAAGGAGCTTCTTACTAAAACCGAAGACCTGAGTTTGATCCCTGGACCCCTCATGGTCAGAGAGAATCAATCCTGAGAGCTGTCCTCTGATCTCCACGAGTGCCCTGGCATGTGTGTGCAGTGCACACACACACACACACACACACACACACACACACACAGCACATATTATGCACACACACAAATGACAAGGTGTTTAAATTAAAAAGGTAGAATATGTAGAAATAAAAGGCTCATCAATGTCAAAATACCAGGTGTTCTGCCTTCCAGGTAACGGATATCTCAAAGTTACTGTGCTGCTGGTGGTGCATCTGCAAGCAGACACCTTGCAGATCAATCACAGAGGGCACTAAGAGATCCCCAGAGGAGCCTGAGAGTCTGCTGTGTGCAGATGACAGTCAAGGTGAACAGTGGGCCCCATGCCCCACCTCTAACCCAATCCAGGCACATTAGAATTCGGAGCGTGAAGGCAAAACTGTGCTGCTAAAATCCATGAACTAGAAGATGTAGAAGTGATGCAAATAGTATCTCTTGGCAACACTCATTTTGGAGATTATCAGCAGTTATTTTCCAAATTTCTAACAATGAGAGAATGTGACTTGTGTAATTAAAGCACGTAAGAGTTACATCAGAATAAGCAGATAGACTTTGCTTACTTCTCTAAAAACACAAAGTGCTGAGAAGCCTTTCCCCGAGATCTGGGCATTTTACATGTGAGCTGCAGTTTTCAAACAGTAGCACAGCTGTTTTGTGTCTTAGCCTGAAGCTGTGAAAGAGGGGAAAGATTTTGAAAGTGGGAACTGAAAAAGAGACTAAGAAAAGTAGCTTCTATTTCCAGGCTGCAGTCTCCCTGGCAACGCTGTTCTCAGAAGCAATCCCTTCCTCCCAGGACCTAATGGGATGGACGAGTTAAGGAGCCTCACGAGCAACCGAGAGCAGGGGAGCCGTGAGACAAGGAGGGTAAAGGCAGTCAGAGAACCCAGACAGGTGGTCTGCCGCAGACAACAGGGCTGCCTCACAGCCAGCATCACAACCCGTGCATAGAGATCCGGAGGAGACTGGACCAGAGGGTGTCTGTACTTAGACTAAGAGTAGGGAGGAGGCCCCTGCAATCTAAGCAGGCCCTAGATCTCAGGGACTAGACTGTGCCTGAGGAAGTGCATCTCCAAGGACCAGACACCGAAACAGGGGAAATTAACAGCAACTGATCTGCACAAAAGCAGGCAAGTATCACACACACACACACACACACACACTGTTGTAATAAGTATTCTCAATTGTGGTTTCTACCTTAGATCATTTAGTTGTCATATAAAAGACACACAATCTTTATAATAACCCTTAAAGCACTAGAGCTAGGAAGATATCTACCCTCTATTAGTAACTATTTCCCTATCAATACCCCCCAAGTTATAAGCTGCCATGTTCCATCTGAGCTGCTCTTAACTCCAGCCGGCCAGCCCCCATGGCCATGTTTTCATCACTCATCTACTCCATGGCATGCTCTTTCCCCCTTCTTCTCTTCTCCCTCGTGGTGGTCCTGCCTCAGAACCTAAGCCGGGAAACCAAAACCCTGCCTACCTCTCTTCTGCCTAGTTACACACTGTAGGCATTTTTATTCAACCAATAGTTTTAAATGAAGGACCAAGGTCACATAGCATCACTTGCTATATGTGATAATCTCCTCATCCTTAGGGGTAACCAGACTTTGGGAGGAGGCAATATTTAGCATTACAATGTACACCAAAAGACCAAGCCTCAACAATATATTAATGATATTAAGAGAATAGAATCTTGGTCTGACTATGATGTTTAGGGATGGCTCCTTTGGGGAGTGATTGGTTTATATAGGATCATTAGGGTAGAGTTTCAAGGTTGAATCTTCATGGCTTTGTAAGAAGGTGTCCTGGCTACTTTATTATCAACTCGACAAACGCTAGAGTCATTCGGGAAGAGGGAATGACTCCCCATTTAGAAATTGCCACTAGAAGATCTAGCAATGCACTAGTCTGCAGTGCTTTTTCTTACCCAGAGATCAACGTCAGAGGACTCAGCCCATTGTGGGTAGGGCGCTGGCTCTGGATGGCACGAGAAAGCAGGCTGAGCAAGCCACGGAGGACAAAGCAGTGAGCAGCGCTTCTCCAGGGCCTCTGCCTCGGCTCCTGGCTCCAGGTTCCTGCCTTGAGTCCCTGCCCTGACTTCCTTCGATGGTGGGCTGTAATGTGGACGTGGAGATGAAATGAGCTCTCCGCACTCCACATTTGCTTTTTGCCATGGTCTTTTATCAGACAATAAAAACTTCTAACTAAGGCAGAAGGACAGAGGCCAGATCAGCATCTTTTCACAATGACACGGCACAGTCAACAAGACCTTCCGCTGAGCCTGACCTTGTGGTTTGGACTTCCATCCTCCACACCTGTGAATGAGATGAACCGTTTTTTCTTTATAAACTGCCCTTCCTCAGATGTTTCATTACATTAAGAAGTAGCTAACTAATAATGAGGGTTTAGGAATATTTCTAAATAAGATGTCCGCAAGCCACCACTACCAATATAACATTAGAAAACTAATACTGAGCCAGGCAGCGGTGGCGCACGCCTTTAATCCCAGCACTCGGGAGGCAGAGGCAGGTGGATTTCTGAGTTCAAGGCCAGCCTGGTCTACAGAGTGAGTTCAAGGACAGCCAGGGCTACACAGAGAAACCCTGTATAGAAAGAAAGAAAGAAAGGAAGGAAGGAAGGAAGGAAGGAAGGAAGGAAGGAAGGAAGGAAGGAAGGAAAACTAATACTGGCATAATTTAAGAACAGTTGCACCAAATGAAGAACATTCCATACACTTTCCTGCATAGACCTCTAAGAAGTGTCCTCTGGCAGCCTTGTTGCCCATCCAGTCCCTACCCACCTTTTGCTAGGGTCTGA